>NC_138822.1:13163394-13609394 GCF_965178545.1 Coloeus monedula | reverse complement strand
CAAATCCCGGGTGGCAGGCGAGATGTATCCAGATGGGAGAACCCCTCGGATGCCCAGGCAGGCAGGGCGAGCAGGGCTACAGCGTAGCGAAAACTCGAAGCAGCAGCAGCAGCGGGGCAGGGCAGCCACAGCTCGGCCTCCAGCAGGGCAGGGAAAGCGGCTTTTGGGGTCCCGGCGTTGTTTCCAGCAGGAAGAGAAGAACGGCCAAAAAGAAAGAAACAGCAGCTCCTTTCTCTGCAGCTTCTCTCTCCGGACGCTCAGAGCGAACTGACCCCACACCCAGGTGTAGACAAAAGGAGTAGCCAGGCCCGCCCCACTCCCTTTTTTGTCTTTCTTAAGTACAGCTATTTGTCCCCTAGCAACATGCATATGGGAGAAAATTCCTTTAACAGAAAAAAAACTAAGACTAAACTAAAACCCCAACAGTTGTCAAAGAAAAAGAAAGCCTGTACCAGACAACTTCATAAACATTTAGGTTTCAGGAAGATGAAGGTATGTCTAGCTACTTTCTTTCATTATGCATCACTCTTAGCTACACTGAATGTAAGAATTTAAATATTTTTGTATGTATTAAGATTAAAACACCAAACCAAACCAAATCTGTAAAAGAAGTTTATTGCATACCACCACTCTGATTTACGAGTATCTAAGTATTTAGTAGTAGAAATAAAATGTGTCATTGAATCATAATAGTTAAACCTGGAACTTTTGATGCTTATTGATCTAAATGAGAGATTTCGGAAAAGAGACATAATTTGAAAGACATATAGTTTGAAAAGGTTTATGACATCTAAAAATGAATAATGCGTATACTTTGAATTTCTTTGGCAGAAATTATCTTTGTATGAGGTGATAATTTTTGGCTCTTCTTTAACCAGGCTGAGAATGCCCAAGAAGGACAGGAGAAACTTAGTAAAACAATATATCCATCAAAACTGTCCTGAAGGAAAACAAGATGAGTTAGTTTTTCAACAAAGTGTTGTGTCAGGGAAGGTTTAGGTCAGATATCAGGAAAAGTTTTCACCCAGAGGGTGGGTGGGCACTGAACAGGCTCCCCAGGGAAGTGGTCACAGCACCAGCCTGACAGAGCTCAAGAGGCATTTGGGCAATGCTCTCAGGCACATGGTGTGACTCTTGGAGTGTCCTGTGCAGGACCAGAAGATGGAATCAGTGATCCTTGTGGGTCCTTTCCAAGGCAGGTTATTCTGTGATTCTGTGAAAAGTGATCTTCTCCCTTAGTGGTGAAACCAAAAAAGGGTGGGAATCGAACTTCTTCATAGAAGAAAAGAAAAAAAAAGAAAATAAATGAAAATATGCTGGTGATATTGTTAGACGTAAGTGAAAAGAAATATTGTATTTACTGGGAAACAAAGCATTTCACTTTCATTTACGGCATTTCAACAAGTCAAATATATGTAAATCTCTGAGTAGTTGCTTTTAGAACAATGGACTTTGTTTTCCTCCCTAGGATCTTTCAGGACATTAAATTATCAAATGATTCTGTCTTGAATGTGTGGACAGTTGGACCACATGTCCTATGTTTAACATGCTCTTAAATTTACTGAAAAAGCGAATTTGTTCACTTTTTCATTCTTCACTTTATACTATCACTTTCCCCATTCTAATAATAGATTTTGTTTCAAAAACATTTTATGGGGAAATAGGCAATTAAAACAGAAACAGTTCTTGCACTGTAATTTCTCTTATATATATATTAGAAGTTTGTGCTATGAGCAATAGGCACATTTACTGAGGAAATCCTCATCCCTGTAACTGTAGTAAAGAAATGATGTGCATAGACCAAACCAGAATAATCCTGGCTGTGATCAGTGTCTCCAAGCCATATGGCAGGCTCCGGTCCCAATCCCTAATGGATAGCCTCTTTGACTTCAGTAGGACTGCAGGGTGATGCAGCCCACACTCTCTGCAGCTCATTTATTAGCTAGGTTTGTGCCCTCAGAGTATCAGCCCTATCAGCCTTCATTGCTACCCTTGCTTTTGCATAAGAGGATGAACTGCACAGCTTTATTGCTGTTCTGAAGGCAGCCTACATTAGCTTACAGCTTGTGTACTGTTAATATTCTGAAGTAAATGAATTCTCTGCTGTTTTGTGGTTTGATAACACACAGATGATTATATTGAGAGAGAACTCACAGCTGAATTGTGTAAGTTAGTCAGTACTGAACACTAAATCTCTTTGTGGTAGGTTTGTCATCTTTCCCTTTTCTTTCAGTGGAAGTTTAATTTATAAACAGATGATTTCTATTCTTTGCAAATAAAGTACTGAGGAGTTAATAATTTTCTCAGTAATTTTCTTCTTGTGCATCCTGATCTGACCATTCTATAAAAGGCAGTTACTTTTTTATCATTCCTAAAGAAAAAATAAGCCCAGAGAAAAACAAACCCATTTTGGCCAGGTTAAGGATATAAAACCAGGTTAACCTCTCATTGTAGCTCATTATTTTTGCATTAGCATGTGTCCTTTTATTTCTCTATCTCCTGAATTCAAAGAAATCCATGGCACACTTTGATATCTTTCCTCTGTTTCTGTAATTTTGAGACAGCTCAGGCTAAGCTGAGAGCATGCTGTTGTTGATGGGGCAGGCAGGCATTTTGACTGTCCTGTCTCTGACACCTTTCCTTAACTTCAAACTGCCTTTGGAAAAGCTTCCCTGATTAGCTGTAATTCTAAGAAACACACTTAAATCTCTTGATCAGCCTGAAGACTACTCCTCCGTAACCTTTCCTTGTCTTTAGCAAGTGGGTTGGTTTGTCTGCTGAGACTTGTTTAAAGCAGTCACATGTGTTTCTTCCACTTTCGCTCGTGAGGCAGTTTCTGCAGTTCTCCCCTGTGTAGACTTGACTGCAACTAGACACGTCTTAGTTGTTGTTAAACTAGAAGATTGCTTTATCCTGGAAAACACTCAGGCACACTTTTGCCAGTGCAGGATCAAAGTGGAAGGATGCTGTCAGCTGGTGCCATAAAGCCAGCTCAGCTGGTGCTCATAAAGAAGCACAAAAGCATAAAAGAAGCTCACGTTATCCCAGGCGATATCCCAGAGACAGGTAGAGAGCAAAATGATTTTAGAACCCTGATGTTTCTGCAGACACAGCAAATACCATTTTCTGGCTTTGTAATATCTATGTTGACTTGAAAACTGTGTCATACAGAAGTCCTCTAACTCTTCACATATAGGAAAATACATCAACATCCAGCTATTTATTTGCTTGCTCATGTTTCTGAAATACTCCATCCAGGGTAGGGTAGTGTTGGGATATTCATGCTTTAAAGGCAGGCAGAATATACTTGGTTTCCTTGAGGCATCCTAAAATGTTAATTTTTCCTTTAAACCTTCATCAAATGGGATATTAGTTTGTTTGTTTGTTTTATTGCTTTTCTTTTTTAGTTAGAAAACTCTGGTTTTGTTAGGAAATATTGAAGTGTAGCTTTGCAAAATTCTTACCTGATTCACAAAGTAAAAATAATGACAATTTGCATGCCATGTAACCAAAAAATGTGTATATAGTTGCTTATTTTAAATGCTGACATGGTTATACCTGATTAGTATGGAATTCTGTGGAATTAGTTTTGGTTATAAATCAAGTTAAGTCTTTCCCAGCTTTTTCTTTGTTCTCTCAATCATGATTTTGAACTGAGCTTAAAACTGACTGACTAACCAGTACAGGCTGGCTAGAATCCTCATTTTTTGGAGCAGAAAGGTTAAGAGGACAGATGAAGCAAAGGCAAATGGTATCTTCTTACTACTCCTTGGAGATCTCACTACTAAACATCTCCCACACCTAATATGTAATGAAATACCTGCTAATGTCCATACAGCCTCTGTGGCATTTAGCACTCTTCATTTTATGTTGTCTGGTTTTGAAGCCTTATAAAGTGTAATGTTCTGTAACCTTTCAAAAACATTCATAGGTGTGATGTCAATGTTTCCCAAGTACTCAGATGTCGTTATTGTAAGCCTGACTTTTGTTTACAAAAGCCCAGCTGCAATTCATTGCCTTGCAGGGAAAAAAAAGGGGGGAAAAAGTAGTATTTTGCATCTTAATACTTTCTCTATTTTCTCTTTAAAGTTCCATTCGTCTTTGAAAAGTGAAATGACCTTTTTTATGTACATTTATTTAAACTACTTTGATGCATCCTGAACCTTTGCGGTTATTTATCTTAACATTTTACCTTGTGCTAGCTCATTGGCTACTATAGTTACACAAAAAAAATCCCTTCCACTCTTGATTTTTGCCTAATCCAAATTTAAAATAATCTGTATGATTGAAGACTAGCCTCCTAGTAGAAAACTGTGATAGTACAGTTTATATGTTAACAACTTGACCATAATTATAATTTCTTTATGTTTTTGCTATTCCTTTGGTGTGATATTATTTTCATAGGTAGATATTTTTATTCTAAAGTGTTGTAGTTATTCTTTTTTTGTCCACTTACCCATTTGGAGAATTGAAGAAAAGGTTGTTTTGTTTTGTTTTTTTTTAATTCTCTTTTATATGTCTTTGCAAGTTGTTAACCTTGCTAGTCTCTACTGCAGTTTGATGAAATCTGATTGAATACTGAGTAGGGAAGGCAGCTCCCAGAAGTGTCGTCTTCTCCCCTCTGCTGTTTGGAAATACAGAGGCAGTTGAGAAGCAGCAATCATTTTCAGTAATGCAGTATGCCTGGACAGGAAAAAAATTGCTCTTTCAGGGGAACTTTTGTCTATTGTTTGAACACTCTGAGTCTGCATGCAGTATAAGAAGGTTTTCAGTGTGGGGTTAAAAAATGTTATTAGTGATAAGAATGACTTTTGTTGTTGGTGGTGTGAAATAATGGATGTGCTGTTACTTCTTCTACATCCATGGCATGGTAACATCTTCCTTGAAAAAAAGCATGGACAGCAGCTGTTGACATGTTAAAAGCTTCTAATAACAATCACTGTGTGCTCATAAACTGATTCTTTTAAATAAAAATAATGGTTAAAATTCTATAGTTTCATTACCTAATTTTTGATACAGACAAAATGTTTAGCCAAGGCATTTTTTTTTCACCACTAAATGTCACCTTCTTTTGGTATGATAAAATTCCTTTTTTTCTTTCAGTTTACTTCTTTATTCTCTAGCTTTCTGATTTTTTTTTTTTCTGCTTTACCATATATAATCTTCTTGCTCCTTTCTTTCTCACAGGAAGGATGGTGAATTTTGACCAGAAGCACAGCAGCAACATTCAGTAGAAATACCTGATTTTATTTCATTTGAGGTATGTTGATGGACTGTGTTTTAAAGGGTTTATAGGCTTATAGAACAGTAGGGAGATGGGCTTTTTTCTTGTTTTGGTCAGCATCACTGAATTCCAGTGTGATGCTCAAATCTGATAAGCATATGAAAGGTAAATATGCCTCAGTTTTGTATGTAACTAAACAAAAAAGGAAAACCAAGGTCTGTGGGGATGAATCCTAACTTTACAGGGTCAGTAAAATTTATTGTGTTGGAAAACACTTTTTAGTTTTTCCTCCCCTGGAGGTTAAAAAAATAAGCTTACTGGCGTGAGTGTCTTTGCTTCACTGTTTTGAGATCAACTGT
Source organism: Coloeus monedula (assembly GCF_965178545.1). Classification (NCBI taxonomy): domain Eukaryota; kingdom Metazoa; phylum Chordata; class Aves; order Passeriformes; family Corvidae; genus Coloeus; species Coloeus monedula. Next base: position 13,603,811 of record NC_138822.1, on the reverse strand, counting down.
TTTAGGGAAACAGAATATTTACTTGAGTGAGTGCCAGATTCCTTTGACAATCTTTGTTTAAATTAAAATATGATGGATCTAATCCATAGCCTTTTACACACAAAAATGTATTTGTTATTTAATTTATTATGCTTATCGAAATATAGACATTAATGACAAAATTGCGATCATGGAAAATGGTAAAATGCAGCAAAATATAAGAAAGATTTTTTCATTTGGCTTTGCCTTTTTTTATTTTTTTTGTTTGTTGAAATGAAAGGCTATTGGAAATAGAAAGTCTGAGGTGTCTGAATAAGCACCAGATTAACATTTAAACAATGTTTTTCCAGTCAGCTGTGTTTGTAGCAAGGCTGACTTCAATTAGTTTTAAATTTGACAGGAATTCCAATAAGTGGTAAAATAGGCATATGAAAGTTTCTGGAGGAATTGATCAGGGTAAGTTCAAGAACATTGTAATTCTTTACTTTTGCTATTTGAATGAATGAATATGAAATCCCCTCTCCTGCCCCTTTCACCAGAACCTTTAAGAAAAGGGGCATGAAAATCCTGGTTCCTTGCTAGGATTTTAATACCAAAATTTAGCTGCAAGAGACCTCCATCCTTTGCTGCATGAGCAAAAATTCTTTAAAGCCGGCAAAAAACCCCTTCAGGCACTGCAGGAAATGAGTTCAAATGGTTTACCTATTTTCTTTCATCTCATCTGCTGAAAATAAGATACAACATCGACTTTTTTGGTTGATTTCACAGTTAAGGAAAAATGTTTCATTTGTAATAAAATTTTCTTTCTTACACAAAGAACATGACAGCACCATTCTAATGGATTATAAGTGCTGAATTATGAATAGTTGAGATTTTTGTTTTCTTTTACATTACACCTAACAGGTTTTTTTAGTATGGAGGCAGATATATGTAAATGCACGCCCTTTATCTCTAGATACACAGTAATATTGATAAAAGTGGGACTTAGAGAAAAAGCTGGGGTTTTAGAAGTAGTTTTCTTTGAAACTGTGAGAAGACTTGATCAGACCACATGGCCTAAGAGTATTTATTTAGGAAATATAAGAATTGCTATTTTAGGACAGTGAAAATGTCCTTGAAATATATAATTACATGAGGGAAACTGCATTGGCATGGTATTTCTCCATTGATATTTTGCTTGGTGGGTTTGCAGAGGAAGAAACTCTATTTTTATTTCTACAGCACTTCTACTAAAATTTTGCTGAGTCTCTAACCCCATGTCATCTGTAGTAAGTATTGGTTTTCTTTCCTAAATTCTGCTTTTCTCTGAATCATTTAAGGGAACTTAGGTATTAAGGGAATTAATCTGTGTATATTTTTAAAACTCTGTTGATCCTTGTGATTTTTTTCAATTAAATACTGTGTAATACACAGAAGTTTAAAGAAAATGCAGGCAGCTGTTTTGTGAGACAGTCAAATTATTTGCACTAACCCAAAGGCCAGGCACCCACTAATGATACTAATTTTTAAATTCTTCTTGGAGCTTTGTGCTTTCTGCTCAGATTGGTCTGCCTTGCCAATGGACATGTACTTGGTGGGAATGATGTTACACTAAACCCACCTGAAATCCTCCAGAGAAGGAAACTGGAGGGATGGAAAGGATCAGAGCAGGGACAACACACTCCTGTGTGCACCTTCACATGGCGAGTGCCCATTTGGTGAGATGCTGTTCTGTCCATGCTGCTGAGGCTGGCTGTCAGATGTGAAGCTCTGCAAGATATTCCTTGCATCTTCAAGAGACAGTTCATTATGTCTTCTCCTTTGTGTGACAACAACGAAGGGGCTTTATCAGCAAGTAATGTAGCTGTACTTGTAACAGCTACAGCCATTTTGACATCCTCAGATGCTCAATCGATTTTCCTCCCCCCCCCACCCCCACCCCCCTACCCCCCTCCCCGGTACTTACAAAAGAAGGAAAAGTTTCTGGTAAGGTTATATGAAAACAGATGCTTTCCTTGTTGTCTGTAATTCGTGGACAATAATAATGAACTTTTCACATCTTAAACAGTCATTTATTTTTGTTTATTTGCTACACTCAGAGCACCTCTTTTGGGCTCAAGCGAGGCTTGGTTTTCCTGCTTGCAAACAAGAATCTTAGCAGCTCCCGAATCACAGAATCACAGAACGGGTAAGGTTGAAAGGGACTATAATGGGTCATCTGGTGTAAGCTGCCAAATTTGTCTGTCTGGTTGTTGATAGATCGCATAGAGGGCTGCACTTTTAATTCCATTTGCAGTGCCTGTTACTGATTTATTGTTGGCCATTTTCCTGATATGGTCTCATTCTTTCCGCAAAGCTGACTTTTTCTAGTTTTACTGGTTGCTCCTTTATGTGTTAGTCCTTTTCTGGAAGGCAGTTTCTCATTTTCCACTGTTGCATTTTCTGTAATGGGAACTTGCTGTGGAGAAGGAGGATTGTATTGTATGGCCTACCTGGAAGGTTTCCATGCTGAGAAACACTCTCTTAGTGCACTCATTTATATAAGCAACCACAAATAAGAGGCATAGATGAAAGAGAAATATCAAAAGCCAGGTTTTGCTTTGGTTTCAGATCTAAAAGTCCCAGACTATTCCTGAGTCCTGTATGTACTGCCTTTGAGTTTGCAAACACACTCTTGAAGTTCAGCACCCCTCATGGCTGACTTTCACTAGAAACTCCTTTAAGTTCTGTTTTTGTGCTTAACATGTATCACTTCTGTGAAAAGTGATTATATAGACAGAGATTTTATTATTCATCAGTTGTGTCCTTTTCCGTATTCAGTGACATATCTGCTGACTTCAATTACAAAAGCAAGATATGCTGCATTTACTCTACCTAGCAAGGCAGAGTGAGCACAGCTGTGAGAAAGCTAAGGTTGATTCTAACCCATTTGTACTTCACCAACAATTTCGTCCTGTTTGTCAGTTCCTATCAATTATCTGCCTGGAAACTGGATACATTATGAGATGCCATGGATAAGGATCATAATGGCTACTTATCACCTGAAAAGGTAAAAATCTAAGAAAGTAAGAATCAGTAGCTGTCATTGGCTATTCTAAACCACAAAACCAGAAAAACAGTCTGGAAATTAAAAAACTTGTTCAAGAGGTTAGAAAAAAAAAATCATTATATATTGGATGTTCCAAGTTATATTAACAACATCTATTGGATGCCTTCAAATGGTGGTGTACTAAACCCTCTTATATCTCTATGATACAAAAATGACCACTTTTTTATTCAGAACAGAGCTTTTCTGAGAACTTCTAGTGTGTGCAGGTAGTTTTCCTTCTCTCCAACAGGCCAAGCTCTCTGCAAGACTTCTCTTCTGAGATTCTGGACACTTGCTATGGTACCAGTCTGACTCCAAACTCTGTGACTCAGATCACTTCAAAATAAGACAATTTTATTTATTTGTCTTACTCTGGGTCCACTTCTGGGATCAGTTTGGTTTGTCCTTCCCTTTGAGATGCTTTGGCCCCCATCCGGATTCTATTTACTCTGCCTGGTACCATATACATACATAAAAGTATTTTATTATATCTGCTCTCATACTATTGGTAAAAATTTAATGGTGGTAAGTTTGTAGTAACCTGTACTGTTATAGGTATGCTGGTTGATTCTATTATTGAGTGTTGCTGTTATTTATTGTTCTTCTATTATTGAGTACCTCCAATAATTTGTAATAGACTGAGATATATTTTTTTTCACTTGATTAATCGTACTGAATAATGGTGATTTTCTTAGTATTTGTGGTAATTTCTAATAAAGTAGAGAAACAGGAGCTAAAGCCTAAGTGTTATGTAACCCTAAGGGCAGTGGTCACAATCACTGTCACACTGTGCAGGCTGAGTGACCCATCTAGTTGTGAGAGCAGGCAGCCTGCTCTGTACAGGACAGTGACACCTGTGCTAGCAAGGACTCAGTTTAGCAGGTTGACTTAACAGAGCTATTACCAAATAAAAAATATTTATTCCCTTATGATATCACTTATCAAGTGTTTTGGTCTTTAATATCTGACTCACAACTTTTTTGTACTAAGGATAAGATTTATTTTTCCCTAAAATATCAAGATCCTATAGATGAACAAAATTGTATTGCATATATATTCTTTTTACTTATACACATTTATGAAAAATGTTCACAGCAGATTTTCCATTTATTCAAAAATAATATTAAATTTCTTCTCAAATCTCAAACATAATCTGAATTTAAAAATAAACCACAGATAGGAAAATAAATTGGGTGAAGTTTAGGAAAATAAGCTCTTTGGCCATGAGTATATGAAATCCAAATATTTCCATAAGACAATAACTTTTTGAATCAAAACATCTTCTATTTATCCCAAAATTTTTTGCTACTTAATGAGCAGGCAGACTGATAAGGAAGCAAGCCATACATATTTTTAAGACATAATCTTTATATCACAGCAATTTTCTGAGGCTACCTTGTGATGCATACCCATGGTTATATGTGTTTGGGTTACATGTGTTCAAAGATAAACATTTGGAAAAAGAACACTGGGGCTTTTACACCTTGCATTTATTGGAAGGGGTACAGAATCCATCCAGTACGAAACATAAGGAGGTTTTGAGTACACTCTCCACATTCTCACACTGTTCTCAGAAAGTTCATCCACCACACCTCTGGGAAACACACATCTCAGATTCATTTAGTACTCTTCTGTGGCTAATCAGGTAATGAAAGGAAAGGCATCTACTCCTGTTCTGGCCTACACGGTTAATATTTCTGCATGTGAAGTTGATAATGCATTAATGCTTTTTTTTTTTTTTTGTCATTTACCTCTTGAAAAAGTGATGTTTCAGAGTAGCTGAAATGTTGTGGGAATTCAGGTCAAATTTCCCAAATAGTTTGAATGCCAGAAGATGGCCAAATGTATTGAACTATCACAGTGAATTAAAGGAATTTCAAAAACACTTCAGGAGACCTGGAATAAAATTCCTTGCCTGTTCCTTTGGAAAGGTCTGTGATGGTATATCCACAGTAGGCTTAAGAATCTCATAATTTCTAACTGATTCAGCACCTAAAAAATCCTGTCAACACATTTGTAGATCTCTTTCATAAGGCTTTACTCTCACCCTTTCTGGTCTACCAGAGCCCTACAGTCTGAAACAGAACTTTGGGGCAATATCAATGACAATTACCTCCTCTAAAGTTCAATGTCTGTCTTCCTTTGAAGATTCTAAGTCTCTTGTCTCTCATGGAATCTCAATACCCTAAATCACTGTTGGTGATGAAACTTTTTCTTGTTTAAATGGACATCAAAATATTGTGCTGAAAGTGTTTTATTTTACTACAGCAATTGCTTGTAATAGGTTGACATGTGGTACAGATTAACAAAAATGTGGTAGTACAATTTTTGCATGCAGGTTAAAGCATTGACAGGAAGGCCAACAGAAAACAGAAGACTGAGGTTCTCTGTGCAAGCATAATAAGAGACAGGGATCTTGCAGACATGACTTCGTGGTCATCTGAACTAGTTTTGCTCCATGGATTTATGGTTTAGTCAAATGGACCTAAGATATAGTGGACTAAGAGACATAGTGAAATAACTACAGAAAGGTTCTGTAAGATTTCTAAATGTCTTACTGTGTAAACCTCCATTATATGCAAGCAGTTTAAATGACACAAAGACAACATAAATAGCTGTAAAGTTTTCTTAACCTTTTCATGCATCTTTGGATGAACACCATCATAATTTTAAACATTTTATATTACTTTCTGTCATGTATTTGTAAATTATTGACACTCATGAAATTAGAGCAGCTCTCGCATCCAATTTCTGGTGTAGATTTAAGCTTTCAGTGTAACTGATGCAAATAAAATGTTGCTCATGGTCTAAAGATAGTTCATCATCAGTAATCAAAAAACTCAATATTATGTATTTTCTCAGTACTTGTGTCAAAAGCAATTCAGAGCAATTTACTCTGAGATTTATAGCCTGTGAAATTAAACATTTGTAAATCACTGGTATGTAGTTGCTCATATTTTGGAAAAGGAGAATTTAGTTCTACAAAATTACCTTAACTTTCTATTGCATTTCGTGTAATGACCTCTAAAGGCCAGATATTGATGAACTGTGTTAATGCAATAATTCTTTTGCTTTCTTGGCATATTTCATGTTTTGTCAGGACAATTTGATTTTCTCTGAGAAGATGAAATGTGCTATGAATATATTTGGTTTATTTCCTCTTTAACATTTCACCCACTAGCCCACGTTTATGACTGTATGTCTTACAGTACGTCAGCAAAAGATGATTTTCAAGTGTAAAGTTATTTTCAGAAAACATTTGTAAAACTTTAGGATGCCACAATAAATATATTAAAGTGATAAGAAAATAAATATTTTGCCAATTTTGCATCATTGTTGACCATATTTGCTAGCTTTACTAGCTTGCTTCTTGGAGATGTTATGGACTGTAAACATAGTTTCAGAAGGACAAAAATGTTGTAATTGGAAATGTATTTAAAAACTACCAGGCTGCTTTAGAACTTTAGAACCTTGATAGTTTGACATGTCTGATCTGGTAAGAGAGCAATGAGGATGTGCTTATTCAGACTGTTTAAGATTTTCTTTTTTCATTTACTCTAATTAAAAATGTAAGCAGTTGATGAAAAAAAGAGTTTTCCCCCATTTAAAATTAAAAAGGCTGATATGAAACAGAAAAATGAAGTTGTAAAGGCTAAAGCCTTTCAGAAAATTATGCAAAAAAGTAGGTAGTAACTAAATTGTGTGGATTACACATATAAATATGTGTATCTATCTCTATACTTTATTTGCTTGAAAAAGACAGTTCTAGTACTTTCAAAATGAAAAATTTCTCTTTATTTTTTTCCAATTACTTTTTCCCCCCTTGTCCTTGCTTTTTGATTGACGTTTAATGTTTATTTTACAACCTAAAATAGAATATCATTTATCTTGGTAAGAACATATGTATTTTGACATTTTTTCTGCTGATGAACCAGCAAAAACATTCAAAACAAAGAAAAAAAAGGCTAAGGAGTGGTCCTTCTTTGGATCAGGTTATGAAAGAATGTGACAAACTAAAAGTATCTGAAAGGTGGGAGTAGATTGTAACTTAAGGGAGAGGAAAGACATCTGAATCAGAATGTGGAAAGGTATTTCTCACTTTGGGAGACTGATGAGTTTGTGGAACAAGCTACGTAATTTAAAAAAATAACCAACAAGTGTAAGATGTATATTGTGGAGATTGTGATTTTAAAAGTAAATAATCTCGTTTTGGATGTATTCTCCTAAGTTGCTTAGATTTACTTTTCAACTCTGGACTTCATCAGCCCTCTGGATTTAGGTGTTTTGTGGGCTACTTTGGCGGGCTCGCTGAGCAAAGCTTTGTTTGAAAACAGACAAAGCATCATGAAAAGGGACTCATGAAAATATATTAGCTGGAAGATTAGAACCCTGTTTGGGACTTCAGATTAGGTGCAATTTAAGACATCCTTGTAATGACTTGTTATTGGAGAGGAGAAGAACGGCTACTTTCCTTCAGAACAATCGTAATGAGAAATGCTGACCAAATGTGCTAATCCAAAAGGATCTAGTATGGCCCCAGTGCTACAAGAATAAATTTTATATTCTGAAAGCAACTAGGACTTGCTATAGGCAAGATATATGTAGCAAGATAGTCTTTAGGTCCATGTTAAATAAAAGATTTGAATAGCAAATATGGAGGATAGAGAAAAGATGCTGTCATGTAAGATTAGGTTCATAGATATCAGGTTTTTTGATAAATGTAAACACTGTAAGAATGATGTTTGTTTTAAAGAGAGACATGTTACTATGGTGACAACTGCATGATTCAAAATTGTAGATGCCCTCTTATTTGAATAATCCCTGCAGTGAGTAAGCAGGATGCATACATTTGCCATCATTTCCAAAACCAGTCTCTGCAAGACATGAGATTTGTATACTAATCGAGGTTCTGATGAAGAGTAGGTAATTTTAAAATCATTATTTTGCATTGATTTGTATTTTTGATTTTCTAATTTGTTAGTTTTGTATTTAAAAACTTTGTATTTTTGTAATTTAAAGTATGATACTTTTTTTCCTGATGAATAATTCTATCATTCCACTACCTGGACATCGTACAAGCCATAAATACATATTGACTTGCTATGTCTAGTGCTGCTAAGATTTGTTAAACTATGTACCAGACGGGGAAAATTTGCTTCAGAAAAAGGGGAAACCATGTCAATAAGAGTGTTCAAATGCCCATATGCGCTAAAAACCTTATCATTAATTTAAATATAGTATTTTAATGTTTCTAAGGAAACTACTAGAAAATTGTCTTTTAACCTTTCTTTTTGTCATACTTAGTTTTAATTTTCCTACAATAATGTTATCTGTGTGTTGAATTTTGATAAACTGGCACTAAGATTAATACTTATCTTTGAGATAGTAGTTATTTTATTTAAAACAGGTAATACACTGCACTGCATTCTTAGGAAGTTGAGTGTGTCCTGTTGTTTTGTGCCAAAGCCTTCTTAATACTGGGATAATGCAGTCAATTTGCCTTCAGCTTTGAGCTGTACAGGATAAGAGATTATTAGAATAATCCAGTAGGTAGTCCAAGGTATAAAAATATCCCAGAATATGTGGCAGCGGTTGATAATACTCTATTCAGTTTTCTACTTTAAAATACAAATAATCATTGAGGTGAGGAGGCTCAAAATCATCTGTGTTTCCCTGAGAAGACAGTGTGTGGAAAAGCATGTAACAATACTTGTTATCAAAAGATTCTATACTGAGTCATGGAAATACCACGATTATCCTGACAAGTGAAGATGTCATGATAAAGCCAATTTACCTTTTAAGTAACAACAATCCAGTTCCTCCAAAAGCAACTGAGACACACGTCAGACTCTCAATTTTTTGTTGCTTTGAAGAGTATTAGACTTGTTTCAAAATATTGATCCCCAGCTTCAATCCACAAAATGGGCCTTCAGTAATTTGTTCTGTATTTTCTGAGGCCTAGACAACCTACATTAGAGCAGCTATTAATAGGTCAGGTATTTATGATGCATCAGATACTGGTATGTTGTCTGTTTAATAATCGAAATTGATGAAAGTGAGTGCTAGTATGATGAAATGAATTTAAAAGATCCAAGAAATATCAAGTCATAAAGTTTGTTTTTTTCTTGTCACATCTTTATAGGTACAGAGTAGGGAATCAGACAGTCAGTCCCATATAGCTAGCATCACATATATACACCAAAATTTGTGGAAATATTTTGATGAAATGTGTGTTTATGCAATTTTGTTTATTTTTGTTTCTTTATCATTAGTCTTTTGTGTTTTGTACGTTTTCAATTTCCATGCCTAAAAAGCTGTGCTATTATATGGCTGATTGCTGTGAGATGCTGTCATTAAATCCACTGCTGTTTTCTTTTTGTTCATTTGCATAATTTACAATATGTGGCTATGGCGAAGAGAAAATCATTGTATTAGGGAGAAAGTTTCCATAATTTTGATGAGGATTACCTGGGACTTTAGCCTGACACAAGAATATAAAGTTAGTGACAAGGTTCAGAACTTTTGATATAAAGACTTTTTAGCTTAAATGCCACCATATTGGAAAAAAAAATCCTGTCCAAGGTTGAATTAACTAAGCGTGATTTATCTCTCAAGGGATTCCCTAAACAAAGACATGACCTCAATAAATACTTGTTTTTATACTACAATTGGAGATAAGACTGGGAAACATATTCAAATTTGTTTGACATAGTATCAAGGTACCATTGTGTTTCAATATGTTTCTTTTAGTGACTTTATGAGATAGACAGACCCTATTGTGTAAATTAATATATGCTCTGTTCAGAAGACTTTCCTTTTTTTCACCAGTGGAAGCCACAATAAATTACATCGCCTTCTGGCTGTTTTTTCTAGCTAACATTGCCAAGTCATCCTATCCCCTGGATATTGAAAATATGTTTATAATATAGGAAATGTTTCTCCTGATTCCTAATGTAACGCAGTTAAGATACTGTGGTATGCCAGTATAAAGTTTATCATGTTAAACTCATGGCTGTAAACCCTTTTGAAATACTTGAATTAAAAATACATATAGTTTCCAGGGAGCCCGCCATGAGGAAGTAAATTAAAAGGTCAAAAAGAATTAGTGGTGTTCATGAACAGCTACTGATACAAATCCAAGATGCATAGAAGTAGCTGACATTGTGCTGCCAGTCAGAATGTTGCATGCCAAGCAGGACCACAGGATATGTCGTTGCATCTGATTCTTCAGAGGCTTGCAAAGGTTAGAAGTGTCACATACTGGTCTACTGAAAGTTTAAAAACATGATACACTTCTTCAAAAGAGTTTGCTGTACACTCCTTGTAGAGTACTGAGCACTTCAAATAGACCTGATGTGAAGACATGCTGTATAAAGCAAAAAAAGTGTCATGTTGGAGCCCTGGGTTTAGAGAATTTAGGTTTTTAGGATATAATAATATATAGATGTGTGGAACAGTATGGAGGATTTTGGGTGTGGATTTGTTCTTCTTCTCTCCTTCTTCTTCACAAATCTGGGTGTTCCCGCAGTGCGGATCACAAATAATTAGTTATTGGATTATAAGTAAAACAAATTAGTTGGCAATCCATAATTGGGTGATGTGGACCTTAAAAAACCTCAGAAGTTAGAACTTAGGGCCATTTTCACCTTGTTAACTTAGAGGCACACTCTGTGCAGCTGCATTATAGATAAGATATAATAAACATCTAAGTCTGATAGATAAACTCCCAGACTCTTGTATTTTAATTCGAACTCTGAGTAAAAGAACTCACAAAACAAAGGCAAAGAGGAGAAGAAATGATAAAAGAGAAAATTAACAGTGTCATTTCAGGTCAATTGGTGGAATGAGAGCTGAAAGAAAACCAAGTGGTTAGAAGTGTAGATTTATTGTTGGCCCATGGAATGTCAGGTTCTGAGTTACAGAGCTGAAAATATTGCTACTGCAGACACAATGAGTAGAAATAGATCACATTAGTTAAATTAATTAAATTAATTATTTTTTTTTTAAATTCTAGAATTTTTGGAAAGGGGTAATATTATAAGTGTGGAGAACAAAATTACTATCTCTAAATAATCTCAAATACTGGGCACCAGCACGGATGCCCTAATAGGCTGTGGGGTCTCTATCCTTGGAGTCACTTAAAAGATGTCTGTACATGGTTCTGGGCAACCTGCTCCAGGGGATCTTGCTTGAGCAGGCAAGTTGGACCACATGACCTCCAGAGGCCCCTTCCAACCTCAGCAGTTCTGTGATTTCAAGAATTAAATAAAATTTACTATAAAAATATGAGGCAAAATTACTGAAAATATACATTGCGGCAACTCCACGATCTATATTTTTTAATAAATCAAATACACTTATAGTCCATTGTAGCCTTTATCTTTATCAGCTTTATTTCTGTATTGGTAGGTGACTCAATAGTTTTAAAATGTTGGTGGTTATTTTTTAGATATTTTTCCTCAGGGACATTGCATTTTTCTGGCACAGATGGTTCCAGCTGGCCCCACAGCAAGCCCACACAGGATCCAGCTGAGCCCCTCAGCCAAATGTGTGGTGCCTCTGTGAAATTACATTTCAAAAATATGATAAAAACCAAGAGTAAGGAAGAGCAAGACCAGAGAACAGGTCCATGGTGGAGCCTGAAGGCACACCTGACGGGGATGCAGCCTGTGGAGGTCTCATGTTGGAGCAGAGGAAACAAGTACAGAAGAAGGAGCAGCAGGAAAGAGCGAGAAACAAGTGACAGAGAGAACATGCTGTGCCCTGACCCCAGCCTACAGCACTGTCTGTTGCCTCATGGAAGGGACTGAGCATAACTTGCAGGGATAATGAGAGGTGTTTAATTGTTTCTTTTTTTGTTTTGCAATCTTCAATTCAGTAATTAATGTTTTATACTAAGTTAAATTCCCAGTGTTGAGTCTGTTTGTCTATGATGACAAGATTTTTTTGCTCTTGTTCTCACTATTTTTGTCCTTTTCTACTTGTGGGGAGTGAGTAAGAGGCTCTGTAGGCTGTGTGGGTGCCTGGCTGCTATCTGGGACCAACTTACCACAACGTGATCGGTTGGCACTGAATTTGCAGCCATTTTTTTGTCATGTGTTGCTAGTGGCTCAGTTTTTATGCAGATGCAAAATTAAACTGTTCAATAGAAAGTATTAAAAAAATAACATCGAGAAAAGAAAGTGAAATCTTGAGAAATCCTAGGATACTCTGCGAGAATAAATTTTCCAGGTATTCTGCCTGATCAGGATGCTGTGACATGCTGATTTATAAAGGCAGAATCCCCTTATGCTTATTGGTTAGTCCTTTGAGAGCTATAAAGAGAATGTTGCCTGAATGTTGGGTCAGGAAGTCAAAAGACTTCAAAGGACTAGTGCCTGGGAGAAATAAACTTGTGCTAGTCTAGTAACTTTCTTAATCCATCCACTTTTTAAAAGAGGCTAGGTGGGTCTTTACTCTGCTCCAGTGCAGTTCCTTTAACTCTCTTCTATTGTCTAAGAAAACTGGAGGTAATTTTCTTCACTGTGGGGCTCATCTTACAATAGCAGTACTGGATAAGGAAAACAAAATTAGAATACGATGGATGACATAGAACCAAAGAAGGAGGGTATAAAGTCTCAGGCAGATGTCTTTCCCCCCCATTTTCTAATGTAATCTTTTCCTAGAAGATTTTTATTTTGCTCTGTTCCAATGAAAGTTAGCCTGGGCTCTAGAAAAATAATGTGCAGTGGTATTCTTTATTTCACTGCCTCTCTCAAGATGAAGGAGGCTATTTACCTCTCTAGACTGCACTATGGGCAGGCCAGAAATACCTGCTGAGCCAACCCTTGGCAATGTTACGGGGGAAAGGGGCTGAGATTTGACAGAAGATGTGGATCTCTTTCCTGTCTCCCTCCCCCAGCCAGTGACAGTGAAGCAGAGCTGAACTGCAGTGGAGGGACAGGTAGGGAGATGCTCTTGGAGCTACAGTGGGCTCCTTCGGGTACAAGCAGATTATCCAGAATACATGCTGGGATATGAATTGCACAGCATTTGCTTTTGAGTGACAACCAGAAAACTACACCTTCCTACATGTTGAAATCCCTGTGTAAGCATCCCAGGAAAATGGATACTTAAATTCATAGGCCACAATGAAAACTAAAATGTGGTTCAGCTTCCATTAAATACTTAGAAAAAGTTAATTTTTAAATTTTATCCGAATATCATGATTCAGAAGAAGGCACTCTTTATTTTAAAATCTTATTGTCTTAAACATTCTTCTCTATGCTTAATATTGATTCCACATAAATAACAGTATCAAAATCTATGTAGTGTAATTAAAAAGGATTTTATTAACTTCAAGTAGGTGCTACATTTTATTTTGTTCTTAGGTGTTCTGTTTCTTGATTCACAGGAGAGAAAACCTTTTCTAACCATGAGTGTGCATTCTACTATTTGAGAATTAAAAGAAGTTTTGCTTAATTTGCTAGGCAAGTAGAACTAGAAGTTTATTACATTTGACATTGTCTTCAGCATCATGTTAGCTTCTGAACACATTGTGGTTGTCTATATGGGGAAGTAGATTTGGTACAAAGCACAATACATTTTTGGCAGCTGTTGTGGTCTCAAGAATGTCACATGGTACAAATATGACTGGTAGATATTTGACTCATCCTTAGCTGACTGCCTTGTCAACGTGTTTTGCTGAACCTGACTTACTTACTCGTTTTGAGAAGTTATATAAATTTCTTGAAATAGATATTAGAATCATAGAATCATCTAATGTTTTGGGTTGGAAGAGACCTTAAAGATCATCTAGTTCCAAAACTCCTGGGAAGGGACACTTCCCATTAGACCAGGTTACTCCACCTGACTTTGAACAGTGACAGGGTTGGGGTGTCCACAGTTTGGGCAACCTGTGCCAGTGTCTCACCACCCTTACTGTAAAGAATTTTTTCCTAATATCTAACCTAGGTTTCCCCTCTTTCAGTTTGTACCCATTACTCCTTATCCTGTCACTACAGTTCCTGAACAAGAGTCCCTCTCCAGCTTCTCTGCAGGCTCTGCAAGGCCATGAGGTCTCCATGCAACCTTCCCTTCTCCAGGCTGAGCAGCCCCACCTTTCTCAGGCTGGTTTTGTAGGGGATGTGCTTCAGTCCCCTTATCAAATTTGTAGCTCTCCACTGGACTTGCTGTGACAGTTCAATTAGTATTAATAATTTTCTTTAAAACTAAGGCAGATTAAAGTATTTAAATAACTGTGTGTTTTCATCACCACAATGCTGTTACCTTATTGGTATTTTCAAAACTAAGAGCTTATCACTTGTTTTTAACAACACTTTTGTTATTGGTTCATTCTGTGGCTGACAGAAACTAGCGGAGTTGCAAGTGATCTTCAATTCAAAACACAAACAGGCAAACTATATAGATATAATTTTTTTTTAAATGAAGACTAGTAGAGATGCTTTCTAGGGAGCTGTGCAATCTAGTAAATTCAATCAGAGGGGCACCCTATTCGATTAACCTCTGAACAGGCAAATGTGTTGCACCCTCTGCGGCTGAAGTGAATGGGTAGTAAGGACACAGTTTGCCACAGAAGTAGAAATGTTGAGGTCTTCTTTTTTAATTGAGTCTGAATAAGTCTGACAGAACACGGACACCTAGGCAAAAGTTTCATTAGTAGATTCTTACTATTCATGTTATGAATTTGCTCAACATCCCTCCTCCACACAGCTGTGATCTGCCTGGTGGCTGGTGCTCAGCTGCCTTGAGCATGGGGTCTCCCAAACTACGCTTGAGGCAAGACACTGAGAAGTTGGTGTGACAACGTGAAGGACAAAAAGAGAGAAGGTGCTGGAAAACAGTACCCAACTTTCATGGTTCCATAGCGACCTGAAAGCACAAGTCAACATTTTTCAATGAATTCTAGGCTGCTGGGTTGGGTTTTTTTTCAGTGCTTTTTCTGTGAGGAGTGCTTAGTCACCAGTGGTAGACTGTCTGGCATTTTTACAGTCTGTACCGGATTCAGTCATAGAAAATGTGCACTAATAATGACCTGCACAACATCTACCTCATCTATTGTAGTGTTCAAGTTTGTATTTACTTGTTTTCCTGCCTTTGTTCATGATTATCACCACAGTGTTACACAATTAACTGAGTTTATGGAACAGTAAAAGCAAAATGGCCATACATGCTGAAAGTGGCAATGGTCAGGTGGTAACTGGCAGATGGCAAGAAGGTCAAATATGAGCTGACTGCTCCGAAAGAGGCACGTGTGGAGCTCTGTGACTCCAGGGAAGTTAAGGAACTGGTGCTGGTATAGAAGACAGCCTGCTATCTTGATATGACCATAGTGTGTATGTAGCAGACTTGGAATCTGCCTGCAGCAATTGAAGTGTTTTGTTTCAGTTCATGAATTAACTTTAATATTTTTTTAAATGGTATGAGAAATTAACTGAATGATGATTTCTACTTGCACCCATTGGTCTTAATGCATCAGACATGAGATTAGAATGCTCTCCAGTTCTTTGCTGGAGATTGTGAATTCTGCCTGCTGTTGTAGCTGTCATAGAAGAAACCCTTTATATTAGTTTGTGAATTTTTGGCTCACCAATATACAGAGATTGAGAAAAGGAACTCTGCAGAGAGCCCTAGAACTTGCCAACCCACTAAAATTCTGGCAGAACCTAGATTTTATTGTTTTATTGTAGCAAAACTGCATCAGTTCCAAGTTACACATATGGAGAAATATGCCAGCTAAACCTTTTATCAATTACATCAATGTACTTGTGTCAAGAAAATTGATTTCTCTGTAGTAAAGACATGAGACACAGAAACAAAACTTTAATTTTTTGTTTATGTAACATTGTTTTCATTTAGCAGGGTCCAGATGTTCATGCATTTTAAAGGCGACTTTTACACTCATTTGGGCTTCTTATTAGAAAGCACCAGTGCATTATGATCCAGAAACCCTTTTCTCCTTTTTGAAACTGAGGTTGGATTAACCAACTCACGGCATTGCATACTGAAAGACTTCTTTGTTCACACGTATTTAGTTTAGAATTCTAAGTTCTACTATTAGGCACATGCAAAGTTCATCTTGCATAATACATTTATTGACTTGTAATGAAACTGGTATTCGTAAAGAAAAAGTTTACAGGTCTCATCCTTTTTTGGTTGTCAAGAGCTCATCTTTTGGAATAAAGACTTTAGATGTTGAACTGAAATGAATAATGAATCTAGATGTTCCTCGTTATCATTTAGATCAAAATCTTCATGTTTTTAGGCAATGATGTTCTCTGCTGACTAGGTTTTCACTAGAGACCTTTCACCAGAGTAGCAGAGTGCCAAATTAACCAAATTCTTTATCTATTCATGCATTAGGTTAGTTTTAGATTTTTTTTTTTCCTACGCATAATTTTTCAGATGTGTATTGTTGGAGCATACTCTCATTTCAGGCTAAGTACGCTCTCTAAACCACTGGCTTGCCTTCCATGTAAATGTCATTATCATGGTAGCTTTTTTTTTTTTTTTTTTTGAGAGAAGGAACTAATGCTTTCTGTGTGTTTGTACAAGAGAAAACAGCTAAAAATGAGATATACTTCAGGAAATCCTTATTTTTGGTCAATGCCTTTCTGAAATTCCCTAGGGAAGATGAACTGATAGGACAAAATTTTTGGCATTCATGATGAGGTGGTCAGAGAGGATTTTCAGCCTAGGAAAATGGGAATCAACTCTCCACACATTCAACCCAAGTGTCAAACCAAGGTCAAAGCCACTGCTGAATTTACCAAGGCATTCCTAACCCAGAGGAGAGTGACACAAGACATTTAATTGGGGGTAAGATTAGTCTTCAAATTTTCTATCCTGGTTGTTTCTTGTGAGGAAGTCAAGTCTTGATTGTGGTCTTCCAAGCTCTATTTAAGCCTGTTTATGTTTATTGAGCACTAGGATCATATCTAAACTAAGCAGCCATCAGCTCTTTGGGTTTTTTGCTAATGTTAGCACCTTTATGGCAGTATTGTGCAGTTTGATATTGGAGATAATGGTACAAAGGTACTAGAATGTCTCTTTTGTCAAGGTGTCACACAGTAATTTTTCTTATACAGTGACTCTGAAGTCAGACAGTTCTTTTGTTATGAATTTGGTGCCAGTTACGCAGTAAAACCATGTTTTAATTGACAGTTGAGTGGAAGGAAATGTAGAGATGTTCTCTCATCAAATGACTGCCTTGAATTTTGTTATGTCACCAGCAGTCTCCAGTGAAATGTCAGCTTTTTCACCTAGAACATTGCTGATCAGCACAAAGCTGCACTAATTGCTCTGGCAGTATGAAAGATGCAAATGCAAAGCTAGAAGTTCCTTTACCAGATATTTTTTGGGATGGAAAATATTAGCAGACTCCAATAACTTTGTGATAAAGAATTTAGAGCCATGGATTGCTCTAGAAAATATCTGTTCTGGAAAAAAACATGAGTTTTCTCTGAAAATCAGGTGTCAGTTGTGCTTGTATGCATGCATTTATTCAGAATGATACAAAGAAAATGTGACCTCTGCACGGAAATAATTCTAGATACTAAATATAGTTATTATTATTCTTTGTTTTTCAGTAATGCTTTATCAACTGATGTCCTAGTTTGATGTTCTTGGCAATGTGCTAAGTCAGAAATTGTGCTTGCCTCTAATGACCTGTGAGTACAGCTATCGCTCCTCTGTGAAATTGATAACTGGTCAGATTTTGTATTTTAGTGATGAAGGAACACCCCCCCCCCCCCCTTTTTTTTTTTTAATTTTTTTTATTTTGGAAGCATAGCTTTAAAAATGAGCCAGGAAATATCCTCTGCCCTAAGGTTGAAATGAAACAGCCAGTCACTGATTTTAGCCAAGGTTTAGCCACTGTTTACCTTGTGGTGATAATGTATGCAATGAGATACATACTCTTGTCACTTTGCATTATTTAAAGCTATTCTGATCAAGTCTCTGGTATTGCATTATTTATGGCTTTATCTTTCATGGAAAATGAATAATAAGCCTAGCTCTGGCATTGCCTGAAGTAGGATATGCGCATGTGTACATGCAATCTTTACATTTTAGTGAGAAGCAAGATTACTTTTAAAAAATATAACCAACATATCTTTGCAGATTTTAGTAGCTGGAAAAAGTAAAATAATTTCTAGAATAAAGAATAGAAGGTTAAGTTTTTCCTCTGTACTCTGGGTATGTCCTCAGAGTTGGTAGAGGGAGAAGAACAACTAGATCACTGCTTGCAAATCTGTTACACTGAAGTCTGGCATCTCAAACATGCCACTGGAATAAACAATTGGTATATCTGTACTAGCACCAGGACTTTTTATGTTTAGAAAGTTAAATAGTGGGGGAATCAACATAATTCTCTGTTCTGTTGGAATTCATAAGGTCCTGTTTAGGGGAGATAAACTATAGCCTACTGATAGCCAGGTTTTGTCATTGGATGTATGGCAGACGTTAGTGATTTTTCACCTTCAGAACATGAGAATAGGCTGAAAATCCTTTTTTAAGCTTTACATTTTCTGCTCAGTTCTATCAAGAGACAGGATTATACCCTACATATATAACACAGTATATACTTGTTGTGCCAGGCCCGGCTATAAGTGTCACAAGAGGGCCCGAGCCAGTTAAGTTCAATAGAGTCAGTGGAATTTCATCAGTTTAAGTTAATTCCATTTCTGTCCATTATGTGCGTATGTGGGAAAATGTACATGGGTGTCAACAATACTTCTGTGGATGTCAAGTGGCAGATTGCCCCAACATTCTGAGAATTACTAGGCAATTTTTATGACCCGTCTACTTATTAAACACTGAATTAAAAGAAGAATGAATGAACAGGACTACAAAGTAGTACAAAACCCTCTAAAAAGAATTTTCAAACAGTAACTGAGAGAGGCTGGGCCATCAATATCCCTTTTTGGGTTACCTTTTTTGACCTTGTCTACAACTTGGACTTCAATGTTAGTGGCTGAATTTTTGTGCAATTTCTTTCCTCTCCAGCTGGTGTGCCTGTATACAATTTGTCAAATCAGATTAGCAGAGAGCATATATTATTTCCTTCTTGGTTTTAGCAGATTTCTTCTTTAATTTCCTTTACTTGTTGTAAAATGAACACCTTCCCAATTCATTCTTGGCAGTTGAACCTGAGCCAGTAACATAACTCAGAGCAATTTCTTACTTCATTCTTCCTCCACAAGTAGAGGGTTTAGAGATTTACTGTTCTGCTTTGTTCTGGTCATGCAGCCATGTGGGAACTCATGCCTTCTGATCAATGAATCAATATGATTATGCAGAAGCTTCTTATTGTTTAAAACACACTGCACTCAACATATCTCACAACTTTGACATCATACCCTACTTACACACTTTGCTTACTTATACATTCTACCTACTTATACAGTTCACTCACTTATACATTCTATAGCTTATAACTTCCACATATCACACTAATACATCTTACTTACTTATACCTTTTACCTAATACACTACTTACACATTTTACTTGCTTATACATACTTATACACATTACTCTACTTATACATTTTACAACTTTTACATAATACAGTACATATACATTTTGCAACTGCTGTGCATGAGATCTCACATTGCTTGACTGGTTTCTCTATTTTGTCCATGAGCTCTGCACATGCTTTTCTGATAATATGATTGGTTTTAATCTAGTGTAGCAAGTCCTTTTTTATATATTCCTTGCTGCCTTGGTATTTAGTTTTTCAGCTTCCTCTTTCCCAATTTGGTACAGTTTACCTTTCAGTCCTTCATGAATTCCTGAGGGCTCTAACAGGTGGGGCTCCTGATCCAGGCAAGCAGCATTGAGCTAATGACAGCAACAAAACCCATCCAGTGATCAACAGCTAAGTTAGTCCAGGAAATCCAAACAAGAAGACAGCAAAGGACAGAGAACAAATACAAACCTATCCCACCTCTCCTCTGAGCCTCCAGACTGGAGCTTAAAAACCCTCTTGGGGCTGATGTGCTGCAGCTGAAGGTGGAAAGGCCAGGTAAAGCCAGTGAGGGTAATTCCAGCCTGGTCTCACTCTGAGGGCTCTGGTGAAAACAACTAAAAATGGTTTGGCTGGGCCACACTATCAAGGTTCGAATACTGTACGACACAGCCACAGCACGAAGGAACAGGTCTGCACTTGGGAAGGAGTCAGCTACAAAGCTGAAAAAGTGAGAAAAAGGGAGATATTTCATCAACACTAGTTCTTCTGTCTTTAAATTAAAGCAACAGCCTAAACTGATATTCATAATGCTTCCCTTGGTTAGGACCCCCACAAATCTTGTTTGCTTCTCCCCAAATTTAGAACTTCTATGGGACAAGACAAGGCAATCTTCAAATGTATTTATTAGAAAAAGGGTGTCATAGTAACTGTGCATACTAAATGTATAACATCAGCAGACTCTGAAAAATCAGGGTGGAATGACAAAAAGAAAAATAGGTCACCAACTCTTGAAAGCAGCTTTCCTGCATAAAATAAAATAGATGTTTCAAACCCAGTTACAGGCCATAAGAATCAGATGTCAATAGTGAAGGCCAGTCACTTCAGTCAAGTGTCAGCTTCTTCTCAGGATTTTTGCTGCCTAGTGTGGTGTAATTATCACTACACTGTCATAATCTCTGCCTGCTGCTGGTGGTGTCTCACTTATATGCCTGTCAATAAGTTGATTGATGCACTTCTCGTTTTCATTAGCCATTATACAATCTTAGTAGCTACATCATACCAAAAATCTGTTGTAATTCTTCAGACTGACATATTTAAGTATGCTGTACTTAGAAGCTGCCACAACCCCCTGTAGATTCCCCAGAAATGCCTTCTTTTTCACTATCATTATTTCTGAGCAGTCTTGTAGTCAGATTGTTGGGAACAGTTTACCTTATCCATCATATCTACACGTGAGGCCAAGTGTGGAGACCAATCTGGCAGGATTATGCTGGTAGACTGTGCGTGTGGGAAGGAGCGCTCATTTCAGCATGGTGACTGGGAACTCAGTGAGGAGGGATTGACGTGGTGCCAAACGTGTGGCCAAAAGCTCTGTGTTGCGCAGTGTTGGTGGTGAAGGTTGCTGACAGCACACGCTATTTTTATCTCGGTCAGCTGGTATTTTGCAGTCTCCACTTCCTCTTCAGCAGAGCAGTGTGGCTGTGTACACGGTGACCGTGCAGCGGCCTCGCGCGCTGGCCAGGCTGGCGCAGACAGGCGCACTCGGAGCGGTGCCCGCAGCTGGCATGCAGTGTCCTGCTGCACTCGCTGCACTTCAGCAGTAGCCATGCCTTCAGCAGGTTTATGTTTTAGCCATTCCCCTTACAGTAATTCAATTTCAAGTTCTGGCCTGCAGGTATTTACTACATATTTCACAATGCTTGTTAATAATCACTGTTTTTTTACATCTGTATATTATATTTGGTGGTTCTCTTGCTTTAGGCATGTAACAACAACATCATGTACTAAATGATAGTAGCTGCTGTCAGTCAGCTGTCAGCATTGTGCTTATAATTTTAACAGCTATTCTTATTAGGTTACTGGTGCTAGAATGTGATGTAGCACTATGCAATTCTTTTTGCCTTTATAAACAATATGATCTGCAAATACTTTGAGTTCTCACTTGGAAAATGCTCAGCTGTGGATGATGCAGGTGATGAAATGATGATTTCAAGGATCAGACCCAAAAGAATTGTGATTCTATATTTATACCCGCAATTAAATCTGAAAACTCAAAGCTACTGGAAATGCCAGTAGCTACTTTGGATGAAGTAGACCTGGAAAATTTTAGTTAGTATTTTATGTATTTAAAAAGAAAGACAAAGCAGATTATGAAACAATTTGTTCAGTGTTTTCCTGTTCCCAAGGTTAAGAACAACTGGCTTAAATTCCCAGTCCTGGCTGGAGTTCTGATCTCAATGAATTTGCTCTGGGTGAAGTCCTCAGCACACTGCTCATACAATTTTAGTTCTGATGTTTAGTATAATTTGTACCTGATATCAGCATCATATCTGAGAGGTATAACCCCATTTCAACCAATTTTAAAATTTCAGGTACTTGCTGACCACATCTGACAAGCACTAACAGTACAACCTTATGCAATATTGTAATTACAATACTGTGCAAGTAAAGAGATAATTTAATTAAATGTTTTCTGCATTATTGTAGGAGACACTGCTATGAGATACAAATAATTCTTTAATGTAAATACATGGAAAGATGGAACTAATGTTTTACCTGCACATTTCATCTTATCATTACTTTCTGAGAGTTTGTGCCATCTCTCTGACAATTCAACTCATGCAGATAATAGAAATGAAATTATTACCTGTGTAACTGCATTTCTAGAAAAATTCAGTTTTAGAAACCAATACTTAATCAGAAGCAAACCAATTTATATCTGCTTGGGAAAAGTTGGTAGCTAAGTAGCAAACAGTCCACAGTTTCAAGGCACACAAACACAAAAAATTGAAATTAACATTCTCAATACTTTTATGACTAATTATGTCATGTAGCCACCATTAAACCATATCACAAAAGATGACTATTACAGTTATTCTGTAGAATAATTTTGTATGTCTAAGCAGAATTTAATGTGTCTTTATAACATTAAAGAATAATTGTATAATATTTGCTAAGTAGAAAATTAGGTGACTTTGAAGCTGATAATTATTTCTCTGTGTGTGTGGCTTTCTGATCTCAGTTACTTTTGGTCATATAAATACGATATTTATAGTGTTTGGTTTTTTTGTCATAAACGATTTCTACTGATATGTGCATTAATTAATTTTGTAAAATATGCCCTAATAATTTTCTGCACATACATTTAGAATTTAGTCACAGTATATACAATTTCGGTAATTGTCTCTTATTTGGAGATCTAATGTCTAAAAATCAGAAGTAGCAGCAAGTGTTGTTTCAAGCTATGTTTTCCTGCACAAATTTCTCCACTGGCTGTTTTTCTAAAATAAAGTATGTTTTATGTATTTCATATTTTAGATTCATGAAATAATCTGGATAATTCTGAGACACTGTGAATGTAATAAGGAAATCTTGAGGAACTTAGTGTTAATTCAACTATTAATTTTATTTCATTAGACTTAAGTTGGAGTAGGCAGCTGTGAATGAAATCATTTCACTGAGTTCTAGGTTCAGAAAGGGGCTTTACAGTCCTTTTTTTTGTGTGAGCTCATATAGCTGAGGATTCTGGTTTTAATGATTGTGCTTTATTTTTCTTCTCTGCCTCATTTCCATGCAAAACACCTCTAGATGTATGTGACCAGACTCTAAAAAATGTATCATGATAATAGAATAGTTAAACTTTTAATCTTCCTATATTTCTGAAGGTTTACAATGCAACTTCTCCAGTAAAAAGGTTCATTGCTTAGTCCCAGGCTTAAAAATCAGTCCCAATGTTTTTGTGCGCTGAAGATTTCCTCAGATCACCACTTGACACAGACTAATACCATCTCCAAATCTTTGCAACCCATGCCCTATAATCACCTAAGACTAACGCAGAAGAGGAGACAGAGAAGTGAGGGACACAGGCTCAAAACGGGTGGAGAGCTTTACACACACAGGGAACAGGCAAAGTAAGTGTTCTCCTTGTGCACCTAATGCTTCTACGTTAGCTCTCCCAGATCTTATAGTGACCTCAAGCAGTTTGGGAGGGAAAAATCCTTGATAACAGAAAATAACAGTTTCTGCTGCAAATAAAAGGCCAAGAGCATGTGAAAATACACATGTTCACAAAGTGTATTTGTGACTACCTCAAGACTCAGTACTTGCTGACAGCATAAAATTGTATCTAGGTTCTTTTAGTTTTATGCTATTTGAAATAAGAATTGTCTGCAGTATATCACCTACTACTGTGTGGTATTTGTAAATAATAGCAAGGTCTTTTTATTGAAGATACAGTTTTTTACAGCAGCAGAAGGAGCTCTGACAATGCATGTGCTGGTTGGGATGCTGTGAACAGGGTTTAGTCACCAAATTTAATGGCACTGCTATTGTACTTCTCTGTTTTAAGTTCCAGCTCTTTCTTCCCTGTTTCACTGTCTTCTACTAGTGCTGCTCTCTCTGGTAATAACTGTAGATTTAAACCCACAGATGGATTAGAAGTAGAAATTTTCAAAGTCAGCGTAGCTCAGTGAAACTCAGAAATCCTACTATGCCTTCATCCGCAAGTTTCTGCATCTAAATCCTTTTTAGGCCTTCACAGAAATCTAGATTTAGCAGCTAAAGGTGATGAACTTCTAACTGCAAATATCATTTGGCATTTCAGTGTATGTAATGGCTTCCTTCCTAGGCTTTTAATTACTTCCCAGGTCTTGAATATCAGTTGCATTTTCTGCCCTTTTTGGCCCATCTTCTCATGCCAGTGAAAAGGCATGGTGTTCAGCTACAGCAGACACACTTGGTTTGTCTTGCAATGACTGCATTTTGAAAAACCTGGAAATACTAATCCGCAGATGCTGAGTTTTCATGAAATTTAATAATATGTTTGACAAAGTAGTCTTTTTTATTACATCTATCAGTTTTCTCTTCCCCTGAGGGGTTTCACATTGCAAAGTAAAAACAGTAAGAAATTATCAAAAGAAACATGGATTAACAAATTTTTGATTCTATGAGTGGTTTTCTTTCCACACTGAATTTAGTGAATGTGAAACTAATGATACTGAGTGAAAATAATAAGATGATAGCTATCATTTGATGCTTTCTGTGCAGCTAAGCCTCACCTATCTTTTGTGTTAAAACATACTGTAATATGGTAAGTGCAAAGTACTACTGGGAAAAGAGAAATATATGAAAAGTATGCGGATTATATTAGTAGAGTTTCTAGGTTTTAGTGGAATTTTTGTAAGATACTTAAAAAATTACTGTTTGATCTACTCAGCCTCCTTTAGAAATGATACATTCTTACTGCTACTTTAAATTTACGTTGGAGTAGGCAGCTGTGAATGAAATAATTTTACTGAGTTCTGGGCTCAGTTGCTTTGTTACAGGTGTTCTCAAAGCATTCATATCTCTTTAAAAAATACCGAATCCAATTTTTCAATGTTGTTGGCGGCAGAAGGACACAGTTTCACTGTGGCGTCTTTGAATTATCTTGACAAAGTCCTATCAGAATTAACAAGTTTTGTGTGAATATTAGGTATGGGAAATGCATTCCATAATAAAATGGACTTTAATTTGGAAAAAGAATTTTTGACTGTGAGCACTGGAAGCCGAAGACAAACATCCATCCATCCACGGTCACGGATGTTTGGGTAAAAAATTCTCAGTGCTGGTAGTATAAAATCTGTTTATTGAGAACTTCCATTACGTCCACTGTTAATACTGAATGTTGATAGTCTCTGAAAAATCTATTCATTTAACCTGTCTGATCTTCATACCAGAACTCGTATTTATTAGTCATTCAGTAGTTTAAATCTTTCTGTATCAGACATCATTTATTTCTCCAGGCATCATTTGGCGCCGGAAATTGATTTCACTTTCCAGGTTGTGCTGTCAGGCATGTGCAAGGTAATTGAATTGGTAAAAATGAGCAAACAACAAAAAAAAAAGTGTGTGTAATGCAAATATTTACAAAACTGTACTAACAAATGTCATATTGGTCTTTATTTATCTGCTTTGCAGCATTCCCAGACTTTTTATTCAGTTCTCCTTCAATAAAATGCTGGTTTCTTTTTATGCAACTTTTAGCATTATATTTTATATATGTTATGATATTATATTGCCTTATGGTTGATGTTAATCAAACTATTATTCTTCTAACTACAAAAGCTTAAAATTATGTCTTTCATTAAATGACAGATAATCTAACACTCAGTGAAACCTGAAGAGCATCTGTCAAATTATTTAATTTTTTTTGACAAGCACAATCAATACAAACAAACATGGTTTTCATTTCATTATTCATCAACAAAGACAATCTGACAATATCTAAAGCATTAATTGCTCGGATTGAAACATTCTGGCACATGTTATGTTCTAATATTTAACAAGACTTTAATTTTAAAACCCTTCTACAGCTGGGCTAGCGCTTCATACAGGATTTTCCTGACATTTGGTTGAGTCTAACATGGCCTCACTGTCTGTCTGTGTACTGAACACAGCCCACAAAACACATGAGGTCAGGCCTTGCCTTTTTCTGGGAAGGAAAAATGTTTGACCAGAGCATACGACTTGAAACTGCAAATATATCTCTCCTGTGCTGCTGAGGGAGCAGAGGGGACACCGCTGGGTGGTCTGCAGGACAACTCACCACACAGGGCAGCAGCTCCAACACAAGTCTCTTGCTTGGTGTTCATGTGCACATAAATACTTGGCACTGTCCCCCTCTCTTCCCTGGATCAACAACATGGATTCAGAAGGCCAGGATGACACAGGAGAATGGGGTAGGTAAAGGTGCCTGGATTTTGGTAAGAACATGATATTTTAAAGGCATCTCATCTGTGCCATTTCTGAAAAATCCTGAGTTGTATAACAAGCAGTGCCTTTGTGAATCTGATATCAGGTGATCCCACAGCACACAGATAATTTATTTTTATAATGTTTTTCCTTCACATGTTATTTTCTGTTTCTCATTCTCGTGTTATCCTCCTTGCTGAGTAAATATTATCACTGAGTGTGATATTCCATGACTATGCCTCTTCTCTGCTTTCTTTTGTGACTAAAACTTCTCATTTCCAGCATATATTTCATGAGCAGTAATGACTGAAAAATTACTTAGTATTTTTATATATTTATTCAGAATAATTTTATCTGAGTTGTACTAGTAATTATTATCTCCTACTTACACATATCTCAGCTTACTGTACTGCTTAGTTTATTGTTCTGTAATTTATACTGTGTCTAGTTTGGCATATTCATTCATAACAGAAGTTCTTATGGTCTCTGAGGTTGGGCTGACAATGTTTTATAGCTATTGCTGTTATTCTCTGTTCTACCTAGAAAAAACAGTGTCTCCAAATCTGGGGCACAAAGTTGACTCTTGTCCCAGAGGTATTGCCATTGAGGTAAGAGTGAGTGTGTACAGATGCATGAAGAATTCACTGAGTCAATCAACTGGTTCGTTGTCAAGTGCCTTCTGTGCACATGGAGCCTGGCATTTTCTTAGGTTTAGTAGGCATAATGACAAAGAAGCTGAAAGAGAAGCTAAGTTTTCATACTGTTGCCATAGTTCTTACCAAGCACAGGAGTCAGTTGCTGTTAGTTAGTTTAGGCAGATTGATGGAAACTGTTACAGACCACCAGAATTAGACACCAAGGAGGTGTCTAATGATTCCTAGACATTTTTGATTAATTTTTTTTCGGCATAATCTTCCTAATACTTGCCTAAATCAACTGCAATTTGAAAAAAGGCAGGCATATCCTGGATTTTGAAATGGGCTCACTAAATTAACAGAAAAAGAAGTCAATCAGCTTCCATATGATGAATGAGAAAAGATGAGTCAGAAAAAAAGATAAGCAAATACTTTTTTTCTTTCAAAGGCAGTTGTAGATTTCTCTGGACTACAAAGTCTAACACTTCTAATAGTTAGCAAATGGATATTTCCACATTCCTGACATCAAACATGCCCATTTTACAGCTGGATGCAGTGCTTGGCAGAATAAAAATTTTTGATTTAACTCCTTGGCAGAAATTCTGATGATAAGAGAGAGTGCATGGTCTCATGGTAACTTTTTTTGTTAAAAGTAGCAATGCCTTCCTGAAGCAAGCACTTTTCTGATGTGATATATAGCAATAGTAATAGGTAATAGGTGATAGTGGATTTAATAGAGAAAAATAATTACAATTGCACTGGTAAGCTTAGTCTAGCTATGGAGAGAGCTCTAATCAAGCCACATCTCCTTTGCATTGTAGCTGTTCTGTCAATTTTGGTGTGATATATTTTGTCATTTTTATACAGACACAACTTCTAGTCTTTAATAGACTAGAAGAATTTATGTTTTGGCAGGATTATGAAAGACTCTGTCATTTTACATTAGCAGAAATATGAAAGACTTGCAAACTAAATCTTCATGCCTGGCCTACTCCCAAACAACAAAAAAAAAGATATATGTTAAATTTCTCTAGTAACACCAGCTAGACTGTATTTAATAATGTTTGAAAATTTATATTCTTTCAGAGTAAAATTATGTGAGAATGAAATTGAGCAGATTATTAATATGAAAGAGCATTCAGCTCTATTATACAAATATAATAAATAATAGTAGAGAACCTTTAAAATCTTCAGGGACAGGGGAAGGGAGCTTGCTACGTTCAGTGCTTACATGTTATGTAACCATGTTTGAGGTGATATTACTTCATTACAACATCAGAAATATATTACATAGGAGAAGCCAAAGAATCTGAGCTCATATTTTTGTTTGTTTTTATTGGGATTGCTTTCATGGAATCACCCGGAACTCATGCACAGTTTTTCACTTGTAATGCTGTAAATAAGGGTATGAAATCCCCAAACCCCTTTGGCCATTTGCCAGGGAAAAAGTCAAAGAGTGAAGCCAGCAAGACTCTTACATCTTATATCTCGTCCCATCTTACAGAGGGAAGAAAGTATCAAGGGAGAAGAAATTAGGAGGAACAAAAAATGAGGTGGCTGTAAACAAACAGGAGAGGGAGAGTCTGAAACTTCCAGAAGTTGATCAACAAAGAGAAAATTACTATCAATACAGGAAAGGACCAGAAGCCAAGAAAGAAAAGAAGAAAAGATAAAGTAGAGAAATGGAGAAGGTCAAGAGAAACAGCACAAACAGCAAACATCTACAAAAATTCTGGGCAACCGTGTGGAAAAACTGTTATGTAAGTTTGTGATGTATTTGCCTTAATAATGGGATTGGATTTGATAAGCTCAGACAGCATGACCAGTTTTGTGCTCTCAGGGCGTTTGGCAAAAAAGGCAAAAGTTTTCAGTGAATGTATCTTTTTTAAGATGTTAGAAAAAGAATAAGAATGTATCAGTGATATACTTCTAGCCTTCTAGTAACCTGTAAGTCATTGCTAGTAACCTAAAAGATTTTGAAGAGTGTGTATTTTGAACCTACATCAACCAAATTTTATTTCACCAAGACTGACTAATTTGCAGGACATTCCAAAAGAGCTGCCTGGCCCATTTTCACTGAATTTTGAAATAGTTGGAACATGTATCTTTCTAGAATGAGCATTAGTAGCAAAAAAGCAAGGAGGACTATGCAGATGAAAATAGACTACTTAATATATTAGTTCTGAACATAGTCACCAAAACATAAAGGCAGAATTCCATCCAGTGATAAATTCAAAGAATTTATGTATCTTTTTATAAATGAAATTTATGGGTAACTGCTCTTCATAAACACATCAAAAGCAGTGTGGCCAGCTGATCAAACGAGGTGATTCTCCTTCTCTACTGTGCTCTGGCGAGACCCCACCTGAACTGCTGTATCCAGTTCTGGTGTTCCCAACATAAGGAGGACATGGAACTGTTGGAGAAAGTCCAGAGGAAGGACATGAAGTCAATAAAGGGACTGAAGCACATCCCCTACAAAGCCAGGCTGAGAGAGTTGGGGCTCTTCAGCCTGGAGAAGGGAAAGTTGCATGGAGACCTCATGGCAACCTTGCAGTATCTGCAGGGGCCTGCAGGGAAGCTGGAGAGGGACTCTTGATCAGGACCTGTAGTGACAGGACAAGGAGTAATGGGTACAAACTGAAAGGGGGGAAACCTAGGTTAGATACTCGGAAGAAATTTTTTACTGTGGAGGTGGTGAGACACTGGAACAGGTTGTCCAGAGAAGCTGTAGACACACCATCTCTGGAAGTGTTCAAGGCCAGTTTGGATAAGGCCTTGAATAACCCGGTCTAGTGGAAGATGTCCCTGCCCATGGCAATTGGGGTTGGCACTAGATGATCTTTACTGTCTCTTCCAGTCCTTAACATTCCATAATTCTGTGATCCCTGAATCTTTTCTGCACAGGTATAACATGTTTAGGATTTCCCTCAAAAACAAGGGCAAGGAGAGTAGCATTGCCCTCTGTCTCCAAAGCAGAGGGGCATATTTGGAGAAATGAGCACAGTGCACATGTTGTGCCTGGCCTGACCCAGATGAGTGTTGATGCCAGCTCTTGGTTTTACCAGCTCTTGGGGGTTGTGCTGAAGACAAGGCATAGGGAAAGGCCTATACCATGCTGTCAGGTTTGTTCTGGGGCAGAATGGTGATTCTGCAAAACATTTATACTGGTGCACATTTACAGTCATGCAGTGCCTTAGATGCTAATAAATGCAGTAACTTATTTTGTAACATCAGTTAGTTAATCAAAATAATACAGCTGGAAAATGACATTCTCATTTAATACACTTTGAATACCCTAGGCTTTTTAATTAAAAGAAATTAAGCTTCATGATGTTAATGAAGATAACTTTGTCTTATCTGTAAAATAAAACAAAACATATACAGAGTTATCTACCAAACATATAAATAGAACTTGACTGGAATTTGTGGTTTGTTTACTGCTCCCTTTTTTGTAAAAAAACCCAACTTCATAAGAGGCAGCGAGCCTCACAGTATGTAGCTTCCTTCTTTATTTTATTTACATCTTGTTAATTAATTCCCAAAATTATTTCAGATTACTGTATGACTAAATAAATAAAAATACCATTTGAGGGACAAAGTACACCTTGAAGAGAAAATATGCTAAGAGAGAAGGTAGGTAACAGTGGTGAGTTTAGCCTACCAAAAGCACACATCTCCTGAAAGACAAGAGAGGGTTTCCGTGGTTCCTTAACAGAGGGGAAGGAGCTCTGTGCCCACGGAGTTCCCTGAGACGGACTCAAATTCTTCCAGGGTGAAAATCTGGTATGGACAGAAGATGCAAATTTTGCAGGAGAGCTTTAGAAACGCCAGGGTGCAGAGCAGCCTGGGCTGCGGGGCCTTGCGGGGACATGGGGGAGGCCCTGGGGAGGCAAAGGAGTGATGGGGCCCCCGCCTGGCACAGCACTGCTCCCAGGCATTTGTCTTGGGTTTGGAAATACTCCTCTGACAGCTGTCTGACATGGAGGAAACTTGACGAGATGTGCCAAATCTTCACTTATATCCAGACAAAGGTCCTAAGAGTAGAGGGTTGTTTCCTTTGTCCTTCTCGCCTTGCATGAATCAATGCTTTCATTAATCCTCAGATCCTGGCTTTTGCATAGAATAGGTGTGCTTCAAAGTATATTGAAAACTTAAAATCAGGTCTTTTATCTCTATGGCTGTGTAAGCAAGAAAATCTAGTCTAAACAAGTGCTTAAACAGAAGAGCCTTAACATATTAAAGCATTATTTTGAGGTCCCATTTAAAAACTTCATCCAGATCCCTTTTGCTGTGCTTTGAAATGCATGTTGAAGTTTGAGTTCTATTAACTTGACTGCAAGTTTGACTCCTCATGCTGTTTCACATAGCTGCTTTTTTCTTTCCTTTTTCTTACTGTATCCAGGGTAAGGCTGAGAAACTCACAGAAGTTCTATAAAAATGAAGCTAAGAAGAGCGAGTATTTTACACTGTTCGTGCCTTGTCACGGTCTTCACCACAGACTGTGGGGGAATCTCTGCTCTGGCACTTGGAGCACCTCCTTCCCCTCCTTCTTCACTGGTCTTGCTGTCTGTAGGGCTGTTTCTCTCATATAGTCTAATTCTCTCTTCTCTGGATGCTTCCGTACAGCAACTTTTTTTTCCTCTTAAATCTGCTATCACAGAGACATTGTGTCTCTGTTGTGATCTGTTATCACAGTATCACTGTTGCTGATAGGCTCAGCCTTGGCCTGCAAGGCCATCCTGGACCCGGCTGCACTGGCTCTGTTGGACATGGGGAAGACTTCTGTAGGTTCTCACGGAAGTCACCCCTGTGAAAACCCCCACTACCAAAACCTGGCTGTGCAGGCCCAAGAGAGAAATTCCTAAGAAAACATTGCATGGCTGACATCTCATAACTGCATCTTCCCCCTTAGATTTTGAAAGGAGTGAGAGGGAAGCAAACATAAAGACAGGAAATTGTTTTTTACCTGGCCATGTTACATTGTGTTAAAGTGAATTTCCTTAAATCTGAATATGAAACTGTAACAGTCATAATATGTACTTGAAGAGAAAGCTCCTATAAGCACATCTGTACATATACCTATAAATATAGCTATGTACATTTATATATGTGTGTGTGACATACTTATATCTATCTATCTATCTAGAACTTATGACAAAACATGTTAACTTAAATGTAGAACTAAATATAAAAGCTGAGCATGAATTAAATTTACAGTAACAGGCCTAAACAAAGTGATGTGATTAAATCACATTCTTTTTTTCTCTAGCATGAAAGGGGCTTCCTTTTTCTTATAACTTTGCAATTTCCTTTTTTGTTTTCATAGGCAGTTTGCATTTTTATTGAAGCTGAAAAGATTTATTAAAAGAGAGATACAGAAGTTCAAATTTTTCTTAGCTTGGATGATTATAGGAAAGCATCAGAAGTTTGACCCTAGTCTGCAAAAAATGAAATATAACTTGAAAAAAAAATTTAATTTATAGCTTTATATTGGTTTTTATATTTTGTTAATTTTGTTTTTAATTATTATTACAATACATTTCAAATATTCTTCTTCTGGATTATAAGGAATTTATGAACACTTTCCTATACATTTCCATATGTATTCCAATTATTAGGTTTTAGGGCAGGAACAAAGAGGTGTGGAAATATACAAACATACAACATGTGCATATCAGTAGAAAGAAAAGAAATCTCAGAATTCTCAGCACTGAAAATAGACAGGGATCTAAGACAAAGACCAGCAGCTCCAAAGAGCACAGGAAGCACTGGTGGGTGAAATACTCACCCCAGCTTTTTAGTGTACGTAAGGGTCACAGTGGTGCAAAGCAACCTGTACAGGGCTGTTGTCAAGGGAGACATTCCTGGGCAGAAAAGACATATTATGTGGGTAAAAACATGCAGCCTCTTTGGAATATCAGCTGTGTGATTTCCACTACAGCAGGTACAAAAATGAAGGTGGATTTGTAACTCAAATTGACCTTTCAGCGAACTCAAGGAATCAACCCGACTTTTAATCAATTGTGCTGTGTAGGTGTTTACACACAGACGTGCCATCACATAACTGCTTGCTTTGGAACAGAAGGAAATAAGACTAGGCCTCTGGAGTGACTCTAAATGACATCAGAAACTGTCTTCTGCACAGAGGCACAGACTCCACAATTCCCAGTCTCCCTGGCAGCAGGGATTATGGAACTGCACAGAAACTTGCTCCAACAACTTCTTTAAAGCAGTCCCTGTGTCTTACCTAAATTCATGTCAGGAGTAACCCAGATGATTATATGTATGCATAGTACCTTAATAGGTCAGGACACTCAATATTTGAATTTTTACTTGATACTCCTTCATATTTTATCAATATTACTTTGTTACAATGTCTGGGCACCAAACAACTTTTATGTGAATTACACATGAAAGAATGAGCTACAGTAGTTTATTTACCTAGGCTCTTCTAATGGTTTATATCCTTCAGTGTAAATTTGCACTCCTATCCTTTCATCAGGAAAACTCCTCTGACATTACTTTCTGTATTGACTTTATGTCTCTGCTCTCCATTTCCCTATACCACTTGCATGGCATTTCTTCTGCTTCCTGTAGTCTCTGATATCCTCTTTTTCTCTGAGCTTATCACTCATTTATCACTGCATGAAGTCTTATGACAAAAATTCAAGAAATATCAGAATGTTATTTATGTCTTTCCTATAACAGTGTGTATATAATTCCATCCTCTACCTCCCTTCTCCTGTATTACCATCTCTATCTCAATAACAGAAACAAAAACAGTGGATGAAAATGAGAGTTCATTTATATTCATTCCTAACAATTAACGTTGCTGTCATCTTCAAATCAACCATTACTTGCTTATACAGTATCTGCAGCTTTCCAGTACAAATTTGTTTCCTTACTGTTGTCTTCTGATAGTTCTTTGTAGGACATTTTACTCTCCAGTTCTCTCTTGTTTTGCTTTCTCTTGAACTCATCACTGTGAAGGAGATGGATAAACATTTGCTAGTACAATAAAAAGAAACAAACCAACCAACCAACCAACCAAACGAGCATAGAATACCATTAAGTCAAATATAATATTTTCCCAGAGTTTTCAGCATTTTTTTCCTCTCTGTAGATCACCCTGCCCTTTGGAAGGGACAGATGACTGTCACTGAGTTTCTTTCCCCCTCACAAGCACAGAGTTGGTGATTTGTGTGTTCATACTGACACATTTCCCGTCTCAGTCAACTTTCTCTTGGTTTGGAGGAAATTCTGCTTCTTTTCTATCTATTTTCCTGTGCACTCTGACACAACCAGGTAGGCAAGGTAAGGGCTTTAGACCAGCATTAACATGACTCCAGGTAACATAATTTCCCACTCTGTTCCCATTGGTTTCCTGTTCTCTCTGAGATAACTCAGTTCATTTATGACAACATCTTTACACAAGCACTTCTAGAAAATGCCTATTATATTCCTGCTCTATGAGAAATACACATTTGTTTACAAAACTTTCACTGTATTGCCCATTTTAATTTCTATTCCATATGACAAGCTTGATGAGTGATTTTTGCTGTCTGGAAAGAGACATGCTCAGCAATTGCTTCAGTAGGAATGGAAAAGTTCTGATTTCCAGGATGAAATAATATACACCAAACCCAATTTTAACCATATCAAAACGTTCAATTTCTTTGAGTTTAATTATTTACCTCAGGTAAGGGCATCAGTATTGTGTTCTTATATAATTTCATTTTGAATTGAGTATGGAACTCATGGTATGAAAGGTAAATATCCCAGTGATTATTCATTGCATTTTTGGATGAAACCTATGTTTTCCTGCAAAATGCTTTAACACTGTAGGAGCAGCATTGTCTCATGGAAAACTATCCCATGGGGGAATTTCTAGACAGCTCAATCCATTATAGAATATTGAGCTGCAGTAATTAATTTCCTCGTCTTTCCCCTAATTTGGCTTTTAGATGTAGAAATTCAAAGCTGAAACTTCACCACCTTCTTGGTTCCAGTTAATGCAGCTGTTGCTGGTTTGGATAGTTGCGGAGGGGACTACTGGCTGAATGATGATCTTCTGTATGAGCTGGTAAAATATGCTTATAATTTCACCATAACCTTGATGCCTTAATTAGAACACGTGTATATTTATGTGTATATGCTCACTAGAGTTACCAAATTACAGCCTTTAACAGCGCCCTGGTTTTAATCTCTGTAGACTGCTTTACTATTATTTTTATTTGCAGCTGCTCATATATTTCATTTGTGAGAATATTTATGCCCTAAGCTACTTAAAGAAAATGCTAATTTGCTGTGGCCCTAATCCTGTTTCTGATGAAATGTCATTTAAACAGCTTTATTTATACTGCTGTGTTGCATATAGCTTCCTATTTTTTATGGAGTTTTGTCACAGTCTTTCATATTTCCTCACTATAAAGGTTTGTGATTATAAGAATAATTTTATGTTTACCAATTTTTGCCTTTTAGTTGTTGTGTTTGGGATCAGACTTTTCTCAGAGAGGAAATTAATAGGCATTTCCAGAACCTAATTCTGTTGTTATTTATTGATCGTATATTTCACCAGCTTAACAATCACTTTTGGTAACCAGTGACGTTGACCAAAGCTTTATTTCAAACCAGTGTTTAAGTAGCAGTCATTAGTTGTATTTTCTAATGTTCATTTTTTAATTTGCAACCTCTTTTTTCTTGCTTATTTCTATTTCAAGTACATCTATTAGGCAGGACCAGGGTGGCCTGGGGAACTGGACACGCAATGTGCTAAATCTGGCAGTAGGGCTGACTCTGCCATATCTAGCCTGAGGAAAATAGATGTGGCAGCCAGAATGCTGGAAAACAGCAGGAAATAAAGCAAAATGCTGCAGGCAGATTGTGTTGTGGATCACCAAGGAGATTTTGTTAGAGGAGGAAATCAAGAGAAAGTGTGATGTAAGGATGAAACTCTGTAATTGAACATTGGACAGTATGTCATCAGTAGAAGAAAAGTAAAATAGGCTTGAAACTGGAGCTGGGAAATGATAAATCTGTTGTAAGGATCCCAAGAAGGGAGGGGTGGACTGCAGAGTTGCTAAGGCAAATGATGCAGAGACACACAGAGAAGACAGTAGAAGGTTTTGTACTAGGCTGTTGTACTACAGAATTTTCTTATGCAAATGTTGGGATAAGAACTCAATAAAATGGGTGTTCTTACATAATACATATGATGAATACAGATGAAAACAGATGAATACAGGTCAGAATTTGTCATGGTAGTGCCCTAAGACCTTTTTTTTTTTTTTTTTTTTTTTTGATAGAAGATAATTTCTCCATTAAAATTTAGTTTTATTCAATCTACAGCATTGTAATGCTGTAATCCAGTAATGTCTCCTAGGTTATGACCTACCTCCGAAGGAAAGGGTAACTCGGATTCTTCTTAATAGATCCCTGGGGGCAGATTAGAGTGCAACTGCAGTGAATGACCAATGTTTATACATATCTATATGTATACATACACACATATGTATATGTATATGTATATGTGTATGTACATGCATATGTACATGCATATGTATATGTATATGTATATGTATATTTATGGTTTACAACAATTTGGCTGTAATGGAAAGGAAGTATGCAGCCATTTTGGTTATTTTTATCTACAGTAATATAGCAATATAAAAGTATAAAAATATAGATGTTTTAGTTATTACCTGTAGAAATATAGCAATATAAAAGTATAAAGATATCACTTACGAAAATAGGTAAGGAAAGGAAAAACAGAAAGAGAAATAAAGGGTAAAAGTAGATAGCAGGGAGGAAAGATATCGCCCCCCATGGATCCATTAAAGAGACTTGGTTGATGCAATTTCAGTGCTCATTGGTTGAAGTGATGGCCGCAGTCCTGATCTGCCAGAGATCAGGGAAGCGCCCAAAACATAGATTTCAATGGGTTGATAGACGTTCAGTTCGGAATGTCCAGGTTCTTCCCCTGGGCAGGGGGGGAGTTTTACACTGTCTGTTGCAACACTGTGGATCACGTGCAGTCTGGTGGAAGGTCCCAGCAATGAGTCTGGGGGTGCTTGGGGGCTTAGTAAGACATGGCAGCTGCCTCTCACGTCAGTGTGGTAGAGCCAGTTATGCCCCTTCAGAAGGGATGAAAACCCTCAGGCCTACATGTGAATTGTCTGATACCTCCACCAACGGGGAGGGAGGAATTCTTCACTTGAGAGGTTGTGTAAGGGAGGACATTTGCATCACAAAAAGCGCTATCCCACCTTCACAGGGTCTGCACCTTATCTATCTTCTCCCCTATCTGGCTCAAACCCAGTTTGCAGCCTCTGGTGGTGGTGCTTGCACCCTCTGCATCTGGGCTGTTATTTTGCAAACCTGGTCTCAAAAAAGCACCTGCTGCTTTTGTAAATGGTTGATTGTGAGAGTGGTTAAATATAAACATTTCAGTCTCCAACAGGGGGCAATTGAGATTTATCAGGCAACGTCTCACCTTTTCTAGAGAAGGAAAAATTTAAAAGAGAGACTTCTTACATTAGGACTTTTTTTCTTGAGTTTTCATATCAAAATACATTTCTAGTCAGCAACTTGCAGATCCCAATGCACTGGATTTTGTGTAGGTTTGCTGCTCTTCTACAAAAGACTGCACTGGGAGAAAGAGGTGACGTTCCACAGCCAGAATCTTCCCAGAAGCCCTCCAAATGCTGTAGGAATTACAGGTAGTCAGGAACTCTGAGGCAAGTACAGTTCTCTGCCTTAATATTTGAATGCCACAATAAAAGCAAGCCCTGGTAATGGGAATGCAGAATGGGTGGTTCAGTTTTGGCACATAAGAGTAAGGGGTAGTTTAATGTATGGGTCTGTATCACCATGGGAATCTGAGATTTCAGTCTGCTGCTAACTGCAACTCAAATACTGTCGGACAATATGCCATGCTGGGTAATAATGCCATAATAATGTATCTAAATATATATATAATATTACTGTGTAGTTAATCAAGAGGTATTTTATAATACACATTTTTGGAAAGCATATTGATTTCTAACATAATCTTTAACATCATCAGATCTTTGAATCTTTTCTAACTGTAACTGAAGGAAGAACAGGTACCAGGTTGAACAAGTATAAATATTATCCATTATAATCTGAGTTCAAACTACAATTTATTCTAAAAACAGACTAAAATTTAGTCCTGTGCATGTCATGTTTGATACTACCTGTGTAGATCATGTTCTATTCATTTAGTTGCCATCTATTTTCATAAGCACAATTTTAGAATGTTAATAGGTTTCACAGCTATTTTACTTTAACAACAGAAGTAGCAAAATAAAAATTCAGTTAATATTATTTCAGAGTCCGGATGCACTCATTTAGTCATGACATTCTTGTTACAGTAAAAATAGATGTTGCAAATTTCTTTTGTATAAATTATCCTATTATGATGGGTCTTGGATTCTTATAAGTGCTTTTTAAGCTACTGAATGTTTGAATTTTACTTTTTTTTTTTAAAGTTAAGCAGCTGAGAGTAAGAAAGACTTTTTTGGTTTTTTCATGCTACAAAATTCATGATAAAAAGAAAGCAATAAGCATTCAAAGTCTAAAATGGAAAAAAAAAAAATCATGCAGATAAAGAACATTTATGTTACTGCTGTTAAGTGCACATTGTGAATAATCTGCCAAGTAACATCCACTCATCTTACAGCAAACCTGGTAATCAGGTGATCTCTGCTTCCTAGCCTGCTAGTATCCTACAAAGTGCTGCCCATTAAGTGCTCCAATGTGATGAGAAGAAGTTGATGTCAAAGAGAGAAGCAGCAATGCAATGCACACAGCCTATTAGCCTACTTTTTTTGCTCAGTTTGTATTATACAGACATGTGAGAGTTGAAAACCATTGTTGAATGAAGAATTTCAGTCACTTGGTGATCCAAGGTGTTGATGTATCAAAGAAATCTTTCCAGAAGACTGTTCCAAGGGATGAGAATATTTTCATCATTAAGTTCATGACAGACTGCCAGTATTCAGCTGTTCCTCACAGAGGCCAAATGTATTATTATGAAAAAGGTTGGTGAAGTTTGTCAAGGTCACACAGGGTATGTGTACATATCTTAACAAAGCCATGGCTTGTTTTATTTGGAGCTTGGATAGACAGGTTGACAAGAAGCAATCTGAGAAGCTATGGTAGCTCAGCAGTTTCCCTCTCTCAGTCTTGGGTTGAAAGACATAAATCTAATAGCAGGCAAGAAAATAAAGGGCTTTGCCTATCTTTTATAACAAGACAGAGATTCTAGTAGTCTTGTTTCAACACTTTTTGTGAGCATTAGAATTCCTGTAAACTCAGAAAAGTAAAATCATACAGCTTTATGTACGACATTTTCAGTATTACATAGTACTAATCAAACAAACAGTATGCACACAACAACCTTTTATTTGCCTGCAGAGCTTATTAAAATTAGTGAAGATCGCAGATGTAAACATGAACGACTACACCAGTCAAATGAATCCAATCAGCATTTGCAAACTGATACCTCTCAATTTAGATTGGTGTAGTGGTTTGGTCCAAAATACTCATTACTGTTTGTCTGCTGTGAGATAAGAATTAGGAGAAATGCAAAGCAGGCACCAAACTTGAAAGAATATAAAGTTTATTAACAAATCTAAAAGAGGGAAGAAAAAAAAATTATACCACCTTCAGAACTCTCCTCCTCCCCCCCACCTTCCTCCCTTCTCCCACTGACAATGTGAAAAAACAACCCTTAAGATGTTCAGTCTGTTTACCACTTCCATAATAACCTTGTTCAGTCCATTTAGAAAGAGAAGTCTCTTCTTGCTCATGCTATGAAAACAGTATCACAATGAGACAGCCGCCCACTTCCAAATATTGTTCAGTCCATTTAGGAAGAGGAGTCTCTCTGCCTGCATGTGAGTCCCTTCCCCCGACTTGCAGCTTTTCCCGCAACTGCTTTCGAGGGTCCACTCTTGAAGTTTTTTGGGGTACAATTTTAAGGTTGAGCCATTCAGAAACAAAAAACAGAGGCCCTTCTCCTTCCCTGGGAGCAAAGGGTCTTCATCATCTTCATCATTAAGACTATCTCTGGGAGCATCTCTAGGTACTGAGGTTTTCTCCTTTCCCGTTTGGAGCAAAAGTCCTCATCTGGTTCATCTCTAGGGACTGAGGTTTTCTCCTTTCCCATTTGGAGCAAAAGTCCTCATCTGGTCCATCTCTCCCTGTCCAAACTTCTCATGAAATTACAGCTGTGTCAGCATCTGCCTATCTCAGCGCAGGTGCTTTTGCTCACGAGCTGAACACTCCAGCCCCCATATCTTCATGAAATTACAACAGGATACTCTGATATATCATAGCTTCACAACAGAATTTCAGCTTTAAGCATCTCCTCTCTCTCTTCCCTCAGGTTTCAGCTCTTCACAGCAGTAAAAAGGGTTAATCTCACCTCAGCCTTGCAGCCTTGCAGCTGGAATGTTGAATTTTTCTTA
Source organism: Coloeus monedula (assembly GCF_965178545.1). NCBI lineage: Eukaryota > Metazoa > Chordata > Aves > Passeriformes > Corvidae > Coloeus > Coloeus monedula. The sequence continues at coordinate 13,563,214 of NC_138822.1, read as the reverse complement.
TCGCAGTGGAGAGGGGGGAGAGCCGAGCCGCTCCGGCTGCCCACAGCAAGGCAGTGGGGGGGGTTCCACGGCTGGAACAGGTCCATGGCTCCAGGATGGCCGTGGCCCGGCCCGGCCTGGCCCAAGCAGGGCCTGGCCGGGCCCGCTGGCCCCCACACGGGGCCCGCAGCCACCTGAGCCAGAGCCGGAAACGAGAGAGAGCTTGGAGGGGGAGTTTGTCTATTCTTAAATGTGGATCACAGAGGTGGTCACAACTTTAAGTGGCTTAGAGAATTGTCCATATTCAAACTGGCCAGCTGATAGGTTCTGTCAGTTCCCAGAGGAAACTGTAAGCACCCCTTAGCAAGGACGTCCCTTCCGGGACTATGCTTGCTAACCTATGACAATTGGTGATGGCAAAATCATAGGATTGAAGTTGTCTGTGATCATTTTGAGTCCTGCCATTGTAATTCATTGCTTCAGCTCACAGCACTTTAAGCTGTGTGTTCAGAGTCACCTACACAGAACTGATACATGCAGAGATCAGTAAACATGTATTAGTCAGGCAGAATGGGGGTTAAGGTCTAGTTGCAAAGGTCTACAGCTGCTTGAACAATTGTTTCCTTACAGGCACTTGAAGGATCGGGAAGCAAAAATATGTTACAGTGAACTATGGCCTTATGGGAACAAGAGGTACTTGAAACATAAAGGGATTTATGAGTAGCAGCAGCATGTCAATATCTAATCTGAGGTACATTTCCAGTTAGGAAAACTCCTAGACTGAAGGTTTTTCTGGTAGAACTAAACATTAAAATTAATTTACTCAAAAAAATAGTAAATTGTGTTTCCTTTTTAAAGGATATTCAGCTTTTCTTAGTGGTGCAGTTGGGAGACCTCAGTGCATGAACCAAACGCTCAGCTACAGGTGTTATGTTTTGGTTAGACCATGTCTCTCTCAGTGTTAGGATTATTTATGCAACCCAGTAGAAGGTGGCACACAAAACTCTCACCTAAGCCCTCTTTCAAAGTAGCCAAATAGTTGGAACTTTTGATTGGAATATATGAAACAATATGAAACTAGTCAGAGAGTTCTATGTCAGCTCAATAAGCAGGCTTACATGGTGGAAAAGAAAGATGATTTTCAGCTCCAGCTTTTAGCCCAGCTGCAGAAGAGCGAGGCTGTTATTTGAGACTTGAGTATCATGGATTCAAAGCATGTGCCTGAAAGCATCTCTGAGACAGGATGAGGCTTAAAATATATTTGCCCAGGTCTTAATGAGAGTATGGTCTTTGTAAAGTCTGGAAAAACAAAGGAACACAGTCAATTGTTACAGTGGAGGTGTATACCTGAAAGCAACTAACTGACACCTGAATCCCTTCCCTGTTTTACAGGTTTAGGAACACCAGGGAAAAAAAAGCAGCACCAGAGAAAGTCAAAGAGATTGCCCTGTGGCCTGGTGATTTCTGATGTTTTGTGTGAACCCTCTTGGTCACAAAGCAAGAAACTGAAAATAATGACAACAATGGTGTCTGAGGGGCAGCAAATCCAAGGATGTTCAGCACCTCGCAGGAGGCAGAGCCAGGGGTGAAGGTGGTGCAGGGAAGCCATCCGGCAGCCTGGACTTGGATGAGGGACGGGAGGGTGCCTGTCCTGAGCTGTACTCCGTGGTGCCATGGTGAGCTGGCCCTGGGAGGGCCATGGCCGGGGCGAGCTGTCTGCTCTGACTATGGGAGGGTCTCGAACAGCAGCCAGGACCCTCCTGTCATGTGTCGGCTGCCGGGGGCTGTCTTCAGGCAGCGCGGCTCTGCTCTCGGGGCTGCCCCTCCTCGGGGTGTCGGGACTGGGTGTGTACCACCCTTCTCCTGGCAGAGAGGAATTGGTTATTTTTCTAAAAGAAAAATGATCTTGCTAGTTATGTTGCTTTTACATAAGTAAGCACTGTTAATTCAAGATATATTTTAAGGTTTAGCAGGTATTTTAAAAAGATACAGGTGCACTATTTTAGTGGGCTGTTTTAGCTAAATGAATCATAAAGTAAACTGACTACAAAAGTTGGTGGTTCTTTTAAGACACTTTTTTCTTTCCTTTAGCTTTATCTTTGGCCTAGCTTTAGCTTTTGCTTTTGCTTTTTGTTGCTCTTTTCTTTGCTCTTTATCCATATGGGACCATTGCATATTACTATTATTATTATTAATATAATACTACTACTACTAATTAATAATAATAATAATAATAATAATAATAATAACCTCAAGACTTTTCTTATACAACAGTCTGTTACATGTATTTTATTCTTTCTTTTATTCTCTGCTTGCAATTAATGTCAGGAAAATATAAAGCTTCCTCTATTATGCTGAAATAAAATAAATTCCAACTGTAATAATTTGAAATGGTAAAATAGATAACAGAATTGGGCTATTTTTCATCTTTCAATTAGAAGAAATTTTAAATTCAGTACGTTCTTGGTAAAAAAATTGAGTATTCTCGAAATGCTGTGTGACATTTTCTATTCAGCTTCTACTTATTTTCTCTACTTGTTTTGTTTTTTTGGTTGGTTGTTTTTAGTTTGTATTTTTTTTTTAAGTTTCATTTTCTTGACTAGTCAAACAAGGGCAGAACACTCTTGTGGAGAATTTTTTTATTGAATTTGCTTTAGCCTATCTCCTGTTTGGTCCTAGAAGTATTCTAAAAATGAGAGATGTTGGGAAGTATATTACCTCTGAGTTCCAGTTTACCCCCTTCATTCAGAGATTAAAAGAAAATAATTGTATATAGTGACCCAGGTTTGCCCTCCAGATGCATGTCAAAGTATAAATGGAAGGAGAATAGTAAAGGTAAGGACTTTGCTTGGTGACATAACATACCACATGAAAGTGGGATATACATTTTAATTCCACCATAACTCTTGCTATATTTTCATACAGGAAATTATGAAAAATACAGACGCCAAGCAGGAGTATAATCAGGAATGTTATAACATTTAATGAGAATTAACAAACCTCTGTTTTTTTTTATCATTATTATTTTTTGCAGAGGTTTGACAGAGAACGCAATTGAGGTACTTTTCAAATTTAGTTTATAACCCCTGTGTGACCGTGGTGTAATGAGCACTGTAAGTATAGTCACACTTCTCACTTATATTCTATTTATTTTTTGAACAGTATTTTCGTGATTGCTAGGGCTGGTGTTTCACACTCCACGGACTGAGAATGGTCGTCTAAGCACTTAGAGCACTAACACATTACTTGGAAGACCTACATTTAGTTCACAGCCCAAGTGTGACCACTGGAAAATGGTTTAGTGTCCCTCTTTCATTTGCAATTTTGTAATAGGACAGAATAGCACTCCACAACCATAGCCCACGTAGGAAAGAAACCAGGTTTGTTAAAGCATTAGGCTATGTAAGGCAACTATAACAGAAAATTTGATACAAGAAGACACATACATGTATCCTTTTGATCTGTAAATACATGTGCTTTCAATTTATTTATAAAGCTTAATCTAAAAATCACTATTATATGGATAATTATGTAGTGTTAACATACTGTGGATGAAGATGCAGTTCAGTATTCTTTAGGAGAAAATATTTGTTTTCCTTTCTGCAGAACTCCAATTAGAATTATGATTATTGGATCAGGACCATTTTCAAATAGTTGTTGTTGCATCTGTGTCCAGGGCAACTTTATTTTCCAGGTTTTTTTCTTCCTGTTTATGGTAGAATACACAATATATAACTCAATAGTTGAGTTCCTGTTTAGGAATGTGAGCTTTAGCAATCTTGAGCTGAGTGTATTTTATTTGGGATTGAAGTATTGCAGTATTATAAAAGATTATGCTGTACACTGACAAAGAACTATGTATATTGTGATATATGTGATCTTTATCTTTGAGTAGGACACTGTCTTACTGCTCTGTCCAGGTACATCTTAAAGTATAAGCAACAAAACAACAAAGTGTACCTGTAGGCTATATGTGTCAGAAGTATTTTGCTTCAGACATACCTGCAAGCTCTACCCATTGTTATATTTTATATTTGCAAGTTTTGTATTGTGCAAACACATTGTTTCTTTCAGCTGAAAGTAGGAGGCTGAAAACATACGTGAAATACCAAACATTTAAGGTTAACATTTCAGTGCCAGTGTCTTAACAAGAAAATGCATAATTTTTAGTGTTAACCACATCTAATGTAGCAAAGATAGATAATAATTGTTTTGATCTGAAAGCATTTAAATATTTTAAAGCCTTACTAATTTGCACTTTCTTAATGCAGGCATATAGTAATTTGTGCAAAAAAGGTCAATAGCCTCTCTTCACATTTGTGCAAAGATTAAAAAGAAGAAAGCTATATTTTAAGGTCATTACACATCACTGTAATCATCAAATTCTTACAGAACATTTGTTGATGTAGTTTGAAGTTTTATTATACCCAAAAAACCTAAAACTTGTTTGCTTCTCACAGATGATGCAGGTAAGGTACACTGCTGCTCTGTGTCTTACTACACTCTTTCTTCCAAATAATTAAGCAATTTTCAGTAGTTTTCCCAGACTTAACAGTAATGAGTGAGAATAGAGGCAGAGTCTCGCTGGTGCTGTGCTCACTGATGGAGAAAGAAGGTTCATTAGGCACCCAGTGATGGCAAATTTAGGAGGCATTTAGAGCAGACAGAATACTCATGCTGACAAATCAAGGCTAGAATCTGAATCTGCTCTGTAGGGGTGAAGCTTCAGTTTAATATCACCCCCAGTACACCCCTTGGCATTAACAAATTATTTTGGTAACATACTGCCTGCAAACCCTGCTGCCTTATTTGGTTCCATTTGCCCTTTTCACTCTCTTTGACATTCATTGTTCTAAAGAGATAATTCTTAAGTAAGAATGGAAATAAAAAAACCTCAAACACCAACAAACCAACCAAAAACCAAGCCTGCTTTCTCGTTATCTACAGGTGGTCTTCACATGGGAATCAATGGGATCTGATTACAAATAACTTCTTCTGACAGGCAATCCCTATAAGAGAAGGCAGATATGTAGCTTTGGATAATAAGGGGCAAAGAAGCGCAGGTGAAAGGAAATTCAATACAGTAAATTTTCCTGAACAGTGGATCTGAGTATGCCTAATTTCTGAAATGTAGGCCTTGAGCTCATCCTGAATTTCTGGATATGAATTCTGTTGTTTTATGAGTGGGAGTTTTTGATATTGTCAGTCTTTGCTGATTGAGAACACGATGTTCGAACTCTTTGCTACTGAGATTGTTAAGCCTATGACTGCAGCAATGGAAAAATTTATATGGGTGCTCTCTTTCACATGTACTTCGACCAATGTTTTTTACCTGAATTAAAAAAAAAAATTTACTCATACAGAATTTAAAGTAGGGACTACTGTTCAACATTTTATTTCACTTCTGTCTCTGAAATATATAATTTTGTTTTCCAGACATGGACATCTAAGCCCACTATACTTGAAGCGCACAATTTATGCAGCCTAAGAGTTGTATTTTCTATAAGGTTAAGCATGACTCATTGGAAGCATCTAAATCCTGGATGGTGATTCACCATGGGAGTGAATTACTGCTTTTGGATACAGGGTGACCAAGGTAGGTCATCAAAGATAAGCACAAAAGAGAACAAACAGATGACTCATAGCATTGAGAGCAAAACACAAGAATCATTCAGAATTTCGTGATCAGTTTAACAATGTTTCTCGCGAGAGAACAAAACAGATCTCTCACGTCAGTTGCTTTTTCCTTCCTTCAGTTGTAGTGACGTCTAAAAACTTAAATGAAGTTGTAGTCCCAGCCAAAACTGCTACTTCAAGGAACTTATACTTTTAAATAAGTTTGGGCCAAAATTATGTAAGAAACTGTATGCACCAAGACAAACCAATGAGAAGCATTTTTTGTACTTCTAAATGAAAATGAACTTGCCCCAGATATCTCCATAACCAACAATGGATTTTTGCACACATTGCAGCAGAGTATGCCTTCATTTTGGCACTGGGAGGAGGAAATGTTAGCCTGGGACATCAGTTTTCAGAAATTTTCTTTGTTGTTCAGAGGGTGCCATAAGGCTGAGAAGTGCTTTGAGAACATCCCAGTAACAGTGTTAAAGCTGGTGTTACTGGGGCAGCAAAAGAGAGGCTTCCTGATCTGATACCACTTTAAAATTAAATATATCTGATTCAGCAGAGCTAGAGGTGCCGCATAGGAGGGGAAAGAAATAGAGAATAATCTGTGAGAAAGGGAAGCTGATGGGATAGAGGGATGGGTGAAAAACCAGAAGAAAGTAATCTTGGAAATTACAAAGTTGCTATCAACAAAATCCTTGCAAGAATAGTTTCTGTATGTGATATGTTTTTTTCTGCTGCTGCAGTTTACAGTGGACTAGTAACAGCTCTGATAGACTTTTCTAGAACAAAAAGACTTATGTGGAAAACTTTTCATTCCACCGTAATGTTGTTTATGATAAGCCATGAATTCCTTCCTGCATTGGAATTGTTAAACAGTTACCTGATGCTCCCCAAAACTATGTAAAATTTAATAAAAGTTTAGACTGATGAAACTGCTGCTGCAAGTCAGACTTGTCTCCAGAGGATAAGGTGAAAGATAATTATCTTAGCATTGCAAATACAAAAAAATATTAACCATGGTCTTAGACTGAAGACAGGTCTTATCCTCTGTAGTTAATGCCTAAATTACTGTGGAACAGTGAATCAATGTCTGCATAATAACTCTTGGCCTCCAAAATTTTCTTTGCAGACGTTTGTATGAGAACTCATGTCTGGCATTGTTGTTTGCTCCTCTGGAAATTCAGATCAACAGCAGTGCCTGACTGTGGGTGTAGATGAAGTACTTGTGGATGGCCCAAAGTCAAGAGGTTTAGTACTCTATATAATGTAAAAAGGACTCATGTCCTGAACTGAAGGTTATCCTGGTAAAGTAAATGTTAATGAGGGAAACAGGCATGGACATCCTGTTCCTCACTAACACACAGTTAAGATGTTTGCGAATTGTGTCATTCCACCTCTACTCATTATTGTTTCAGTAATGTCTGAAATGTTTGAAAAATATTTGCCCAGTTCATAACCAATATTGCAAACTGATTTTCCTAAGAGCTTGCTCTTTCATAACCCTCGTGTGAGTCTATGGTTTGTTTGACTTCTAAAGGACAATCAAGAATAGCTACAAGAGGCCAGAAAAGCAAAAAACATGGATTCACTGAGTGTCAGTGATTGCTGGGTAGGTTTAATGAATGAAAAGGTTATGTGTTGCTGATTCAAAAATCCCAACCAAAATGCAAATTTGTATAGACATAATTAATATAGATCAGCCTTGTCTTCATGTATGAAATGGGAATCAATTTCCCCCTAATAATTAACACTGTTGGTACAGCTTTTAATTATACGAATCAATAAATCACACAAAGCCTCAGGTAAAAATACTGTTCCTATCTTAAAATCTATCCTGATAGTCTTTATGAGGTTAAGATAATGGCCACTGTGAACATGAAGGAAAGGATCAGCTCAGAGTGGGAAATTGGCTTTAATCAGTCTTTGTAGTAGGGCAGATAAGGTTTCTATGCAAATGTTGTGTGATATAATTAGCAACATGGTTGCTAATTGCAAAATCAATTATGATTATTGGTTGGGGTAATCTACATGTTTTTAGCATAACACATTCTAATATATGTTTCTGACTATAAACACACGGGACATCATTTTAACAAAATTAACAGATTTCAAAACAACAGTAAATAACATGTTTTATTTAAAGCCATGGACAAAGTGCTGTTTAACTACATATAAGAATGCTGGGATTTTTAGTGTTTATGGTATAAAATGGTTACCAAAAGCTTTGCAATTCCTGATGATCTAAGTAAATTTTCTTACCATTCATTCAGACATAGAAAGAACGGAGAATTTCTACTGGATTTTAAAATTCGTCAAGAATTACTTTGCTTAGTGAATTCAAAATGTGCATATCCCAAAATTTTCATTCCTCTTCTGCTGTGAATTTTTTCATGAAGACAGGCAGTCTGAATGATTTCAAAATAAGGTTAACCCAACAGAGCAGACAGAACAAAGATAAAATGTAACAGGAAATTTGAGGTATCATTATGCTTTTTGTGTGATCATGTTTTTGACAGGGCCAAATTGGCACAGAATTTTTTGTTTAGGGGTAGAAGTGCTATATTAAAGTGGGGCATCAGAGTAGGTTATCACTCTGCAATCACAAGACATGCAGATTTAAATGTGTTGTGCTGGAAAGTGTTTTTGTTTTCTAGGTTAAAATGCTCTTGGCTTCCTATGTCCATTTGTGCGTGGAGTGGGGAGGCTTTGCCTTGTGGTCAGAGTTTGCCAGAACTGTGTGCACTAGCTGAGGGTGCTTTGTGGACACAGAAGCACAAGTCCTTGCCATTTGTGCTGGAATATGTAGCTAGTAAGGATCAGAGTTACTGCCTCCTGCCTCCTACAGAGATGTTGCCTTAGTTTCTGTATGGTGTGGATGACTTGTTATGACTTTGTATTTACTGTTGGAAGCTCCCTGCTAAAGTCATCTATTTGAGGTACTTGACTTTGTTGTCTTTTTTTTTTTGTTATTGAAGATTGTATGTTCCTTTGATGTTATATTAAAACACAATAGCAGAATTTCAATCATTTCCTCACAAGCTGAACTTATGATCATCACAAGAAGTAAAGGTAAAAAATGTTGTTTGTAAAATTCTTTGTTCCCTAAGAAATTGAAATGATCTCATTTTTAGAAGTTTACTTAAGCAAAATTATTTGTAATTGTACCAAACAGCTTTTACCCAGGTATTTACTAAATATGATACAGATTTATTTTATCGTCATCTTTATATGTTATAACATGCATTAGTTAAATCATACAGTGATCATTAGAGACTGTCGTAAAGACCAGAAGAATTATCAATATATTTATTCAATGCTTGCTTTTTGCAAAATGAGTCACAGAACAGCTAATAAAAAGATAAAATTTTGGAAGAAATGAGGCTGTAATATAGCAGGCCCTCTGTTTACAGTGTGTTGCTAAAACATCTGAATGGGCAGAGGGAGGCAATCAGCGCTGTATGGGTTACAGCATCAGGGTTAACCATCAGGGTTAGCCTGGCAGCTCAAAAGGATGAGGGCCTGCTGAGCTGTGCTGGCTGAGACGACTCTGCTGTTCTGTGTGAGGACTGTGATGCTGCTGCTCTTGAGGGCAGAACAAACACTTCGACTGTAGGGCTCTAGTCTAAGACTCTTCTGAAAGACAAATGGGTTTGTTAGGGACATGGAAATCTAAATTATTCCATTATAGGTTAAATTGCTCATACATGGAAGTGAGTGTCTTATGTTTTGATTTTCATAGCCAAGAGCATCTCCTTTTCCAGTGGCTCAGCCATTGCCAAACATGTCTGTAATACCCTGAAAATACCATATCTAGAAATGGTTTGAGGTCAGTTACTTTCCCTGAATACTTGTAGGTTAGACAGCTATGAGGACGTCTGCTGTCTGAAGCTGTCCTATGTGTAGCCTAATCCATGAGAAGTCCTGAGAATTCCCTCCCTAAGAATAACTTTGTACTGTGTTTATATACAGAGATATTTACACTTCTGCACACGTGCATGGAAAGATAAAAGCATATTTGTACACATATACTGAAGTGCATATTAACTTATGCACGATCAACCAGGCCAGATGTGTGTGATGTGTGTGTTTACAGCTTCAGTTTGTTTGGAATACTGTTTGCATTAGAACACATGCAGAAAATGAGGCTCAACTAAGAGGTCTGTAAAGTTTCAAAGAAATGTCAGAGTAAAAGCTGGCCAAACAGTTCAGGGTGATAAAGAATCAGAACAGACTGTCATTTGTGTGCAGTGAAAAAAAAAACCAGAACAAAGGGTGCATCTCACTGGATAAATACTTAATTTAAAAAATAGTCTCTCAGTTACACTTCTCAGTGAGATGAACATTAGTCACAGTATGCTCCAAAAGGCCAGCTTTAAATAAAAGCCAATTTGTAAAGATCTTTCATGTTTTATAACTGCCAAGAAGTTCTTATCACCCTGTAATCTTTTTAGATTGCCATCCTTAAGTAAAATGAGTGTGATTTTTTTTCATTCAAGTCATTTGTGATAAAGAGGAGTCTGATTTTCCATTAGTAGGGTAGTAATTTGTGCATTAGCACAACTCTCTGGAAGTGAACAGAGTCATGATGTAATGAAAGCATGACAGAGAACAGAATCTACACAACTTCAGACCAAAAAATAAGAATGGAGAATGTTTCTACCTCTCACTTTCTCCCCTGCACTGTCTGTACAGAGAATGTGCAGAGTTGGGCAATTTATGACTGGGTTTTGATAAAAGCTCATTTCCAAAAGCCAGTTTGAGATTAGGTTTTGATGTTGTATAATATGAAAAATAATTAGAAATAATTTAGATAAATTATGTTGGGTGATCTTGAAAAGCCACAAAACATTGAGGTTCTTAAAAATCTTTGCATCATGTTTTCTTTCTCTTCATATTTCCAGAGTAATTTGTTGAACAGGAAGGCAAATCATGTTTTCAAACAATCTCTGAAACACAATTCCTCTCTTGTGTTTCTAGCATAAAAATTTCTGCAAAATACCCAGGCTCTTAGCCCTATTCACTGTCTTTACTGGCATTGTTCCTCCAGATGTAGAGTTGGAAATATCTCTGGAACTGGACAATTTTTAATTGCACTAGTGTTGAATGCTATGCACATTTCAAAATTTATTAAGCATGACCTTTTACAATGCTGACCTTAACTATGCTGTTTTGAGATCAGGAGTTCTGTAGAAACATTTTGCCTCAAGTCAAATAGGGATACACATAAGTAAAGGCTGCCAGATCTCCTAGGCAGAAGTAAGTGGCCTGATGCCTCTATTTTTTGTGAGATGCATCCAAGTACTGCTGTCATCTGGTCTCTGTTGCCCACTTTAGGACATTTTGCATAGTAGTTTCACACTTTATGTTAGCACAAAGTAGGATCTCTTCTCCCTCCGCCTCCCTTCCTGCAACAAGGTGCCTCTGGGCTGTGCTAAACCTGGGTGTCTCTTTGCAAATATGTCACTGTCACTGTATGACAGACTGTAGCATGTCAATGCAGTGCCGATTTTAAATACAGACATTTTTCCTGCAAGATGTTTCTTGCTGAGCCAACCTTTTATTGCTCTTGCCAGATCAAACCTTAGGGGAGTTTAGAGCTGAAGTTGATTAGGATTGATGAATCCTGGTTGCACAACAGCCCCGAAGGTTATTAGTACCTTTCAGATGATGGGTATAAAATGTCACATGATTTCCTTCCTGTAATCTTTTATTGTTTTGTAGATACATGTGAAAAGGGCAGTTTTCACTGACATGACTCATTTTGACCACTATTGAATGAAACAATTCAAATTTTTTGAATGTGTGCCAACTTATTGATCAGCTTTCATTAAGACAGATTAAAGATTAAATTAATTTTAAAGAAAATTGTTATTGATGCTTAGGCAGTGGTCTTCTCTGAGGTTTCAGGTGTGTAACAAAAAGGAAAAAGGACAAAATTTAATGCTGCTCTTTATAAAAAATAACTCCTAAGACAAAGCTTTTAAGATACTAATTCTTTGTATGGTATCCTAGGGTGCTTGAGGGTATTTCTTTCATCCCAAAGGGTAACAATTTAAGGTTATTCACTGGATTGCTATAGAATAAAACTTGTTTCCCTCCACCCCCCATAAAAGAGTTTGCTAAAATTTTTAATAAAACCAGTGCAAAGGAGTAATAGGGTCATGACCAAACTGTCAGAGAGTATAATTTTCTTCTGTGCCTGAAGCCATTAGTGAGGGAAGAGGAGTAGCTGCAAACTGATAAGTTGTTAAAGTTATGGGCTAGAACTCTGTGGAGTTGACACTACTAATAAAGGCATGAAGATCAGGAAAATTACTTGAGTTGGGGCACCACTTAAAGCCCAGTAACACATTTTTCTTCCTATGTTTCTCTGCTCCTACAATGTAAGGGTTTGTTTGGAAATTAATTAAACTCTGATAGCTGTTAGTGGTTAAAGTAATTTCAGGGAATGAAAATGATATATTTCTCTAAGGAAACAGGAAAGCAATTCATATGAAAGTAATTTTCTAATGAACTATTTTTCAGTTGGAGAGAGCAAATACATTTGCTAGATTTCAATCGACTCAACACCGGCAGAATTCTACTGTAGCAATTTAAAATGTAATTTGTTTCATTGTAGGATATTAGTTTTGAAGGAACTGTCTTTTCTTACAAGTGAAGAGATTATTTATTTTTACATTTTGTAGTTCATAATTACCAGGTTTATTATCTGTAATCTCGGTATGGCCATATCATGCTGATTTCTTATTGTCTGTGCTTTGTTTCACTGATTCTTAGTAGGCTCAAGCATACCTTGGTCCTGAACACATTCTGGCCCCTGAGCATTTTAGTTTTAATGCTGCCACACTGGGAAATGTCACTTTGCTTGTGTCATTATTAACCTAAACTGTACAGCCTAAAGTTTAGTTAGCAATGACTATGGTAAATGAAACCTAATAATAACAAATACTTACATTTGTGTATAGATTGGATAAGAGATAGTGAATGTTTCAACTTCCTTATTCCTGGATCACTTGACATTACTCGTAAGGGAAAAAAAACCACCTTTGAATTGCAAAAGGAAAGGTGAGAAAAAGGAAAAGAGAAGCTCTTCTGGAAAGTTTTGTGTTCCTTAGGTACTTTGAAGATGAGATACATCCTTATGGCTTTCAAAACTCTCAGGTTAGAGAACTTTTTTTCAGGAGAAAAGAAATTTAAAAAAATACCTAATTGTACAAATTCAGGGAATCTAAAAATTATTCTGCTGCATATCAGTGGGTAGTATGCTGGCAGAAGACCTGAAAGATTCAGATAGAGAAAGTTCTACTTAACTGGATACAATGGTAAATATAATTAACAGGGAAAAAAGTCCAGCTATAATCACCTTAATTTCCTCTAGTACTGGAGACCCTTATACTTGACAAAAGACCAAAAAGTGCCATCACCTTTGCAGCAGTCCTGTATTCTTGGAAGGGTTGCACACAGTTGTGCTTCACTTCCTCACATCTGCTACTGTGCAAACATAAAACTACATGCTGCTATGTAGATTTATCAATATCTTGTGCTGTCTGGAGTTTCAACCTTCTGGTCAGTGAAGCTCTGTACCATCAAGATTTTCTCCCACATTTGGGATCCTGACTATATCACAGAAGTGCTTTTTAAAAAATGTTCTTTTTCCACTATTTGATATAGCACGTCTGGGAATGCTCTTGCATATTAGTATAGCTGCTAGATGTTGCAGTGAGCTGTGAAAACTCTTAGCTTCACACCAAAAGTGTTCACAGTGTAAATAATTAATCCATGTAATACGCTTCATAGGGGAAAATATTGCGAAAATATTAACTTTAATTTTCATTGTTGGACTGTATGTTGAGTTGTTCATCCATTACTGAAACAAACTTCACATTGATGCTATTAATATTTTGCTTAGATAATGAATTATTAAGAAACACAACATTTGGCCTTTTTTAATCTCTCTTTGATGGGGCTTTTAATTAACATTTTTGTAATTTGATTTGATGTACTATTCCATTTTTGTGCTATAAAGCACTCCAAAGTAGTTGGATTAAAGGCAATATAAACTGAAATGATGGTCACACAAAACATCCAAACACTTCAGTCTAAAGTAGCAGAACATTGTACACCCAAAGAAGACATGAAAACCTGACACTGAAGCTTAGCTATTCTCTAGGACACTTCTTTTATGTTTGCTGTTACACAACTTCAGAAATGTAATTCCCCTTCTAGGTGAATTATTTCTTGTTATTCTGCACAATGTGCAATACTTTCTGTAACTAAAACATCTTTTTGATGATGTCAGCAAGTGCTTTGATGCACTGGTCACACTTGATCAAGGCTGCTTTCCATGGGCTTGAGTTGTGTCATTCTGTTTATTTCTTATTTTGGAGGGGAAACTGATGTAACAGAACAAATTCACAGTCACCTCTTCACTATCAGCTGTAGTGAGGCGGGCATGTCCCACCAAGTAGAAGAGAAAGCAGCTGAAATGGACAGCTGTAGGGTGCTAGAGAGAAAGATGAGAAGATTGGTACAGGGAGGACCTCAGCTCATTGCTGCAAGGCTCTGTGAATGTCTTGTGAAGGTCCCATGAAGGTCACTCATCTGGAACCCCAGCGGGGTGAGGACCACAGGGGTGGTGACTGTGTGCTGCCCTGTTGTTCAAAACTTCTTGCAGGTCCCTACTGCAGAGAACGTTTCTCTGCAGTGGTCTTCTCTGCAACACTTTGTCTCAGGTTCTTCCTCCTCTACAATGCCTTTGCCAGAGGAAATAAATTATTTCCTCAGCTTCTTGAGTTTCAGCATTTCCCCCAAATAAATCTTAACTCGTCTTTTCTCCCTCCTTAATATTTTAGTTCTTACTCTTCAGAGTCCCTTAACTCCCCATCCATGAGTGTTTTCCCCCCTTTTCTTCAGGTAATCTCACATGAAATGTCTTCCAGACTTGTGCTCCTTTAAATATTTCTATATCCAGTGCTGATCCCCTTCCTCTCATCCTCTCCCCTCCTTCCTTCTCTGTAGGAATGTATAGCTGAGGTGTTTGCTGTCCCACTGCTAGATCCAGTACTTCTGAATCTCTTTTTTGACTTCTGCTTCTCAATGAAAATTTCTTGCATTGAACTCCCACTTCCCAGCAGATCCGGTCTGTCTATAAAACAGTTTTGGGCTGGGAGTTCCTTAGACTGCAATCATGTTTATTTTCTTCTTCGGTCTTCTGTCTTTTAGTAGTTTTTGCTATCACTGAACCACAACAGCAACATGGCTTGTCAGGGAAATGTAACTTTCCTGTATACTCTGCAGTGTTTGAAAAATTAATCACATGAGCCACTGCAGAAGTCACATTACTATTCACTAATATGAAATGGAAGGCAATGTACATAGCTGTTCAAAGAGGCTGCAATTATCACCTAGAGCAAACAATTTGCATAACTTCTTCATAATTATAACAAACCCAGCTCAGTTTGTGCCCTGAAATTCCTGGCATTGTTCACACATCATTAAACATACGAGGATTAAAATGGCCCTTCACGCCTTTTGTGGCTGGCTTACCACCTTTTTCCTTTCCTTCTGTCTAAATATATGAACAGAAAAGCGCAACATTTAATTATCAAAATTAATTACTATTCTTGATAGTTTCTGTCTGCTGCTATTGTTTTTGGGTTTTTTTTTCCCCTATTAATTTATTCTTGCTCTAACTAAATTGTGGTATTTGTTCCTGAACATGCTCCTCTGCAGTTCCAGGAAGGTACGCTTAGTTATCTTAATTATGCCCTAGTGTCAGTCTGAAAAATGCCAGGTGCTGTTAGGGGCAGTTAAAGAACCGGTCTGTTATGTGCTGGATGGCACATAACAGACTGAAAGTTGGAAAAGCATGTAAACCCTTACCACCTAGTATTAAAACTATGCTTTTAGACTATAGAAGTTGGTAATTCTTTAGCAAGGGGGAAGAAAAAGTATAATTTCAAGAAAAATAGTCAAAGCTTGAGAATGTGACATTTGGGTAGTCAAGCCTTCCTTATAATTTATAATATGTACTAAGAACCCAGATGGGAATGTCACTCTTCATACAGAGCTCCAGTCTACTGTATTTGTCTTTTGTAGTGTGTCAGTGTGTACTGAGTAGGTATTCAGTCTTACACTTATTATAATGAATTTCTTTTTCACAGATATTTTAATAAATATTTTAATAGATACAATGCTGTGATTTCTTTCTATTATTAAAATTGATGAATAGATGGGATATTGCAAAACATGACACAATACTAGAGTTTCACCTTTCAGTTGTATTACATTGAATAGCTTGAATATTTCATGTTACTTTGATTTATAATGTTTGCAGAATACTATATTAAGATCCAAATGAACTCTGTGTTTTTCTGCCTAAACAAATGTGATAATTCTCTTAGGATTAAAATGTAATCTAGTTATTGGCATTGTTTAATTACGTGGAACAGTGCTTCTACAAGATCACTCATTTTGTTTAACATGTTGTTAAATTAAGTTCTGAAATATCTTCTGTTGCTGGAAAAGAAACTTTAAGTATGAAATTGAAATCATGTAATTTGGGAGCTATTGGGTGCTATTTATATGTAATCTTCAGACACCATGTGGAATGACTTGAGTGCAATTATAATATTTATAGCTATTAATAATGTTCAGGGATAATAAACCATTGCTGATTAGGATGGACGTTCACTATATGCTCCCTGTGTGAAGAAATGAAATTAGGAAAAGACAAAAACCCATGGAAATGTCTCTATATTCATCTGAACTGCTTTTTACAGCAGGTACAAATGTTAGAATTCAAGATTGTATTTGGAACAGTTCTTTAATGAAATGGTTCTTTAAGGCAACAGACACAACCCAAAACACAGGAAGTTCCATATGAATATGAGGTACAACTTTACTCTGAGAGTGACAGAGCACTGTAACAGGCTACCCAAAGAAGTAATGGAATTTCCTTCTCTGGAGATATTCAAACCCAGCCTGGATATGATCCTGTGCAATCTGCTCTGGATGAACTGGTTTTATCAAGGGGCTTGGATAGATGACCTCCAGAGCTCTCTTCCAACTCCAGTCACTCTGTAATTCTGTGATTCTGTTAAAGTTTTAAAGAGACACTATGAAGAGAAATGTTTTACCAGCTTGACCTTTTTGATATAAAACTGCAGCCAAAGGTCTGCCAGCATAAGATGAGGACTGTTCCTGCCTCACATCAAGTGAAAAAGGCTTGTATATCTGAGAGATGACTAGTTACTCTGCTGATGAAAGTTGCAGAATCATGCTTGAACAAACATGAGTATTTGAGGTCTCAGCCATTATATGACTCCACAGAAATGATACAGGAAACATTTGACTGCCCTGTAGGAGCCCATGATGGAAGTTATGAAGACTGTGATGCTGAAAAAGGTTAATAAAGAAGGTCCTTAATCATTCCTGTAATATAGTAATGCAAAGTGCTTTCTAAAAGCATAGGGAAAGCTTAGGCAAAAGCAGTAAAAAGTGTGCAAGGAAGTTGGCCTATTCTATGGAACAAAAAGAACGAGGAAAGTAGTGAAGAAGTTCTAGGAAATGAAAAGAGTATCAGGTGTTCTTCATTTCATCATTCCATTCGTTCAATGGAGAAATCTTGAAAGAATTTTAGTTTTGGTTGAAGATAAGAACAAGGAGAACAAATGCCATATGAAAGGCTAGTAAACAGGTCAGAAAGGTGTCCTTTTATTTATTATTCCTTTAGCCTGAGGAAGATAACTCTAGGAACATCAAGTCACTGGATTACTGATTTTGATGTAAATTAGCCTCTCTCTCTGAGTGCTCATTTGCATCTCTACCTTTAGAAGAGAAAATAGTATTATCTGAATTCAATCTTTTTGCAAGTTACGTGAGCAGTTTCTGTTCTATTATTTTCTTCTTTCCCTGATTTTATCCCATCTTTCCCTAGTGATGAAAATGATTTCTTAAAATATTATGGAAAAATATGCAGCTTCTGATGTATATGATAGCTCAAATGTTCATTTTATATGTTTAAATACTGCAATAGAAAGTAAGGTACCATGGTTGTAAGATTTTATCATATTAGTCTGATTATGCAATTAGTGTGATAAGACAACTGCCAAAGTTGAAAATTACTTAGAATGATTTAGAACTGAAGTTTAATTAATATACCCACATTTTCATAGTTGTCTAAACCCTTACTCCCTAAAGCTAAAAATCATAAGAGAAGAGATTACTCCATGAAGTTATTTTGCCATCAAAAGTGGGATCTCATATTTAAAATTACTGCTTTTTTTCTTTTTCCTCTGTGTGTCCTGCTACAACTCTGCACAGCAGATTCTAAGCCACCTCTTCTGTGTTCACACCAAAATTCCAATGGGAATGATTTTGTACTTCAAAATTTCTACAGGGCCAGACATGAATTAGTATAGCTGTACAACACATTCACCTTGAAGTCTTTCTTAGCTGCTCACAGTACAAAAAAAGGTGGAATGGGCTTCAATTAAAGCTTCATGGGAAAGATCAAAAACTGTGTCATTTTTGTCAGGTCTTGCCTTTCTCACTCCTACTGTATAACTTGTGTTTGGACATTTTAAACTTAATGATAAACAGTACTTTTAGGCTGCCAACTACCCTGTTGATATGCTGAAGCTCTTCAGTCATGGAATTAAAGGACAATTCTGGAAGAAATTAATCTCTCTGTATTTAGATTGGAAGTGTTTACTTCAAAACACAAAGATCTGAAGTTACCAAGGTACAGCAAGACAGAATAACAGTGTGAAAATCAAGTCGTGAGAACCCTCTGCCGTAGTGTTGGAAAGTCAATTGTATTGCACTGAGTCAGCCAAAGCAAGAGAGTGCTACCAAGGGAGAAAATTCTGCAGGGTCAAACCCAATAACTTAAAGTTTTCTAAATGGGAAAATTGTTGGGTTTTATAAACATGCATTTCAATGGAAAATTAAAAAAATTTCGAAGGGGACTTGTATGTTTTGACTCTTTGACAAACCTGTAAGCTCTTGGCTGTCAATGTTTAAAATCATCTCAAATGAGAAATTACGTACATTATGTACATTAAAATTATGTACATTATGTACATTATGTACATTAAAACCACTCAGGTGTTGCTATTTCTCAGTGGACTTTTTTCCCCCCCATACATTGTCAACCTTTACATAAGGGGGAAAAAAGAAAACATTAGACTCATCTTATGAATTAGAATATTTCGGAGTTAAAAAAAAAAGGCAAGAGAACGTTTAGAAGTAAGAAGAATGCAGATATGAAGCACAAATATTACACCTTAATCAACCACTGCAAGGAGGAAACTGAGAAATTACAAACTCTTTTAAAAATGTGTTTATCTATCTGGCTATTAATGCTGATAGCAGCTTATGTAATCACCAGACATTTTCCCTGAAAAATGGATGAAGTTAAATGAAGCCTTCCTTGGAGTCTGCCATTCTTCACTGGCATGCTGCTGAAAGCAGGTATTAGCTATAGATTGAAAGTGATTGTACTGCTTTTCAAATGACAGAAGTTTCTTAGCTAGTTCCTTTGACAGAAGAATTAAGACAGATGAATATTCTAGCAGTCTATGAAAAAGGCATAAAACTAGAAAGTGTCTGAAGCACTGACAGAGACAACATATACCACTTTCATTCTAGCACTAGGTAGGGAAGGCTTTTGCACTGTGAAATAACTACTTTTACATACAGTTACTTATCAGTAAAATACCATGTTTTCTTTTCCTGGCTTCCCGCTGTTTATTATGTTTCTTCAAGGACCCCCAAATTCTTTCTTCTGAAAGTATGAAGAGTACAAGGTAAAGAAATCAGCTACAATTAAGTTTAAAACCATAAACCTATATTAATAAAGCCAGCAGGACTTCAGGCATTTGAGTTCCTTTCATTTTACTAGAATTTAGGAGGTGGTGCCACTGAAAGTACAGGCTTCTTATTTCTTAGAATAATTGCATGGCTTAAAATGAAAGAGACCTTAAAGATACTACAGTTCCAACCCTGTTATATTTTCTATTTTTCGTTTTGCCTCTGACTCATGAGTTCTTTTACTCAGAGTTTGCATTAAAAGGCAGAAGATGCTGAGTTGTTCTTCTAATTGAAGTTTATTAATTCTTATCTATGGCATAGCTGCACGGAGTGTGCCTTCTAAGTTAACAAGGTGGAAAATGGCCCCAAGCTCTAACTTCCAAGGCCATTTAAAGCCCAAATTATCCAATTATGGAATGCCAACTAATTTATTTTTCCTTATAATCCAATACCAATTATTCATGATCCGCACTGTGGGTTTTTTGAACCAATACCAAACCACCTAGATTTGTGAAGAAGAAGGGGGAAAGAAGAAGAACTAATCCACACCCCAAATCCTCCATATTGTTACTATATCCCATAAACCTCATTTTTCTACATCTCTACATATTCCACCCAGTGACATAACTTTAATTACACAGCAACAATCTCAGTGCTATTACATAAACTGGGAAGCCTTTCCCAAGGCCTCAGGTCAAATGCAGTGTGCTTTTGAAGATCATTGCCTGTCAGCACTGAAAGACTGAAATTCTCTGAACCCAGAGTTCCAACACAATCCCAGGTTTAATGTGTTTTAATGCTCATTAAAATTAATACTACTGTATTTTTATGTCTTGTCTGTCATGGATTGTACATTATTCAGTGTTTAACAAAAATTGGTATTGTGCCTGAGGGGTTTACAGGAAGCTGGTGGCATAGTAACAGTCCCTAACTCCTGCATTTTCGACTGAGAAAGAGTCTCAGCAAGAAGGAGATGAAAATAGGCAAGAAAATGTCAGAAAATACAGAAGATGGTGGAACATTTGGGCAGTAGTAGAAAACTTAATTGTCAGAAATATGCATTAAATCTTTGCTGCCACACAGCTGTTCATGCTAGACTAATAGTTTTATTCACCTGTTAACATGCCTCTGTTCCTGTATTGTATTTTATTGAATCTGAACGAAGTCATAGTTATGCCTTAGGTCAACAAAAGTTTACAGCAAAACTTGTAAACAGGGTGTCTTTGCAGGTGAATTTGGGACAAATGTATACTGAAGTGGCCATCAGTATCTGCTGTCTTGTACTTCTCTCTTGTGCTCTCTGCAGTATTCAATGGACACTTGAGATGCAAGCTTTCTTGGCACAAATATTTTCCATTGAATCTCCAGGGTGATACAGTTGCTTCTCTTAAGCTGTGTCCTCTAGCGTCCCCAGGTTCACTCTTTCAATCTGAACTTTCACATGCCAGCTTCTAGTCCACAGCATTATTTATTTCCCTGGCAGCCAGCATGAAAGGATTTCAATCTCTAGAGAGGAAGGCCAGATTGGCAGCAATTAAAGAAAGCATTTCTATGAGGTGGCAGTGCATTACCAGTCTTGTTAGATAGTGTACAAATCTTGTCACCAAATGTCAATCGCCACTATAGTAAGGTATATTTTACTGCTGGAAAAAAAAAATGGTTCAGTCTTTACTCTTCTAACTGCATCACAAACCCATGGTGAAAGGCTGAGGTCTATGTAGTGTGACTAGATTTTCCCAGGCAGTCACTGTGTGAACAGAAGTCTCACATAATCATTCTACCCTGAGCAAGGACTCCAAGTAATGTCAAAGAAATTTATACTGTACTACACAAGCTAATCACAGCAACTGCAAAACAGTCAATATGCTGATTGCATTTCTGTTTTGGATTGTATCAGCTGGGTTTATTATCCTATCCATACCTTTTACCATCTGTACTTATCACAGACAGAGAAAGGAAAATAATTACATTTCTTTTTTTACAGGACAGATGAAAGGGAGGTTATATACTGTGCTCTCATGGTGCATGGCATTTATGGATTGAAAAAGTGGAACACTGTAAACATGTCATAAAACACCTATTATCAGTTTTTATAATTTGGGGGATGGTTTCTGATAGATTCATTCCCAGTTCATGTCCTTAGAGGAAAAACTATGCATTTTAATGATAAGGTGGACAAAAATAAGATTGCAAGAGACACAGTTTTATTGACAATTCCATGCTAATAATAATAATAATCTTGGGAGAATTCAGAGGGGATTCAGAACAATGTCTTGTTTGAAGAAATTTTTCATTCAACAAGCCAAAAATTTATCTATTTGGGTTAAAAACATTTACTGGTTTCTTCCAAAAGTTTCCAACACTTTAGTTTGCATTTTAAGAAATATGATTATGAACCTGATCAGTGATATTTTAACTCCATTAGTGCTTATGTGACTTACCATCAAAATACTCTTTGAATTTGAATCTAATGTACTGTAAAGAAAGATGAATGCAAAAATGTCTGCATCTAACAGCTCAGGTATTTAATGACCCTTTAAATAAAATAATCTCAAATTATTTTCTTAAGGCAGAGCACTTCAGATTTATGTTACTAGATACAAAATTATATTAAGCAGATGGAAAACTCCAGTCTTGTTTATGTATTTACAATCTCTTTTTCTGTTCTTGAAGATAATTTCTGTTAGACTAAAATTCTTCACATTTGACATTTCCTTTGTATGCCATTTCTGTCCAATTTTCTCAAACTCTTCTCTCTTGAATATATATGTGCGTGTGGCTGTTTGCTGTTTTGTATTTGATTGTTTTTTTCAGGTATGTTTTCTTCCTTCCATTGATTCTTCCATTAGTTTTGCTTTGCACTTTAATCAATGTGAATATTAGGTTTTGTAGAAATTTCTAGGTGTATTGAACAAGTACTTGCTTTTATATGAGATATAGTTTGCCTTTTTCATTTAGTATAAATGTATCTTTTAAAAGTTCACCTTTTCTTAAGTTCCTTTGGACTATTCACTGCATAAGCGACTTATATTATTTGATTATTTACTGATGGTATTTTATTATTGTTGCTGTCACTGAGAGAGTTTTTTGTATCACAGCTGGCACAGCACCTGCAGTACTGAGGTTTGTCCACAAAAGCTTTTTGTAATTAAATTCTGCATTGTGCAGGACCAGGGACAAGAGGCTATACCTTGCCCTAAAATATCACCAATAAGGATAACCAATTTTTGTAAGGTATACGGCAATTCTAAGCTGCTGTGAGGTAACTGAACTGTTTATGCTGCTGTTGCAGCTTTTGTAACACTTGAGATTTTCCAACACATCTACTGATCCTTTTCCCTAACATTTAAGGGGTAAAGGGAATTTACTGGTATCCAAAGGGCAAGGCACATGCATATTCTCTACGTTACAAGAACATCTTCTGTGGCAGCAGGCATGGGGGTAATAAAAGCTGTAGAAGTCTTTTTTCTGGAGTGAAGCAATACTCAGAATACCAATAGGCAGCTCTGCTGTCTCCCTGGTGGCATGTCAGAGAATTATAGCTGGAAGAATTAGTCATTGTCATATTTAAGGGGTCTTGGCCATAAAGCCTTGGAAAGCTGTCATTATTGTGTCAGTTTTGCTGTTACAGCCTTGAACCAGGGCCTATTAATAACTAAGAAAGGGAATGTGTTCACATTTTCTATATTCTGCTTAGAAAGAATTCCATTCCGTATTCTCACCACAAGTCTTTGCTTTTCTATGCCTCTGCTGTCCAGGGGGCATGTGAATCAGCAGTGATTATTTGTTTAATAGGAAGCACCAAGGTTTTCCAGGCTTAGTGCATCACTTTACAAGTGTATGCCACTTCCCCCCCACGAAGCAGTCACAACAGGGCGAACAGCAGCTGCTTGTCTACAACTGCACCAATTCCAAATCAAAACTTGGCTTTACCTTCTGTCCTGGTGTTGAGGATGGCTGTCCCCTTCACAGCTGTGGAAATATCCTGTAACAAGAGTGTCCAGTGTCTGCATGGAGGGTCAGGTGCTCTTAAGCTGATCTGGACCTTCCCCACACTGTTTCTGCTGCTGACTCACACAATGTATACTGTTCATACTTTATTCACTCTGCTCCTGTGGCAAATTTTCAAGAAACTCCATAGTTTTAATTTCATTTCACGGAAGACATTTATTTCTCTTCGCCTGACTAGGGTACCACCTGATGCTTGCGTCACACACATTTTGCAATTAGCAGGTTCTACCCTCAATTAATGATCTCACTTGTTTCCGAGTCTACCCAAAAGAAAAATTTTTAACAAAATGCATCCCTTTTGTTATCTTAGGTATGTACAGAACTTGCAGCACTTTCATGAATTGCTGATTTAATTTTAAAATAGATGTTGGAAACGGCTTAAAGTCTATTTTTCCACTTGGATGTTAGTTTATCTCTGCTATCATGTCCTTTTCCAGTCAGTTTCACCCTCTGTAAAAAAATTTAACATATTATATTTTATACAACTTAGTTAAGCAAATGGCAGATTGTGATCTGAAATTACGTACAGTCTGAAAGTTTAATACATTTTATTAGGAAATTTATTTTATTTTAAAGGAAATTAGATGTTCTATTATTTCTTAAATTTGAGAATGGACTTGATATGAAAGTGTGGCTATTTCCATGTTTTCTGGTGACATACACCATTACAAATGTCATGTATTTACAGAATCACAGAACAGTTGAAGTTGTCAGGTGTTCTGTCTGGTGTGCTTGGTGGGTTTAGGGGAAGGTGGTTTGATTTACGTTGGGTGGAGTGCAGAAGAAACAACAAAATTCTCAGGAGGTTCAGTGACAAACTTTTACTTGCAAACTTTAAAACATTAAGGTAGTATAAGGTATTTGTCAAATTTTAAAATATACCCGTTTTGGTTAGAAACACAACAGTATAAAAGCATGAAAAATAACTCTTAAGAAAATGTATAAGTGAAAAGAAAGAAAGAGGAAGAAAGGATCAGAGTAGTAAGGTATAAGGTACACCATCCCCGCCTGTGGATCCCATGACAAGACTTGACTGTTGTAATGTCACTGTCTGTTGGTTGAAATGATGGTGGCAGTCTTGATCCATGAGGGGTAAGGGAAGCCCATGAGACACCACGTCCCTCCTGTGGGGTATCATACATTCAGTGGCTCAGTGAGAACACCCAGGTACCTCCCCCAGAGCAGGGAGTTTGGCACTGGATGATATAATACTGTGGATCACAGGACACTTTGGGAGTCTTTGATGGATTATGACACTTTCTAAAACACTACAGCTGCCTCTTAGCAATCCTCCAGTTCCTTCATCTTTGTGGCCCTTCACTGGACTGCGTGAAGAATGTCCATGTCTCTGTCATACTGAAAAGCCCAGAACTGGACAGAGTAGTCCAAGTTTGCCTGCAACAGCACTGAATCAAGAGGAAGGATCACTTCTCCCATCCAGCTGACAATGCTTTACTGAAACAGCACATTGATGGCTCATGTTCAACCTTCTGCCCCCAGGTCCCTTTCTGTAAAGCTGCTTTCCAAATAGGTGGTCCCAGCATGTGCTGGTGTCTGGGGTAGCTCCTCCCCAATGGCAGAACTTTGCACTTCAACTTGTTGAACTTCATGAAGCTCCTGTGTGCCCATTTCTTCTTCCTCTCCAGGTCTGAAGCAATCCTGTGGTCTATCAGTCATTCCTCCCAGGCTTGCACCTTCTGCAAACTTGCTGAGGACGCACACTGTCCCATCATCCCACTCATTAACGAAGATGTTGAACAGGATCAGACACAGCCCAGACCCCATGGCTGCAGTGGTAGTTATAGGGGTGATGCTTCGTAGTGGAGCACTGTGCCACACCATCTGTTTACACTGGCTATACACTGGCTATAGACTATACACAATTTTTATTATTTAGCATTATTTTCCTTTTCCCACGTGTTTGTTAAATAAATAGTTTTTATCTCTTTCACTTTCCTTTGAGGAAAATTTATTTTTTCCCAAACCTGGTGGGGGAGGGGTGGTGACTTGCCTTCTCTCAGAGGATATATTTCTAAATTTGGCCAAACTGGTACAAATTTAGTGGTGCCCAACTGTGTGGCTCAAAGGAAAGTGAAAAACCTGTGCTAATTATATTTTGGTTTGAATTCGTTTATTCTGTGTTGGGGTAAAATAGTCACCATGTTGGTTGAGTTCATAACGTTTCTCTGGCTTGATATATTCATGTATTTCTGGTCTGTAGGCTTGTTTAAGGTATTAGTGCCTTTCTGGTCCCTAGGTCTATTTGCCTATCCACAGCTTGGTCCCATCGTATCCTTGATAAGGAATTTTTGCAGAGCAGGGACACGAATTCGGATTTCTATTTTGCTGTGCTCGGTGATAATGATTTATAAGAAGTTGACAGAGGTACAGGCAGCTGTTCAAAGTGTGTATGATTTGTGGTTTCTCTGTCCTAATCCCAGTCCTAGCTTCAGTAGCCTGTTTTGGGAATTTATTAGTAATTGCACCCAGATTGTTAGAAGAGGAGGAGACAGGGTTTCCCTTCCCTTTAAATTTGATAGGTTACCTTTTGAGAGATAACACCATCCTCCTGGTATTTAATCTGGTAATCTTCCTCCATGTGATTCATAGCTTGGCTAGAATGAGAGCTCAGATTTCCAGGGTGACTGCCAAGACACCTGACCCAGAGCTGGAAAATCCTGAGTGGTATGGGGAATGGGAAGATATGGGCCAAATCCTGAAGAAATTCTCTGACCTAATAGTTTGCAATTTCCCCCCTGAACAAGTTCAGAAACCAGCTGAGGTGGTGAAATATCTGAAAGAGAAATACAATGGCAATTCTAATGAGAACAAGCTCCTTGCAATATGTTGGGCTTTGGCATATGCCTATCGCACGCTGCAGCAGGTAATGGTAGAGGGGCAGGAAGATAACTCAGCAAAGCCTGCAGATACCCCAGTCACTCAGACTGCAGCCAAACCAGACAGCAAGCCCAAACCAGATGGAGAGTCTAAGCCACTGACAGTAGCTCCTGTCACAAGGAAAAAACACACAACCAAAACTGATCACCCAGTGAAAGATGATGATAATGCAGGGGAAGGAACCTCAAAAGATGCAGGGGAAGGAACCTCAAAACCACCAACTGACTCAGGCACAGAAACCATTACTGAGTCCATGTCCGTAAAGGACCTTCACAGCCTAAGAAAGGACTACACCCGACAGTCTGATGAATCCATAATAAGTTGGATGGTCCGTATTTGGGATGTGGCAGGTGATGATGTGATGCTGGACGGTGCTGGAGCGAGGCATTTGGGATCCCTGTCACGTGATCCAGTGATCGACCAAGCGATGAAAAGGGAGGCTGACTCTGCCAGTCGCTAGAGATGGGTGTTGACAGGCATGATTGAAAGATATATGTGTGGAAATGATCTCTACATGCAGTAAACCCAGTGGAAGACCATAGAACAAGGGATCCAGTGCCTGAGAGAACTAGGGGTGGTAGAGGTTGTCTTCACAGATGACCCAGGATTGAGGAGTCCAGACCGGGCCAGAGTTAATCCATTCATGTGGCAAAAACTCATACATCTTGGGCCACCAGAATACACTTCTGCTTTAGCAATAATGAAACCGGACTACGGTGCGAATGAGACTGTGAAGGATATGGCAGTGAAGCTCCGAGCATATGCAGACTCTGTACATGGACCAACACATGCAAAAATCGCAGCTGTGGAAACATGTATGCACAAAATGGAAGATAAGATAGAGAAGAATCACCAGGAGATTAAAGAGTGCCTTCTCCGCGGACGTTCCTCAGAGAGAAGGAACATCCCACGAAGTGAGCTGTGGAAATTTCTGTGTGACAATGGGGAAGACACGAAGAGATGGGGTGGACAACCCACCTCTGCTCTGGCAGCAAGAGCGTTTGAATTGAAGGAGCGCAAGTCTCAGAAGGGAAGTTCTACCAAAAAGGAAGTAGCTCCAGTTGCCTGTAGCCAAACTGCCAGAAACGATGGAAAAGACGATGACATGTCCAGTTCCCATGAAAGAATCTCTGAGACGCAGGCCCAGGGAAAGAAGGATAACCAGGCATAGAGAGGCTCTGCCTCTAGCCAGGTAGAGGTCAGGGAAAACCGTGATTTTTGGACTCTGTGGAATCGTTGGCCTGGTACATCAGAACCACAAAAATATGATGCCTTGGTTCACACTGGTGCACAGTGTACAATAATTCCATCACAGCATGTGGGGGTAGAATCTGTTTCTATTGCTGGTGTAACAGGTGGATCACAAAATTTGACTTTGGTGGAAGCTGAGGTGAGCCTGACCGGAAATGAGTGAAAGAAACATCTCATTGTGACTGGCCCAGAGGCCCCGTGCATTTTGGGCATAGACTTCCTCCGGAATGGGTATTTTAGAGACCCAAAGGGACTCAGGTGGGCTTTTGGAATAGCTGCTGTGGAGATAGAGGGCATTAAGCAATTGAACACTCTGCCTGGACTATCAGAGAACCCATCTGCAGTCGGCCTTCTGAAGGTGGAAGAACAAAGGGTACCAATTGCTACCTCGACAGTGCATCGCCGACAGTACCGGACAACTCAAGATGCTGTCATTCCCATCCACAAGATGATCTGCGAGCTGGAGAGCCAAGGGGTGGTCAGCAAGACCCACTCACCCTTCAACAGCCCCATTTGGCCTGTGTGCAAGTCTGATGGGGAATGGAGACTGACTGTGGACTATCGTGCCCTGAATGAAGTGACTCCACCATTGAGCGCTGCTGTGCCAGACATGTGTCCAAAGCAGTGAAGTGGTACTCCACCATTGACATTGCCAATGCATTTTTCTCCATTCCTCTGGCAGCAGAGTGCAGGCCTCAGTTTGCCTTCACCTGGAGGGGTGTGCAGTACACCTGGAACCCACTGCCCCAGGGGTGGAAGCACAGTCCCACCATTTGCCATGGACTGATCTAGACTGTACTAGAAAAGGGTGAGGCTCCAGAACATCTGCAGTACATTGATGACATCATTGTGTGGGGGAACACCACAACAGAAGTATTTGGGAAAGGAGAGAAAATCATCCAAATGCTCCTGGAAGCTGGTTTTGGCATCAAGAAGAGCAAAGTCAAGGGACCTGCTCAAGAGATCCAGTTCCTGGGAGTGAAATGGCAAGATGGATGACGTCAGATTCCCACTGAGGTCATCAATAAGATCACAGCAATGTCTTCACCAACCAACAAGAAGGAGACGCAAGCTTTCCTAGGTGCCATAGGTTTCTGGAGGATGCACATTCCCGAGTACAGCCAGATTGTGAGTCCTCTCTACCTGGTTACCCACAAGAAGAACGATTTCCATTGGGGCCCAGAACAGCAACAAGCTTTTGCCCAGATCAAGCAGGAAGTTGCTTATGCTGTAGCTCTTGGCCCGGTCAGGACAGGACCCAAAGTGAAGAATGTGCTCTACTCTGCAGCCGGGAACAATGGTCTGTCCTGGAGCCTCTGGCAGAAGGTGCCTGGTGAGACTCGGGGTCGACCACTGGGATTTTGGAGTCGAAGCTACAGAGGGTCTGAAACCAACTACACCCCAACAGAGAAGGAAATCTTGGCAGCGTATGAAGGAATCCAAGCCGCCTCAGAGGTAATCTGTACTGAAGCACAACTCCTCCTGGCACCCCGACTACTGGTGCTGGGGTGAATGTTCAAAGCAAAGGTTCCCTCCACCCACCATGCCACCAATGCCACATGGTGAAAATGGATTGCTCTCATCACACAGCGCGCCCGTATCGAAAAACTGAATTGCCCTGGGATTATGGAAATAATCACAAATTGGCCTGAAGGTGAAAACTTTGGTCTCACTGATGAAGAAGAACAAGAACAAGTGACACGTGCAGAAGAAGCTCCACCGTACAACCAACTGCCAGCAGAAGACACACGCTACGCTCTTTTCACCGACAGTTCTTGTCGCATTGTAGGGATGAAATGACAGTGGAAAGCAGCCGTATGGAGTCCCACACGACAGGTTGCAGAAGCTACTGAAGGAGAAGGTGGATCAAGCCAACTCGCTGAACTCAAAGCTGTTCAACTAGCCCTAGACATTGCTGAAAGAGAGAAGTGGCCAAAGCTCTACCTCTACACTGATTCATGGATGGTAGCCAATGCTCTGTGGGGATGGCTGGAAAAGTGGGAAAAAGCTAATTGGCAGCATAGAGGAAAACCAACCTGGGCTGCTGAAGAGTGGAAAGACAACACTGCCTGAGTAAGAAACCTGGTTGTGAAAGTCTGCCATGTAGAAACCCATGTCCCCAAGAGTAGGGCTAATGAGGAACACCAAAACAATGAGCAGGTAGATCAGGCTGCAAAGATAGAAGTGTCACGGGTAGACCTGGACTGGAAACATAAAGGAGAGTTGTTCCTAGCTCGATGGGCCCATGATGCCTCAGGCCATCAGGGCAGAGATGCCACCTATAAGTGGGCACGAGATCGAGGGGTGGATCTGACCATGGACAGTATCTCCCAAGTGATCCATGACTGTGAGACATGCGCTGCGATCAAGCAGGCCAAGCGGGTGAAGCCTCTGTGGTACGGTGGGCGATGGTCCAAATACAAGTATGGGGAGGCCTGGCAGGTTGATTACATCACACTGCCTCAAACCCGCCAAGGCAAGCGCTATGTGCTCACAATGGTAGAAGCCACCACTGGATGGCTGGAGACCTATCCTGTGCCTCATGCTACTGCCCGGAACACCATCCTGGGCCTGGAAAAGCAACTCCTTTGGAGGCATGGTACCCTTGAGAGAATTGAGTCTGACAATGGGACTCATTTCAAGAACAGCCTTACAAACACCTGGGCTAGAGAACATGGCATTGAGTGGGTGTACCATATCCCTTACCATGCACCAGCTGCAGGCAAACTGGAATGGTGTAATGGATTGTTGAAAACCACCCTGAAGGCACTAGGTGGGGGAACTTTCAAAAATTGGGAACAGCATCTAGCAAAGGCCACCTGGTTAGTCAACACCCAAGGTTCCACCAATAGAGCGGGTCCAGCCCAATCTGAATCCCTGCATACGACAGATGGAGATAAGGCCCCAGTAGTGCATGTCAGAGGTCTGTTAGGAAAACCTGTGTGGATAAATTCTGCCTCGAGTACAGACAAACCCATCCGTGGGGTTGTCTTTGCTCAGGGACCTGGTTGCACATGGTGGGTAATGCAGAAAGATGGAACAACACGTTGTGTACCACAGGGAGATCTGGTTGTTGGGTGAAAACCACCTAGAATATGAAATCCCTGTGTACCACTGCTTATCACAGTGTATAGCCAGTGGCTATATCACTGCTTGCTGAGTGTCACTGTCACTGTTTGTACATAGCTGTGTCTATATACATGTATTAATGTGTGTGTGCAGAACTAGAATATATTAGTTTGGGCATTGAGCCAACGATATGGGATAAGGGGTGGAATGTCTTGGGGTGACTTTATTCCTTATTCTTCCATCCATACAATAATGGCCTTCTAATTCATGCTTTTCATAAAGACAAAACGAATAGATGTGTAAACACACGCTGCTTCATCTTGACTTGAACTCTGACAGACCATATTCAATTCATTCTAAGGTCTTGTTCCATCTTGAAGTATATGGACTTCTCTTGAAACAACGATGTATTGGGACTATTAATCAAGCCTGTATCAACCTACATCTGCTCTGTGTGTATAACAGATGCCCCAAGCAACAACATTTGTTCTCCTATGTCTGCTTAACCAGAAAACATAATCCATCTGGTTATAAAAGCCCAGCAGAATACCATACTATGTATTTCTTGGGTAAACATATCTCATTGCTCAACTTTTAAGAAGAGCTAAAGATCAAGGCATTAGCATGTAGAAGTCCTAAATAACATCAGGACTGAAGAGTTAGCAAATTTTCTACTCCTCTGAAGTTTACAAAATGGTGGAAGTCTGTATCTACAGCTGATACATTTGAAAATACATTTTCCATGCTAATGTTTTTAGAAGATACTAATATTATTAAATTCTTAGACTATCTTATCTTAAAATGGTACAAACATTAGAAATTCCTGATTTTAAAACCAATAAAATTTAGTATCCCAGTGTAGATTGAATTGCAAAGAACCTATATATAAAGTTTTGGCTATTATTTCTAAGAAAACTTTCTATATGAGCTGTATTGTGGTTAAAAAGAGAGAGAATTGCTAATCAAGTAAACCTGCCTTTGGCTACCTTTTGAGCTATAAAACTCTTGAGGTGTTCCTTTAATTAGCTCTTATTCTGTCCCCAGGCTTGCTATTGTCATTCTGTATTCTGCTGAAATTGCAGGAGATGTTTTGTACCACTGCTGCTGCAGAGAAGAGCTCTGAAAGAGCTGTGCCATAGCAGATATCTGAAGGAGAGACTCCATATGGGTAATCTTCCCTCTTAGAATAATGGGAAATTAATTCAATTAACCCCTCCAAGACATTTTATTTCAGATGGTGTACATCAAAAATTTGTTCAGTCAGACTCTATAATAAAACACAGTGAGGGAGAAACCTAAGGTTCTGAGTATCAGTTATTATCTAACTCTCAGGGATAATGCAATTTTTAAACTGCCTGCTGTGATTCAATTTATTTCCCTGGAATACCTGTTCCAAGAAGATTCTCTAAGAAAGTTAACATTTGCACAGACGACAACTTCCCAAAGCCCAACAGAGTCAAAGAGATTTTTATAAAACTTTAATAATGATTAGAAGTGTATGGTGGGCAGGTGTATGTGTTTAACAGTCAACAGCAGCTAACAAGCTTATACTTCCAAGGAAATATATTGCCTTGTGTAGCTACTTATCTTCAAGATATATAAAATATCCCAGTTTTAGTCATTGCTTCGATAAAATTTGTGTATAAAAGAGCAGCAATATGTTGTTATGAATTCAATATATTACAAAAAGGAACTAAGAAGTGGTATAAATTTACAAAACTCTTGAAGGAAAGGAGTATATATCAGGTGATAAATCATCTAGAATACAAAAGATGAATAAAAAGAGAAATTTAATGAACAAAATTATGGTGAATTCTACATTAAAAAAAAAAAAAAGATATTACAAATCTATTTACCAGATGTAAAAAGACAGTAATGGAATCACTGCAAGAAGCTTAGTTTTACATATGGGAGCAGATCTCAGAGGAGGATGGCAGTTTACAAGTCTTGTGGATCTGCCACATCAGAATATGTTATGAATTTTTTAAAACCTAAATACAAGTTTTCCCAGCTTCCAGCCCTAATTGAAAAATACTAACCTAAATTTGAGAGTACTGCAAAATTATTGAAGACATTTTTAACCAGATGCTAGAAATGTTTCTGCTCCTAAGGTCTTTCATGTTGTGGATTTGTTTTTTTTTGATCCCAAGACAATTTGTTTTCTACATTTCAGAATATACCTATACCTTATTGCAGTCAGGTGAATTACATATTTTAATTCCATACTTTATTTTTTTTGGCATTTGAAACCATTGCTTATTGCTAAATAAATATTTATTGAAGAAACAGCAAGAAAGTTGTAATTTTTATTGATGCGTGTCCCAGGATGCAACATCCTTCACCATTCCAAGGTATTCTGAGGTACAGAAGTATTTTTTTAAGCTCATAGTTTTAAGCTCTGTTTAGTTTCTTCTGGTTGCTTAGAGATTACAGGATTTGCATTGTACTCAATTCAGCTTCTTGAAGCCAGATTGTGTGTTTATTCTGCTTTTGATGACATTAAATGCATCAAAATTTGTAATTAATTCAATGGCTGTGTCATTTAGGTTAGAAGTTCATTACAGATCAGTATTAAAAATGAGAACATCTGTATACAGTAGTAGTGTTGACTTTTAAAATATTTAATGGGATAAGACCATCTTACCTGAAAGCTTCTTACCAAGGCACATTGATGTAGCTAAGAACTGCAGTGTCTCTCAGACTAGGAATTTTCTTATCCTCTTCTCCTTATCCAATCTCTCTTTGAGAAGTCATTTGCTTTGGGATGTTTCTACGATTCCCAGATCCACAGTAAACAAAACCTGCTGCATTCAGGGAATGCTGCAAGGCTCATAGTGCTCACAGTCAGAGAGCTGAAACAGTGTTAAAGCTGGACGTCTCCAGTGTGAAGGTTCCCTTGCTCTCTTTCATTCAAATCTCCCCTTGCTCTCCCCTTCAGCTCCTGCTCTGATTACAGTCAAGTTTTAAGCACAGGAACACTAAGAGAGAGAAGGAAGCCACATTTGTGGCTTCCCCACAGCACTACCAGATTTTGGGAGTTAAATCTGGCAAGCCAGATGGGAATTTAACTTATGTTTCACCTATCTATGCTGAATGGTGAGTTGGGAGCATTCAAGAGTACAGAGCACCCTGCCATCTCAGTTTACCAAATTTAACCTAAGTTTTATGAAGGAAACTATTATGAAAAACTGTATTATTTGGTATATAAGATGTTTACTTGGGAATAGTTGGCTGTATTTTTCCATTGATCCAGAGTATTAATATAGTGCTGGAGGTTTTTACAATGTTCGGGCTAGTACCTTTCTGTGTGAACTCTGCTGAACTGAAATGGAAATAAATGACACAAAAGTTATGGAAAAAGGGCTCAAACACTGTTCTTGTTTCTACATAATATCACCAAAAATCTAACCATGGCTTTTTCTTAAGACTTCTGAGATTTTTATTTACTGAATTTTTAAACTATTGCAGTTGCATAATCGAAGACATAGCATGATAAGTCATAAAATTTTCATTAATATAGATCTGGGGATGTACTTTATTAGAATTCTAAAGTTCTGCTATTATTTTTAATGATTTTTACGTCTCTTGCATGAAAAGGTTAACACTGAGTAACGAACAATCTGTGTTGGTGAAATTCTCATGCATCTTAGCCAGCAAAATTGAGAGATAGATTGCATGGTATCTGCCTTGTATTTCAGACATTAAGAGTTCTATACTCCCTAATCTTTATATATGCTAATGAAAATGATAGTATTCAAAGAACTATCTCAAATAATGCCAACACAAGGCAAAAAGGTAACAATTCTTAAGTAGAGTTTCTTGCTAAT
Organism: Coloeus monedula; assembly: GCF_965178545.1. Lineage (NCBI taxonomy): Eukaryota > Metazoa > Chordata > Aves > Passeriformes > Corvidae > Coloeus > Coloeus monedula. Next base: position 13,528,736 of record NC_138822.1, on the reverse strand, counting down.
TTTGCTTTTTAAAGATCTTTCATACTACTCAAAGAAAATAAAATTTCACTTTTTTAGTTTTTTTCTCCCTGAAGACCTGTTGCCCTTTACATCCCCAGACACGTATTTTTCTTCCATAGTTCATGGTCTTTATGTAACCATCTGTTCTGCTCTCTGAGATCTGTTTTCCTGTGTGTTATGTCATAACAGTTGAAGTAGGAAGAAATTTCTTGCACAGTTGGGAAAACAACACAGGGAAAAAACTGGTGTTTGGGTGGCATTTTCCACATATTTGCAAACACTCTTGTGGTAGCTTACAGTAATCCTGAAATTTGCTGTACCTTTTCCTTTTTTTCTTGTGTGTGAAAGCAGGGAAGACATTTGGCATATTTTAATCCAGCTGAAGTTCATTAATTTAAGAAATCTGAGGGCTACTTGTAAATATTCTGGCTACACTGCAATATCTTGTGACTACAGGCTTCCCTCAAGTAGTTGTAGCTGTCTGTTGGGCATCATGTTACCACCGAAGGAGGAAAGGCATTAAGTCTCAGTATCTCTGCACTGCTGTTTTCCTGTTTCTCTAAGGGCTACCTTCCCCTAGTCTTCTGCTAGCAGCAGATAGGGGAATAGCATCTTGCACATCAGAATTGGTATCTGCCTCCAGGATAGTGAGCCCCTTGCTTTGATGCACGCATATGTTGGGAACAGAGATGGGAGGAAGAAATATAAATGAACGTCATTGTTTGACTCCCAGGTTAACACTAGTATCTTCTCTAAGTTCAGTTCTAGTTAGCTGTTGATTAATTTTGGTGCTGGGCTGATGAATTCATGACAGGCCATTCTCAAGTTCCTGCATGATGTGGCTGTTCTCCAGTGGCCCTCTGACTGCCTCTGGATGTGGCACCTTATTCAGCTTTAACTGAGGAAGCCCAGAACTTTAGCAAAAATGTGAGCCTCAGCTGGAAACTTGGCAAAAGCAATGAGTTCAAAACTGTTTCTTAAGCTAAGGTTGAGGTGATTGCTTAACACACAGTAGCCTTACAAACATTTTTTCATTATTTTTTCTCTTACAGAGTCTGGCAGAAAGAAGGTGGAAAGAGGATAACTTAGGCAGTTGAACTCAAAGCCAATTTTAAGGCTAAAAAATTTCGATGTATATATGGAATACATATGTGTCCATGTATATTAATATAAGTGTGTTGATACTTAGCATGTAAAAATTTTTTTGGAGGGGGGGTTATGACATAGAACCTTTTAATAGAAAGTGTTTGATCACAAAGTTTTAGAGCATTTCTGTATGAGATGCATTTTCAGAGAGACTTTAGGCTGGCACCACAATGCGACTCTCCAAATTTTTGTGGGACAAAATGGCCAAAGGCTGCAGGTGCACTTTGGGTGTCTGCATATCTAAACACAGCCTGCAGAAACAGATGTGTCCTCATTTTTCTCAATTGCCTTTAATCATATCATCTGATCCTGTTCCCTACTGTGTAAGGTATTGGGCTGGCCTCCCACTGTAATGTATGGTCCAGTTTTTCGGGAGTTCTGGTCAAACACAATCATAGCTCCTGTTTGGAATTGCCTGCGGGGAATCCTCTCACTTCATTGGCACAACCTACACATGATTTTTGAGCAGTAGTTTTCTTTCGGAAAAGAATTATCACTTAGGTCTTTACACAAAATGTTGGCAGGAGAGAGGCATCCAGTGAGGGCTGCAATCCGGAAAGAACCTGAGTCCAAGCTAATGTATTCTGGTAATGTATTAGGCAGTTTGAGTTTTCCTGTGAAATTAAACTTGAGTTTTCTTATGAAGTTTTCTACTGTTGTTTAAATGTTTTTCTTGTGTGTGTTGTAGTACTGCTCTGAATTGTAGCCAGTATGAAAGTGCTGTTAGAAAGAACAGTCTGATTTTTTTGTCCTTGGCTTGCTTAAAGACAGCTTGTCTTGGAAATGTAGTTTGACAGTTCTGTGAGTTAAACCACATACATGACAAAAGTTGGTCTCTTTTGGACAGGTGTTCATTTGATCTATCAACAATTTTGTCTGCTTATTAAACCTAAGGACTGCATGCTCTTTGAATTCTAATTTGAATATTAGTAAGAACCACCAAAAATTTTTCTAAAACTTCTTCCTAATTTTTATATGCTTGTTCTTGGCAAGAAAAAACCAAAACCCACTAAGCAAACAAGCAAACAAAAAACCAGAAAAGAAATGAACAAAAGATGAATGCATGTAAATAATGATAGTTTTATTCAAACAAGCATGAGAAGACATCCAAAGGATGAAGACACTGTTTTTTAATTAATTGATCAACTTTTTTCAAATTTGAAACAGCTTTCAACCCAACCAAATTTTTTCTGTTTTTATTATTGGTGCATTGCATTATAAATATAATGGTGCATTGTATTATAAATAAGTTTTTAAACCTTTATCTTCTCTGTAATGTATTAAATTAATACAGCTTGGGCAGGAAAGTACTCTCACAGAGCAATTAAAAAAACCTCTTCACTTTTTGCACTGATTTTTTTTTTCTGGCAGATTGGATTTTAGAGTTTTTAAAAAATTTCTTCTTCCATACTAATCAAGAGAAAAAAAATCTGAAATGATGCCAAGAAACCTGTTGCTAAAGCATGTCTTGCTTTTTGGTCTTTTCTTGTTCATTTGGATTTGGTTCACAGAGAACTGAAACAGTTAATGATGTGGAAAAAAATTTCCAACATCTTCAGGTGAAAAATTTGCATTCTATTTTATCCCTTTATGTGGGATTGGGCTTTTAGCTTTATTACTTCAGAAAAAAATGGTTTGCATGAAGATGGTTTGTGGGTTTGCATGATCTTGATGCAGCAATGCATTTCTATGTAATCCTTCCTTCAGTCACTTAAGTTCATTTTCACTGGAGTTCTGTTGTGGTTCTGACAGCTTCCTCTTTTTGACTGTCTAGATAACTGCCTGTCTGCTCTTTTGTGACTGCTTGTTATACACTTGACACCATGGTACCAGGAGTATATCCTAAATACTCCTTTTTGCCAGCAATTGTCACAGACTAGACAAGTATGTGGAGAGCTTTTCGGTGGAGATACAGAATATTTTGATGTATTGTTGATCAAAAGATAGAAAAAAAAGCTTCTATTTACAGCAGATAGTCTACAAACAGTTTATATTTATGTACGTAAAGCTACTGGTGAAAAACAATTAGCAGGATATTACCTGATTGAAATGAATAATGAGATATTTGCAGCCTTGTCCAGCCTCTCAGTGTGAAATTTGCTAAAGCAAATGAGAATATCTGTCAGAGAAGAGGCAGAGCATACTCCCAATCAAAAGAGTCAAGATGTTAGGTATTAGGCTTAGGAAAGGGGGGAACCTAGCTGTTCTGCTTCCTGTACAAGGTTTGCTATGAAAGATTACCATAATTTCCTTCTCTTGGCCTTGTCTCCCATAGCGTATTGCAATGAAAGCAGTGAGGTGCAGACTGTGCTGATGAGTGTGTCTCTCTGTCAGCAGCTCTTGCAACCAGTTTCTGTTACCAGCACTGGTTCCACAGCTTACCATGCCTCTGTAAAATATAACCAGCCCAGAGAACAGAGGAAAAGATGCCAAGACATGACAGTCATCACATTTGAATTAAAACAGTGTGAGTATTGAGTATTTGAAAAAAAATTCCTGTGTTCATCTGGCAGGTTCTGTGTTTATTAAGCTCTTTGCAAAGTAAGTTAAATGTACATCTGCAATAGTAAGTTGCAGAGTTTGGCAAAATATTAGACAAAAAAAATATTAAAAGTCAGGGAAAGAAATAATGATGTAAGTATTCATGCTTTGGATATTGATAAGTCTGTTCTCCATATGGCAGTTTAAAAAACATCCATTTTTAGCAATTCAGAAAGCATTGAGGCTAAGTGGTCTGCTTCTTTCTGCATGTTCATGTAGATAGGTGTCTAGTATCTGTAGACTAGCCCATCTTTCTCTTTGTAGTAGCAATTACAATTTTATATATCATATTGTAGTAATTAAATTCTTTTTGTCAGATACTGGTGAACATATTGCAGACCACTTCCCTTTTCTTTTAATCAAAAAGTTGATTAAATAAGTCTTTTATGAAAACATAAACAGGTATTTTTTTCTTTCTGCGCATTTTCTGTCAAGCTCTATGTTTCCTTTGGGTATTAGTTTCTCAACCCTTGGTGGGACTCCGACTTGCCTTATTAAAGCACTTTGTTGCCAAGAAGACAAACACTGCTTTTCTTGGTATGTTTCTATTTAGGGCTATATACAACTCTGTGGATCTAAATGTACAGGAGATTGAAGTCAGTGCTCAATATGCTCAGAAGAGCTATGTTCTCCATTCCAAACAATGTCATTTCCCCAGAATTGTTTTATTCTGTTTTATTTTCATCCTTTGTTTTTCACTGCTTGTTGCTTGTTTGCTCATCTTGGGACATAATTTTTTTTTTTTTTTTACATTTCACTGTATTATTTATATATAAATGCAAAATATAAACATGTAACAGTGCAAGTGGCTGCAGCCACTCTGACCCCTGAAGATCCAACAGACACCAAACTGTGGTGGTCAGGCCCTGTAGTTTAATGCCTCACTCCGTGGTTAGGGTGAGAGACCATAATCCCCCCAGTTCTGCAGTTTACATATTTTTATGTGATAGGTTCATGTTTCCCCCCACCCTGTTTTATGTATAAGTTTGTTAATATTCATCTGCCCAAAGTTAATATGTATTAATTTTAGAAAGTTCTGTTGTACTCGACACCCCATTGGTTCCTTCCCTAAATCCCTCCTTTGTGTTAATCCCAATGGTTTCCTCAGCCTCAACCCCACCTCCTGTCAAGTATCCCATTGGCTGTATTCCTTATACCACCTTTTCGTATCTCCACTGTAAAAGGGTTGGTATTTCCAAAACTCTTTTTAGCCGTGGCTGTGGTTCTGTGCAACTGAAAGCTGCTATGATTCAAAATATTTCTCTCTCACACAAAGTGTAGAAAATACTTTGGGCAATGCATTTAATTAAAAATAATGAAAATTATCCGTAGAGAGTTTAAAGGATAACATGTTGTCGTTAGAGTGTCTTTTATCCTGGAGGTTGCCTCTAGCATCTGGCTGGGTCTGGGCAAAGAGGAGTTTTTCTGATTTGATGTGTATGAGCTGCATGGCACATAATGCTTCTTGCTTATATTAAAGCATTGATTTTGTCTTTCTGAAACAGGTTTCAGAGGAGAAAAATAAGGGAAAAAAAGGAAAGGAAGAGAAAGGTAAATACTTATACTTGCGTGTGTAATGAAAATCTATCAAGTTTTAATCTATGGAAAAAACCTGTACACTGTAAGTGAAGAAGAGAGATAACTGTCCCACAGATTCTGTCTGTAAAACTATTTGATAGGATATTTCAGGCTTTTATATCTTTTCCCTGTATCTTGTTTATAAGTTCCTTTTAAGTGCTTTTATCTTTGGAATAAAGTGAGTAATCTTTGAATTGTACAAGAAGCTATTTTTGGGAGCAGGGATTTTGGAGTCAGTTGACAAAGACAAGCTGTAACCTTACTAAAATATTTATTTTTTTATCATACAGCCACACAAATTAGCAAAAGACATGAGTATTTCACCCTCACAGTCCATCCAGATGGAAATTTTATTTCTTTTCTATCGTGTTATTAAATCTTAATTATGTAATAAAACAATTATCAGTAAAACCCTGGGTTTTTTCTTCTCTCTTTGTCTTCATTCTTGATTTAATTTTTGGCAAGACATGAACCAAATAAAACTTTACAATAGGAGAATTACAGTCTGATTTATTTTTACAAGAACATTCCTCTTCACCTGCTGTAAGAATCATCCCTGCAGAACTTGGGAGCAATATTAAATCTTGCTTGCAGATGCAGTGGTGTTCATTTTTGAAAATACCCTGTTTGGTATTTTCTTTATGCAGAAATCAGTAAAAATTTCTTTCAGCCAAGTTACATGTAATAGTATTAATAAATATAAAATAATATTAATTCTAGAAAGCCAGCTAAACCTGTTCCTTTTGGTGCACTAATCTATACAATGCATTAAAATTTTATATCTTGAAAAGATTTGATTTTGTGCCATGAGGTATCAACCAGTCTTTCTACAGCAGAAACAGAGTGAAGGTACAAAGAAATTTGTAGTTTCTGCTGGCTGATGTTACATGTGGACCATGGGATGTAACACAATCTAAATATTCAAAGGCTGTTCTGGCAGTCTCAGTACATTGTCTCAATGCTTACAATCTCCTTCAGAAAAAAAAAAGGCAGAAAAAACCCAAAAGTTTTCATATCCCAAAACTGATGGAATTTTGTCTTGCTACCAGTCTGCCCAGCTGCCTCTTACAGCTGTCAGAAACTTAGTTGGACATTAAAAAGTAACTGGTAGTAACATTCATGAAAGCTCATGCAGGCAGTTAATATTTTAATGTGAAGAAAAGAAGCGCACAAACTGCATTTCATATTACCTTGTTAAAAAGGGGGAAAAGGAACTGTTTTAACAGTTAAAAAAAATCTCACTAATAGAATTTTAATTACTGATAAAACCATAATACACAGTTACTGATAGAATGATAATAAAAATTTAAGTTACTTCTCCCAATGTGTTGTCTTCCCCTGAGTACAACTCAGTTTTAACTAGTTTCTAAATTATATGATACCCCTTAAAGACCAAAGAATGCCAGGTAGCTTCAGCTCCCTGTGAAATCACATATGTACAAAATACAGCTGAAGAGGATGTGTTCTTCAATCTCTTCATAAGAACCATAGCAATTTTTTTGCTGGTTGGTCACTTAAAAAGCTCAAGAAAGCCTCTTCAGAAAACTTAGAATGGAAGAAAGGAAGCTTTCCTTCCATGTGGAAGGAATGGAATAGGTTAAGTTTTAAATAAGGAAACAACTTTCCTACCTTGAAAGAAAAATTATTTGTCTAGTTCACTTACTGCTTGTTAAGATAAGAGATAATTAAACTTTCTTGATTATAAACATGACCATCCTACTCTCTTGTGTGAAATCTTGTACAGCACATGAGAAATTATTTAGTGATGTTCTAATTGTCACAACCAAAGTTATACCAGGGACTGCTCAAACACTGGTAAAGAAAATTGCAATTCAGTACTTGGCATTGCCCTTGGATGTTGTTTAATTTGCTACTATAGGCTTAACATTAGATGTTTGTTCTCCATGAAATCTTAATAGGGGAAGCCTGTATTCACACAATCATGCTACTGAATTACTGAGAGATGAAACCAGTATCCTGGTTAAAACAAAGGAAAAAAAATGTTCACAGAGGAAGGGTAAATATTTCACACATTTGAAATTCTACTAAAATGGTAAATGAAGTCACCCAATGCAAAACACATGTTTATAGAATAATTGAATCATTAGGGTTGAAAGACTGTCAGGTTTCAACCCCCCTGCTGTGGGCAGGAACACTGTGTATTAGAATAGGTTGCTCAAAGCCCAATCCAACCTGGATCCATGCACAAGATTTTATCAGGAAACACATATTCCTTGATTTTCGACATTAAAGACAGAGGAAACTATGTTGAATTGAAGCCCTTGAAAAGGAAAAATATGTCCAGTTATTACCCTGAGTAGTCTTACAAATATTGCTTTATATGTAGAAAGAAAAACTAAATTGGAAATACTTCAGTAAAGGATTCTCTATATAAAACCCCCCAAATGTGGCTATCCTTGACTATGGGTTTTTTTTCCCTCTTTGATGGAAAATTGTCCCTTCATTGCAAATTGTAGTTGTAATGCGTGAGTGTCAAGCTGTGCTGCATGAGATCTGTGAAATTCAAATAATTTGTGGGGGGTTGGGCAGGAAAACATTTCATGCAAAGATGAAGAGTTAAGAAACTCAGCATAAACATCAGAGTCCGGTAACCAAGGAGCAGATGATTGGAAATCAGCATGGACTAGTTGTGCCACTTGAATTTGGAAGGAGCTGACCATCAACTGTCTTGTGGCTGGCAAGCATTGCAGCTAATTTATTGCAGTCAGGATCCTGGACTTGGAACTCATACCTGATGGAGATAGTGAATACATAGATAGAAAAAAACCCCCAAAACCCCTAAACCAACACAATTTTTAAAATTTTCTTTCTTGTACTTCTTTCTTTTAGTATAGAATGGGGAAAAGTGCAATTAAAACCAGTGAAGTGGGTTTGGTCTTCTGTCAAAGCAATTGAAAGATCAGCATGTTTTTTTAATTACTGTAAATTAATATGTCATGAAAGACACTAATGATTATGGCACCAAATTTTAACTTTTTCTCAAGTACTGCTAATCCCAATTATGTCTTCCTTATGTGTAAATACTTCCTAAAAATTCTCAATTGCACAAAGAACTAATATTTGTTCTGAGTGTAGTGTGGTGTAGTGTTCTTATCACTTAAAGAAAGTTGCAGAAAGAAATTGTATGTAGTACTAAGTAGCATTGTGTTGTACGTTTTTAGAGTGGTGGTATTGAAGGGTGATTTGCAACAACAAACAGAAATCACAAAGCCATTCTTTACACTTGCATAACACAGTGAAAGCTGATTAAACCAAAGCAAAAAACCGAACTACAGCAGTTAATGAAACAGAACAAAATTTGCACTCAATACTGGCTTTTTTGTCAGAACATATTGCCTGTACTATCATGTATGTGACAGACATTTGCAAGCTTACTGTATGTATTACAGAGCACACACATACGTGCTCAAACCAATTCTCAATTCAAAAGGAGGGGAAATCTTCTAATGACTCACAAAGTGGATGCACTATCTTGTACATGGTGTGGATGTTTTACTTGAAATTTTGACCCAGGCTACTGCCGGGAACCTCAGGGACACAAAGCAGAATCTGTGCCCAGGCTTGTTCCTTAAACCCTAAGGTACTGTCTGATATCCCGGTATATATGGCAAGTGGACATTTTGTTACTCTTAGATTTTGGTTGCTAATTTTTTTTACAAATGTTTAAAAATTCTGCATTTCCTACATCACTTATAATTCTAAAGAGGCAGATTTTTTGCTTTCTAAACGTTTGGAGATAAGCATCACTTCATTGGGCCTGGTTTGATTTTATATCACTTTGACTTGTGCTTCAAAAATCTTGCTATCCAGAGCTTCATGGTATTTGAGAAAATCCATTATCCTTCCCTCTGGCTGCTATTAATATCGAACAGTTTATTCAAGATCAGCCAGTATTTGAATGTATCAGGGTCCCTCAGGAACTCTGGACTATTGAAATCCTTGCAAGAGAGCATCTGCCTGGCATGTATCCTGTTCCTCTCAAGGTTAGTTTTACTAACTGGTTTACATCTGGTTGTGTCTACCACAGTTAGCCATGTAACCCCATTTACATTCCGAGTTGGCTTTGACTTTAAAATACTGTGTGGAAGGCACAGTCTTGGTTTTGTAGTACAGTTATCCAAGAGCCAAAGACTGTTTATGATTTTTGTATGATTAGCTCTGCTATTATAAGCAGGAGGCTGTAAATCAATACTAATCATACCAGATTTCAGATATGATTTGTATCTGATATCAGATTTCTCAGGAAAATAAAGGATGAATCCCATGGTAGATGATATTGATGCATTTTCAATTGGTCATCTTCTCAAGAGCACTTCAAAACTGGGCAAGTGCAGCAAACCTTACACTGAAGTGAAAAGTACAAGAAAAAGACAAAACTGGTCACTTCCTGAGACTCTTCATATAGTCTAGTCGGCATCCTATTTATTGTGGTGCTGTAGTCATGATGGTGTTCTATTTTCTACTATTGATGGAGTCTGTATCTGTAACAAAACAGCTTCTTATAACTTGTTTCTAAAAGGTAGTTTTTTATTTTATATAAATATAAGGGATGATGCTCTTTATCTCTGATTTCATGGACATCCTCTTAATCCTCTAGATGCAGATAATAACTGCAAGTAGTATTTTGAAAAAGGCTGCATTGTACTTTGATTTTAATGGGAAGTTGACATGTTACTACTTGGCACCTCTGAGTGTCCTCCATAACTCCACCTTAGTCTCTACATGCCTAAATAACTGAAAATTCAGGAGGATTTCTGTTCTTTGCAGCAGGAGAATCTTTCCCCCACTGTAGCTGTTCTACAAGCTTTTGTATTTTCTGGTTTCTATTGGAATAATTTCTTTGGTAAAATAGTTTATTTTCTGAGACTCACAAAATTTCTCCACCCATCCGGGGAAATTGTTGCATGACTTTATGTCTGTAGCTGTATTTTTTATAAACAGCTCAGGTCATTGCCAACTGCTTACCCTTCTGTTATTCACTGCCAATGTTTAAGTTTTTGTGTGATTTGGTTCTATTATTAATTGTTTTCAGATACTTTTTTAAAAGCCCAGATTTTGCTATACAATCACTGAATGGGCACTCCTTTTCATAGTAATGGTGGAATAAGCAGTTTGTCCTTTTTTTCCTGTTACTATCCCCTTCTTATCCTGTAGATGTGCATGAGCAGCATCACTCTGCAGTGTGGCTGAGAGGAATGGTGTTGACCCACATGTACTAAAGCAAATTTACATGTGTAAGTCTTTGGAAGATTAGTACTAAATAAAGAAAATGCCCCTAATATCATGACATTATCTGCAGTAGATTATCAAGCATCCTGTGAAAGTTACCAGTTTGAGATACCTCTCTTCCTCTACAGATACTCTATAGAAAGGAGTAAAAATGGGTACTGAAGGAAGATGCCAGTGCAGACAGTAGAGGGTCTTTAAGGAAGGCTGTTTGGTGCAGTGAAGGGTGTGAAATATCTATCATATATGAAATGCATCTGATTTTTAAGGGAAAGTCCTTAAATACCACATCTTGAAGTTCACTGCTATTTCCAGACTTTGGTTATTAATCAGCATTTTTTCAACTTTTGCACAACAGTTTTTTACTGAGTAGTGCCTTCTTGGTAAAGGTCAGCTAACTGGTCCCAAAGCAGGGAGAGGGCTTTTGACATTTTACTAAAGCCCTGGTGTTCAGTGATTACAGGAATTAAGAAAAGCTGTCTGGAAAATAAAAAGCTGTATTCCATAATAGTTACCTTTAATCCCACTGAAAGGATATGTTGATGTGCCATGATCTCAATATTTTACCAGCACTGAATTTGGGCCCAGTTGATGTCCTACTCAAGCTGTGCACTCCTTGGTGCTCTCCAGCTGCTGAGTTTGTGAATGACAAATTGCCACTCTGAGCTTAGATGATCTGAGGAACATAGTGCAGTTTGACAAAGCAAGCTGTCATTTCTCTTGAACTTTAATAATGCTATGGGTTTTGGCTACTGCATATGTAGGTTTGGGCTGCTCCTAACCTTTTTAACCTATTTTGGCAGTGTTGTTAAATCTAAATGGAGATTATTTTACAGACTGAGGATTATTGTAAAGATTCTTTATACAATTTTATTTCTGCAATAAAGATTAAGCCTGGAGGGTAGTTGTTTTTTGGTTTTTCTTTCCCTTATAGATCTTTATTGTATTGAGCAAAAAGGATAAATGTCATAATCCCTATTACATTGACCAGTCAGAGCAGTGCTTATTACATAAACCAACATTTTTTGGCTGGGCTTATTTCCTATACTATTAAGTATGCTAAACAAAATGACAGACTTCTAATGAGAATACTAATTTTTTTCAAGCTGTACTCAATAGATTAGATTTCACTTCTAGCTTTCACTAAAAATAGATTTGCTCTCAGTAAGGAATGTTTGCCACCTGTTTCTATAAATTTTATGAATTTATGTTTTCAATTTATTCTTGGTTAATAAGTTTTCTACTAAATATTTTCACTTTAAAAACCAAAGAAATTCTTTCACTTGTCAGCAACAAGCCCTAAACTCTTTGTGAAATTATGTGCTTCTCATTCATGCATTTTCAGTCAGCTCGGTGATCTGGAAAATACTTGGGGAAGAAAAATCAGCTTTGTTTTGGGATGACTTGTTGCACTGGTACTATTTGATGGATTACATAAAAAATAGGATTTAGCTCTCTGAAACAGTAATCTGTAGTAGCCTGATTGTGGTGTACAGAGCTGCATCTGACCCTAACTGCCCCAGTTTATGACTGGTGCTGACCATAAAGTTAAACTGGTAAAATGTGACATGAAAATCAAGGTAACTGGCTGCTTGATCACCAGTTCCCAGCATGATTCTGGAATGAAAACAGTATAATTAAATAAATCTACTCAGTGATCACAAAACTGCAAGATGAAGTCAGCAAACGCATATTTAAGAGCCACCTGCATTATGGAATGAAATGAGAACATAAATTCCCACTTTATTCAGAACTGGGATGTTAATCAAAAGAGTAGAGAGTACACTAACACAAGGTTAGTAGATTTTAAAGGAGTCTCTTTCCTAATTTTACAATTCTTCAAATATTACTAAAAATCTTGAAAATTTTTGCAGCCGTATAAAAAGCTTTTTTAAAAAAATGCCTCGATGGGACCAAGAAAAAATTTTTAATTTTCCCTTGTTAAGGCTTATCTCTAAGAAAAGACTCCTGAGAAGCATATCACTACTATCAGTGCCAAGGTCCCATCAGGAGACCGACAGCGGGAGGCTCCAGCTACAAAACATTCATGTATCATGGCTTCTCTGGGGATGGGAGGCTGAGATTGGAGGCCTCTCCTTGAAATGCCCCTTGTGTGCCCTGCTCCTATTTCTGTTCCATGCTGAGCAAGCTTCAGAAGCTCATGATCAGAGTCATGCAGGGCACTGCAGGGTGAACCTACAGGTCTCCAGCCTCAATTCACCACTCAAACCTTCACTCTGCCCTCAGGCTGTGGGAGTGGGAGGGCTGTAATAGATCGTATAAAGCTGCAGCTTTGTTTTAAATCCTTTCCATAGCTGATAACCCATTACACTGAAAAAATCAGATACACATAATTAGAAAAGAAGAGATGGATAACTTCTATCTTCTTTGGTGAAAAAGTTGTATTTTATCATCTTGGAGGTGTTTTCCAACCTTAATGATTCAATGATTCTACAACTTTGCCCCATCAAGATTAGAGTTTATTTTGTTAGGTGTTAGAATTCATTTTGTTAAGGAGTGCACCTTCTGGGATCCAGATGGAATATTTGTCTTTGTTGCAAATTTTGTGGTCTGCTGTGGTTCTTACCAGACCAAATGATGCAAGATACCACAGAGCTGATATCAGTACATATTTTACTGAAATTATATACTTTGCAAGACCATTAAGTTTGCCAGGATGGGCTGAAATAGAAGTAGCAGCCTCATTTTTAAATGAAGACTTCAAAGATGTAGACATACGTTAGATCTGTTTTTCCTATTGTTTCATTATTTCCTTAGAATGTATTTTATGTTCTATTTATACAGTTGAATCCTGTATTAAAGCTGTGTGCTGAAATAGCAGACTATGTGCAAAATGTCTTAGATTTGATGTGATGTTGTGTACCTTTGTGTAACTTTGTACAGTTTGGGTGACATGTTGAAGTGTGAATATGCTAATAAGTTTTTCAGAATGATTTCCATACTTTTTGTTTACTTTTACCAGGAAAAATTTTAACTGTTTTTGACAACATATATTTCATAAATACATTACCATGAGTCTCATGTAAAAAGACTAAAAATTCTTTCTACTTCTTTCCATGTATTAAGGAAAACTTTTCTTCTGAGGAAAGGTTACCTTCATTAGCCTCCTAAAGTGAATACAGAGATATATCGGGAATGACAAAGCATTAATAGTAGGAGCAAGTAAAGCTCTGCACTGTTAAAAATTGTTTTTATTAAAATAAATTAAAATTGGGGCTTCCACATCCTGATTTTATGTTACTATTTGGGCACTTGTGGATGCATACACTTTTGTGCCCTTAATTCTACTCCTGTTTAGAGAAATGCCCATTTACCAGAGAAGAAAATGGTGCGTTATGAATATGTGCAAAAAGAACATCACGTTCTTTTAAATTTGCTGTCATCTGCTCATGGAGAAGCATTTAAAAGGCAATGCTTGCTTTCACGTACTTAGCGTACTACTTTCATTGATGGACATACTTTATTTTTGGAAAAAAATGGGTACTTGCCTTCAAAGGCACATAGTGAGTCATCCAGCAGTTAAGTGATAAGTGTGTAAACTTAAAACAGGGAAAACTGATTTATGTGCAGCTATGGTTGAAGACTAACATCAGAGTTACAACTGAGTGAATATATATTCAAGACAAATCCTGACACTTGGGCAGGATCTGGCTGAAGTACAAGCGTTTTTTTCTCATTTGTCAATGATTCTGACTTTTAGTTAGAGCACATGAAACTTTTTTTATACTGCTGAAACAACAAAAAAAGTTTATTTTTTTAGGCATTCAGACCTTCAGTTGGTTAGAGCATGGGGCTAGGAAAATAGTGCTGTACTCATAATTTGCAGGATTTTTGCAATATCTCTTGCTTCTGAAGAACATGTCTTTATACTTCAGTGCTAGTATTGTTTTAGCAGCAGGTTTTCTTTATAAATAGTGCTATAACATAAAAGAAGTGGATATGATGTTTTATTTGCATAGAGTTTCAGATATGCTTAGGTTATGAGTGTCACAAGTACTGCCTGTGTTTAAACATAAACACATGGCAAATTTAAAGGAGGACCCCTGGAACAGAAAAAAGAGAAAAAGAGGTTCCTTTGAATCAGTTGAGTGAGTCGTGTGATAAGTGTTGAAACTGTTCGACAGGATGTAAAAAATTTGGTTTTGCTTGGAATCTTTTAATTTTGGGCACTCCCACTCATTAGAAAATGCTTTAATCTTCAACATTTAGAGACACGTTCCTTTACTGATAGTATTCTTCCACTGAAAATTTTAATTTTTTAAAGGTCAATTGTATAAGTAGTGATTAATATTTACAGTTCATTGAGAGCTTCTGGACACCAAAACTATTATCACATTTCAGGTTTGAAACTCAACAATAAGCAATAACTGTACCATTTTCCTACACCTGATGAATTGGGATTTTTTTTCTGTTACCATGCTGTGGTTTATCATATTGCTATGGCACCTCAGCTATAAATTCCTGAGTCCCATATTCCTGAGTAATAATCATGCATCTTTAGCATGAAAAACACAAATAGCTCCAAAACCTCAGGTCTCTTCGGTAACATAAATGGGCATAATCTAAGAACAGTTAATACTAGACTTTCTTTTAACTTTGTGAGCGTACACATAGGTCAAAATTATCACAAACATTTTGTCCCATTTAAGTCACACATACACAGACCAGCCTGTTAAATAGAAGCATTCTAAGGTGAAACTTATCTTGTAATATTTTTTTCTTTTTATAAACCAGTGTTTCAATCACAATTTGAAAGCTCTCTGGAGAGAAGTAAGAGGCAGAATCTAGTGATAAGAAAAGTGCCTTTTGCATAGCATTTGAGATGATTAAAAGCTGTTGAAAGCTTTTCTAGTCAATTACATTGCACAGATTTATGAGGAATCGGGGCTTGTTTCTGAACTGAGTTTCAGATTGGCCCCTGTAGAGTATTACAACAGAACAGTAAGATCAGTCAAGGTGAAAATCTAGCAAAAGGCAAACAAATGTGCCAAGAAAGCACAGGTAAATATAGAAAGATGAAGCCTAGGCTGTTGAACAGCACAGATTTCCTTTTCCTCTCCTTGCATAAGATTGTTTTGACCCAAACAGAACCAACAGTTTGACTCTCTGCGTCTTGTGGAGTCTCTGCATATTTTATGAAATCACACAGACAGGCAGAATGGAGATTTTGTTGTTGCCCATTCTAAAAGGAAAAATGAAGCAACACTGCTGTTTTTATTAAATTCACATGAGAGGGAAACATTATAAACTTGAAGCATAAGATACAAGCTTGTAGAGCACTTCTTTTTACAATTAGAAATGATATTAAATCTCTTAGCTTCACATGTTCACCTGATTCCTTTCTCAGTTTTACCGTTTTTACATCCAAGCAACACCTTTGACCACACATACCCCACATGTTTACTACCTGCATCAGTAGAGGGGAGTCTGCTGTCAATACTTTGCAGTTAAAAAAAGAATGTATTAATTTTTATTTCATTATATCTTGTAGGAACTGTCAGACTCTGGAAAAAAGGGCATATAATTTAAAAGTCTGGTGCTGAGAAAAGCCTTATTCCAGAGTTGGACCCATTTTCTCAGTGTCGTTGAAACAGCTCTCTGTTTTGTTTCGTAGACAGAAATTTTGACATGCTGGTTGTAAAGCACGTTAGATACCCTTTCAAACCGTACCAGTGAAATTTCCCTTGTGCCCAGCCATGTCATCTGTTCTCACCATATGATATTTTCTCCAAGTCTTCTCTTACTAAAAGTCTATATTGCTGTGTTTCTTTGACACTACTTCTCACTTTCTTTCTCACTCAGGCTGAAGTTACAGTATAAGGTTTTCTTTCCAAATCAATTTTCTTTGAAGGTTGAAATACAAAGCGAAACAGTTCTGGGTAGCCTTTGTAATCTTATAAATACTTCAAAACATTTTTTTTTGTTGTTGTTTCTATTGGCCTTTTTTTGGCCGGGGGGTGGGTTGTGTGTGTGTTGTGTTTTGTTTCTTTGGGTTTGTTTTGTTTTGATTTGTTTTGTTTAGTTTGATTTTGGTTAGTCTTGATTTTTTTTGTGTGTGTTTTTTAGGGGTTGTTGATGTTTGGTTTTGCTGTGGTTTGATTTGGTTTTCTTTTGTTTTCTTTTGTTTAATAACATCACCAGTAATATGACCGAAGCTTCCTCCTTGGTATAATGGGAGAATAGATTGAACAATATTTGAGCTTTTATTACATTGCCTTTGGAAGGATTAATTCCCCTTAGCATCTTGCAATACTATTTACAAAAGTTGGTATTCAAAGAAATATTTTTTGCAGATTCTTTTGTTGGTTTATACTTCACTATTTATTTTTCCAATCAAAAGACATTTGGATTTTTTCCTGCCTGGTACTCTTTGCAAAGATGAAGATTTAAGCAAAATGATCCATAAAAGTGCATTTGCTACTAACCACCCTCCCAAAACCAACCAAACAAAAACCCCAGAAAGATTAAAAAAAAAAAGCGAGCTTTAAAAGAGTGATGGTGTGTGTGCATTTGATTAAACAGATGGTGCATGGCCTCTGAGTAACCTCGTAGTCTGCTAAATCCCCTGCCATGCACACCATTTCCTTATCAGGAGTATAGAAATGTGTGGGAGTGAAAGGGATTCATTTCATTTGTAGTGGCCAACTTGTTTTGAATATCATGAACTATCTAAGCAGCAGTACCAAAAGGGTGGAGTTAGATTTCATTGAGATATAGTTCTCAGAAGTTTTCCTTTTGCTTTTTATTGTATTTCTATCAATGTTTTCAAAGTATAGTAACCCTTTAAATCTCATGTGGTGGAAGAAGTCTAAAAAATAGCCGCAGAAAATACTTGAGTAAAATATGAATCTCCTAGTTTCTGAACCTTCATTTCCATGCTGTCCTCAACAGTTTTATTTCAAATAGCATTTTAATTTTCTTAAGTAAATGTTGTCAACTTTTGTTGAATTTTAATTTGGGTTTCTAGCACAGAAAAGATTTTCATCAGATCTAAGTCAGCAATTTCTGAGTGAAGGAAGATCAAAAATTTTGTAGGATCACTTCTGCATTCACCTTTGAAAACTCGCTTGCTGTGTCTGTGTATTTTGATGCAGATAATAAATAGCTGCACGAGAGTGACTGAAGGAAGGTATTTCTGTAAAATTATCTGTGTACAAAAATTCTCTTCCTTAGAGGAAATTTCAGTTGAAGGTCCTGGATTTCTTCCAAATGAAGAGGTGTCATCTTCCCAGCAGCTAATAGGTCATTTGGTTTTCAGACCAGATTTCGCAAGTATTTTTCCTTAGTCCCGTTCTGGTTTTGGTAGGTGGCTGATTTGGCTGAGGTCTTTCAAAAGTTTTTAACCATCTGGTCCTGTAGATGTACAAATACAAGGTGTTACCAAGAGATGCTGTTCCAGCTTTTGACAAAGAGAATTGTATACCCATTGAGCAAATTACAGTGACTAAGCCCAAGGATAAGGCAAAACAGAGGGGAAGTAGGATGACAACTCTAACGAAGTAGGACAAATTAGAAGGGGCCTTGCTATCAAAGAAAAGTACAAAACTCTCAGAGCTGGGTTTGGTCCAACTTCCAGTGACATTTCTTAGCCCCAGTATGTTGGACAAAACTAGAAAAGCCTAAACAAACGCAGGAAAAATCTCTCCCCACAGAACTCCACAGTCTTACTGTGTACCTACTCATTCCTGGGAGTGTTGATAAGTTCACTGGTGATGTTTCTCATAGATACACAGAAGTATATTTAACTGCTTTGCATAGAGTGTCTTCAGAGGCTTCATTTAACGGAACAGGATTACTGCTGCAAACAATCAATAGTTGAATTATAAAGGAAAGTCCATTTTGAAAGACGTAAAGTTAAGATTTCTGCTTTTCTGTGCAAGATCTTTGTGCATAGACAGTGAGGACCATCCACAGTGATTGAAGGCTGCAGTGATTCAGTTGAAATTAAAAATTTCCCAGAGCCCCTCTTGTCAATGTTTTCATCTTTTCCTCAGAAAACAGAAGTATTTTGTAATTTGTCTTTGCACAATTTCTGACATTAGGGTAGTATGTATGAAAATGGTTTTTGGAGACTAATAGGTTAATTGTCTTACCCCTTTGCTTCCCCTTACCTAATTCTACCATTTTCTTCAGGCCACATAAAAAAAAATTATGTGGCTATTCTTAAATGCCTTTGTCTCTGATACTTTTACATTTAAAAAGTAATAATGGTAGCAAATCATAGCTGGACTGTTATTTCAGTAAATTAGAAGTCAGGTTGCCTTTAGTCCAATCTTAATGGAAATAGTCATTTAGAATTGCAATGCGGTGAACATCTAAGAACTTCATTCTTGTGAACTGTATTGAGGTTCTTACTAAAATCAAGAAAAATCATAATCAAACATGATTATTTTTAGATGTAAGAAATTTGCTGCAAGAAAAATTAACCACGTATTTTTTTCTCAGCAGTGCAAAAGGGATCAAACCCAGAGTTTAAAACTGTCTGTTTTTTAGTTTATTTGAAACTACATCTGTAATTAATAATCCCAATAGGGTTTGTGTTTTGGGTTTGCTTTTATTTTTTAATTACTATTCTGTCATCATTACCAAAGATACTACTAGTGATAGGTGATTATTGATTGTCTAAACCATATTTCAGTCTCTACCTTTGTCCTTTCCCAGACCACAGGGGTTATATATTACTGAGTCTGTAACCTGATTCCAGCATGAGATTTTGAATATGCTTCTGACAACTTTGCTGTCATCAAAAAAAGGCATATATTTTTCAAAGTACAAAATCAGTCAGTTTAGTTGACTTAAGATATTGCCAATGGTTTGACAAATAACAAAAAAAGATGAAGCAAGAATTATGTTTCAATGTTCTTCTATACTTGAATTTCTCTTTTTTTTTTTTCTGAGAAATGTTGCACTACAAAATATTGCAGCTTAATATTTTAGGTTGAATGGGTCGAATTATATTCAGAGGAACAAAAAAGAAAGAAACCAAATAAACAAAAAATTCCCCCGAAATCCTCAAGAGTACTTAACAAGTACGGAAATCTGAATAAAAATAAAAATGCTTGACATTCTTCAAGTAGCTTAATTCTGTATTATCAAAAGACTGTGGTGTTTAAAACAGCAGGAACTGCTGTAGAACATTACTTAGGTACAATAATGCCGTGAAATGATGAAGGGTGAGAATTAATCTGGAAAGTTAACAAGATCTGTATGAAATATCTTGCATGAAAATCATAATGACTGGAAGCAAGCCAGGAAATGTCAACCCGTATAATTGTTTAAGCTCTGAACAGGTCCAAGAGGGATCAAAGTCAAAACCGTGGGTCAACATACACCAGAAGGTGCAAATATAAAGTGAGATTAATTTGACTGTCCCCCTATTTAACACTTTAGTTGCTTATACATGCCCAAAGCTACCTGTTAAAAAACCCAAAATCAATCCAAATTTATTAAGATGCTGTTTATGCAAAAACAAGGTAATTATTTTGCAGGTGTCTGCAAATGATATTTTTTGGGTATCTGTAAATGACAGAGGGTAGTCTAAGGTAGTCTGTTTCTAGGTTCTTTAAGGAATGGGTGGTGATGGTGATACATAGCCACATGAGCACAGAAGAAGGTGTAATAGGCAATCATTTCCCCAGAATAATAGGACCAGAAACCAGATTCCCTGTTCTACTGTCTCCTAAACAGTAGTAGTCAAAGTTCCTCTTCCCTCTAGAAGAAAGAGTGATGATTCTTACATTTCTGTCTGCCTGACAGTCTGACTTAAAAATGGAATATTATTCTTCAGGTTATTTCACAGAAGTAGCAAGGTTTTTTTGGGGCAGGGGCTTCACCCGGCACAGGCTGAGCAGGACACCTGACTTGGAGTCTTGCACTGCGCGGTTGCTATGACTGTCACAGTGTTTGTTGGGTTAGGCAGGATTCATCACAAATAGCTGAAGAGGCCTAAATTCTCCTCTATATAATGGAAGCTAACTTCAGCCCTTTCAAACTTTCTTAAGACCTGATAAGAAATCACTACTAGATCAAATGAGAAGGAGGGTGTAGAGGAGGAAGTGATGGACTGAGGAAAGTGCCCAGGCAGAGCAGAGCATTTGTCCTCTTCAGAGACACGTACACTGGTGACTGAGAGACAGTGCACATGATTGTGTTTGAAATAAAAGATAATGTCCAGACTTTTTTGCATTGATTGAATTTTCCAGTGAGTTTGTATTTAAGTTTGCCAAATTAAATGCAGTAGGTGCTAAACTGAGTTCTTTCATGTTCTTGATTAATATGTGGTGTACATACAGCAGCTTGTGAAAAAAAACCTATGCTGATATTCTGCCCCATGGAAAATGGTTGCAAAGTCATTGAGCAAATGAACATTTTGCGTACATATTGAAACTAGCCTATAAATTAGGAAAATTCCCTGTATTTGATGAGGTAAATAATCTAGGGAGTCTAATCCACTATTCTTATGTCTGTTCCTTGAAACTTTTTGCCACTCATGAGTGGTAATCATTTTGTTTTCGAGAGATAAGCAAGCATGCCAGTATTGTAAGGATGGAGCAGCATGTCTTCAGTCAGGTATTTACTGAATTTAGTATTTTTCTTCAGTTTTTGAATTGGTTGTCAGAAGACTGTGACTGTGTTACTTATTGACTTGTGTTGTTTATTGACTCAGAGATAAGTTCAAGAGTTCTTCCTTTGGCATTTTGACCAGACATTTTTCTGTAAGAATCTTGCTCTGAAGATTTTTTGCTAAATAAATTCAGTAAGCTGATAATTCAGAAATTAAGATTTCTGATACACTTAATCAGAGTACAAATGCATTAGTATTTCCTAATGTCAAGGAAATACCATAAAATTTTGAAGAGGAATATCAGGATAAGTGAATTTAAATGTTAATGTTATAATTCTTTAATACTGCACATAATAAATAATTTCTGCAAGTCGTCCCCACCTATAAAAGCTTTTGTTTTGATTTTCATAGAAAACAGATACTTGTTACATGTTTTTGTTCTGAGACAGAATGTCTGTTTGAGGAAATCGTGGAATACTTGGGAATTGTATGAAAAACAGTGGGATATTTCCCAAGATCATAATCAGATAAAACTTCCCAAGACACAACCTCCTGAGACAGTTGCCTGCACTAAGCTGAAAGGAACTGACACAAAGGGGAAAACATTTCAGTAAGACTGAGAATTTCCTGAGGAATGTCCTTGCTGTTTAGACAGAGCTTCCATGTTTTATTGTTTGTTGTTTCGTGGCTGAGGTATGTTCCTGTGAAAGAAAAAGCATTTTCTACAGATCTGGATTCAAAGTGAAGGTACAGGCGATGAATCCAGACAACCCTGATACTTATGAACGAACTTCCTGTATGTAGGTAGCAGAAGCATTTTGTATCCCGCTTTGTTTTTCGTCCTTTCTGTGATTTGAAAAAAAGGGAAATCTTATCTGCAAATTAATAATAAGCTATGGTCAGAAGATGGTGTGTGTCCCGTTGCACAGTTTTGAAAAGCATCCTCCGAGGTTATGTAGGCTAGGCAGGTTTTTGAAATATGGAGGTCACATAAACTTTAGAACCAGAGTTTCATTATGCACCTGTATTGCAAAAGGTCTTTTGCAGAAAATTTTTTTCTTCTCACTGAGCAGAGCAGAGGATTTTTCTTGTCTCCTGCATTTTTGAGCAACTATTTACTTGATAAGAGGACAGAAGTACTAAATTGTTCTACAGAATTTGAGAACATTGTTAACGTGCTAAGCATAGCTTCAGCTTTTCAAGCAAATGAGCTAATTAAAGGTGCAAAGCTTACCACATGACAGATGTTCAACTCTTTAGTGTGCTTAAACTTTTATTTCAGGTTAGGTTTTGTCTGATGAAATACACTACATTATGACAGATTTAAAGCATTTAAGAAACATCTTTTCTCTCACTTCCAAGTAACTCAGGTATATGAAAATGAAGATGAGCCAGAGTGGCATATCCATTGAGAAGGTGTCTTTTTTCATGAGGTGACATGTTTCCTGTTGAACCTAGCTTGCCTCTGCAGAGTTCCAACAGTTACATATTGGCAGTTGCAAAAGTGCTCTCACTTTTCATTTAACTCAGGGCTTGATTCTCCATGAATATATTAGAATAAGCAGTAAACTTGAAAGAGACTACAGATTTTGTTATCTACCAGATGATAGTCTCCCAAAATAATGCAGATTCTCCCCATCACACAATAAAGCTTAGGTGATGCAGTATCATATTTTATCTCCTCTGTACAGACTCTAGGTACTCTGTTCAAGGAAGATGGAATGGTCACAGTTTCCTGCCCTGAAAAAAATATGTTCCCATTGTAATTTTAAGGGGATCTAGCTTTTCCCTAACATTACAAAATATAACAAGTTGTTCAAAAGTTAAGCATTTTAAAAGTTCCTGTGGTTTAGAAAGAAAAATAATTACAATTTTCTACCTAAATGTACAAGGGCATCTTTCTTTTATTCAGTCACCCTTGGCCAATTCTACTTAACAATAGACTAGTCCACTTCTATCCTGAAATGCCAGCTGCCAGCTTAATTTCCACTCCCTATTTCTGATATGACATGACCAGAGCCATTCTGGGTTCACAGAAAGATAAAGATCACAGCCTCCATTAGGAAATTCCATCAAGCCTAAGGTAGATTGATACCAAAGTAATGTGGTTTGATGGCATTCATTGAGCAGACAGACTGCAGGCAGGAATGCAACAGGAGAAAGTTATGGAAGAACTATTAAGAGAGACAAGAATTTATATGTATAAAACAAAGGCAGAGAAAATGACAGGCTATTTTGAGTTTGGACTCAAGCTGGTGTTATGGTGCAAAAGCATGAGTGGATGCTGATAATACCCAGGTCATGGTTTTGATACTGATTGCTGCATCTACAGAAATAGTAGCTCTCCATCTTTATAAATATTTTTATTAACTATTTCTGTGCCTTTGAGTCATTTTGAAGAAACATTGACTATATCAAAATATGCAATGTCTTCTCCATTTATATTCTTTCTGATCTAAGTCTATTGAACTAAGTGGATAGAATCTTATTTGATTTAGTACAGTTATACTGGTCTGGATCAAAGGCTGTTTAAATCAAAGTAACATGCCTCTTAGTTCTGTGACTTTGAGACTGAGTTTAGACACCCAGGTTCTAGCCAGACGCCCAAGCCATTTTCTTTCAATTCAAGTATCCCAGTATCATCTTACACTATTGTCTTATTCCAGGAAAGCATCTCTGTTTTGAAGAATAACTGAAGTTCAAAGTAGGAAGTCAAAATTAACGACGTTCTTGACTTTCTGTAGAAGTCAAATCATGCACTGTATCTGTAAGCTAAAAACCAAAAAACCGTTTCTGTTATGTGATATGGAAGTTAAGATCCTTGATCCTGAGGAATTTTGAATTAAAGTTGTATTCTTTCTACCAAATGAATATTTCTTCTGTTAAGCAAAATGTTTTAGAGCAAAGTTTTAACTAGAGAAAAATACTTTATAAACAATATAAAGATAAGAATAATAGAATTTTTCTTTTAATTTACCTAGCTACAGTGAAATCATAAAATATGTTTGAGGGGAAGAACTTAGAGCAACAGTTTTTTCTTGAATTGGTTTTGTAGTTTCAAAAGTAGATAAACAATTTTCATTGAGTGTTTCAAATATCTGACATCATATAAAAGGAAATGGAGCTGAGGTTAGGAACTTCTTCGGTGGAACATGTAGATTCCAACAGCATTGGTATTTAAAGAGATGTTTTGATAGAGTGATAGAAAAACATAAATGCATTGTTTTTTATATTTACCTCTGAATTTTTCAGTGTTAAATAGTTAAATAAATAAGGCTTGTATCAAACTGTTCCATCTGTAAATGCATTTAATTGCACAAATTAATTAATTTATATAGATCTATTATGCATTCAACATTTGTTTACTTTATGGTACACCTGTTCCAGCCTTACCACCATAAGGTTTCATTGAGTTTACTGATCTTGGATCATTAAAAACAAAAGTCAGCCCTGATTTTTAGAGCTAGGAATAAATGGAGCAAAATGAGGAAAAAAAATGGCAGAACACACTTTTATTTTTCTTTAAAGTGGATGGAGACTTAAAAAGTCTGTTAACAAAAGTTGGTATTCTCCTGCTGGAGTATTCAGATGGTATGTATTTATAAGCCATTTATTAGCAGATAAAGTGCACTCAGAAAGCTTTATCTTTTAAGAGCTGCACAGTCCATTAGGGAGGACTTCTGTAAGATATTGGCTGACATTGCCTGTAGTGATAAGTACTTTTTTCCCTGCAAGTATAGAGGCTACAAAAAAAGAATAACCCTCTCCCTCCATTGCTAGTATTTTTTATTATTTTATAAGATCATCGATATTAGGGAAAGAAAAGAAAATATGGAATCATATTGCCCTTTTAAAAAACATAATTTTCAGGCTCATTTCCTGAAGTTTATCCTCACAATATTTTAATTAATTGTATGTATAGTTAAAATAATGCTTTTTTCTCTTTCTCTTTCACATTACCATAGTAATAACATAGTATAATGTGACATTTTCATGGATGCTGAATATATTTAAATAATGTACTAAAATATCTTCTTGTGAGTTATTTGGTTTTTCCTAGCTTGCTGGCACTGCTTCACTCTCCACATTGCTGACTTTCAAAATTGCCTGAATTAAATGGTGTTCAAGGAACAACATTAGGCTGTCAAATGACAGAGCATGAAGCTGGAAAGCAGCAGTAACAGATTTATGGAGAGAGTAAACTTACCTACACAGCATGACTAATTTGAAGCTCAGCTAGCAGTGACATGAGCAGCAGATGTGACCAAAGTGTCTACTCTTCAGACTTACACATGTAATTTTCACTGTTGTGAGTGTTACAAATAAGTCTCTACAACGCAGTAGAATCCCTGTTATCTGCTCAGCTGAAGAAACATGCTGATGATACCATTGATCTGACCCCAAAAACAACCACATTTGGTGAAGTCAGGGAAGGTAACACTGTTGGATTGGTTGCTTCTCGTGAAGTGTAGTTCAGACATAAACATTTCTCAGTAAAATTTCTTGGGCTGTTTTTCTTATGACTGTTCAGATTGGCTTGCCAGAACGTACCAGGCTGGATTGCAGTATATTCTTTTGAATTGTTCGTATTCAATGACAGCTCATGTTTTAACATATAGTTCTGACTTCTACAAATGTTGTAGTTTGGATCAATTTTTGGCTTCAGTAAGAACTTCAGGTCGACACCCCTGACAACAAGGTCTTTAGTAGCTGAGGGGTGTTCAGAAGTTGCCACATAAAATGCACAACATTTTTGAAATGATGTGTTCAAGGGAGGACTTTGTTTTTCTATTTTCCAAGTACTTTCTTTCTAAGTGGCTGAGAACCGAATGGATTCTTTGGCAAAGTGATGTACATAAACTCATAAAACATGTTTTTTCTTTATATGTCCTTCTGTGCAGAAGTTATTTCCTCAAAGGCAGCTGGTGTTAATGTGTTGAAGGTGAAGCAGCTAATAGCTTTATTTGTAATTGTGTTTCTTTATAGCACATACAGAAATATTTTACAAACGATTCAGTAATCTCTGAATTCCAAACTCAGCTTCTATAAGACATAGTTATTAGTGTATTCCAATTATTAGGCAGTCTTCTTTGAGGCTGTTGGTGGCACATTGTTTTTCAGAGAGAGACACATTGGCTCAATTTCCAAATCTACTTCTAAGCTCATCAACTTTTTTCAGATTTTGTGGGGAGGTTGATTTACGTGGAAAGGTGTTCAGAATAAGAAGAGAAAAATACGTAAACTTCATGTTTCATTGCATTTTTTTTTATTAGAACAATGGCAAGAATAAATTCATGGTTAGACACATTCACAGCAATGTAGAACATAAACTGCATAAAATGGTGATGATGATGGTGATGACGATGATGATGACGATGATGACAATGGTGATGATAGTGGTGATGATGATCACAGCAAAATACTGTGCTGAGGAAGGAAGAAGACGATGCTACTGAAGATCTTGCTGCTCAATGCTCAGTTGGTTGGCTGTCTGCTTTGAGGCTCTAGGTCTGTGCAAGTACTCAGGCTAGTGGGGTTCTTTATGGCTCCCTCTCCTGTCACCGTTGCTGCAGCTTCCAGCATCTGGAGCTCCTCAGTGCCTGCAGGTCAGCTTCCATGACTTTCGTGGGAACATATGCTTTTGAATGAGGCCTCAAAAGATAAAGATGAGTTCAGGCTTGAGTATCAGCACTCTAAACGCCAGATTTATACTTTTGTTGGACAAGATTTAAATATGACATCTCACAGAGCTGGACTTCTTGTCTCTGCAATATTTCTCTCTCTGTTGTAATTGCTATGGACTTGTGATTGAGTGTAGTTTGGAAAAAAATATAACTCCCCCCACATTGGAATTGTGCAGTAACTTCACAGGAGAGTAAAATCTCTTCTGGCTTGGTAGGTTTTTATCTGACAATTTCTGTTCAGCCAAAATGTTTTCCAAATGCCCTGCCTTCAAACTGTATTTCCTACCATCTGTCATGGTCTTTGTGCTAGATTGCCTAGGTGGGTTGCAGCCATCAAAAAACAGAAACAGATCTTTCTATCAGATTATCTGTTTGCCAAAAGATATGTATACATTCTGGAATTTCACTTTGGTGTAAGGATGTCTTTCCTCATTATATATTAACATCCCCAGTTGTGTTTAGTTGTTGAGCATAAAACCCAGCCAGCTATCTATTCAACTGTATTTATGCATAAAATATTTTTTAAATTAAAGTTTTAATTTAATTTAGTTTTTATGAGTTCCTATAATATTAAATTGCTTAAATAATTAGTCTTCCTTAAGTGTGTATTTAAACACCTGTTCATGTTTAACTACATGTGTATAATATATGAATAACTTTCTATTCTCAAAGGAAAGAATCATGGTGCCTGTTATGTTATAAATACCTAGAAAAATTAAGATCTGTCCTTGAGGACTTTCAATGCTAGACGCTTAAATTTACACAGTTACAAAAGATGTTTCACAACTCAGAAGACTTTTTGCACTACTGAGGTTAAAATTTAGATCAGAAGCAGGAAATGACTGAAAGAAATAATAGGACTAGGAGCAGGAGCCAGGAGCAGGAGAAAAGAGAAGAGAGGAGAGGAGAGGAGAGGAGAGGAGAGGAGAGGAGAGGAGAGGAGAGGAGAGGAGAGGAGAGGAGAGGAGAGGAGAGGAGAGGAGAGGAGAGGAGAGGAGAGGAGAGGAGAGGAGAGGAGAGGAGAGGAGAGGAGAGGAGAGGAGAGGAGAGGAGAGGAGAGGAGAGGAGAGGAGAGGAATGTTACAATTGCTAGACTACCCAGCTATTCCAAATATCTGACCATTTCAACCAAATTCACCTCTCTCAGAGTTACTGATCCTCAGCAGGAATGGAACTTGAGAGAATTAAGGAAAGAGAGCAGACCTCAGGAATTAAATCCAGCTCTATAGGTTGCAAATGCTAGCTGTGATTTATGTCACTTATCTTCATCAGCCTTAAAGAAAGAGATGTTCACCCTGAGCTTGTGATTTAGAATTTCTTGGTAGATATTGAAAAGAAAGTAGAATCTCCAAAGAACAATTCCATTTATTCTAAACTGGACGTCTAGGAGAAGTGGGATTAATTTCCTACTGGAGCTTCTGTTTTTACTTCCATTTACTGTCATTTACCTGATCATCTTACATTATATACTTCGTTTTTAGATTTACAACATTCAGTGATCTCAAGCCAAGGTGAAGCAATTAGTACCTGGCAAGAGTATGAGCTGCTCAGAAACTTTCTACAGTGTTAGGACTATAAACGGAGTGGTAATCCCATGAAATACTACAGATCTTTCACCTGTGCTGAGACTTTTCTGGACTTTTTTGATGTAGCAGGGTCTAGTCACTGCTTAGGTACAAAAATTATTTTGTCATTGCCAAGTATTGTCTCTGATTATAAAATAATTGTGTGTGGATATATCTATTTATATAATCTTTATCTGTATCATCTAATCTATATATCATCTATATCTGTATCTATATCTCCTTATTTCAAAGCTCTTGGGGCCAAGTTGTGCATGTGCAATTTGTCTAGTCTTAGATATTTGAACAAAAAGCTTGATATTCTACAGAGAGTCTTTCGCTCCTGGAATTGTTCTCATGGGGATCAAGCATTAAACACACTGCTGACTGCAACTCATAGTGAGAAACAGACTAGAAGTAGCTGAAAACTATGTTAATTTCAGATAAGATTGATGTTGTCTGTTCTAGCAAATTTGTCTATTGTGACATATGGTTAAACAGATTATATACTGTTTAAAGGGAAGAAAAGAACCCAAACCCTGAACTTCAACCCTATCCACTCACAGTAGGAGGCATTCCCTATAATGTGTTTGCAGAATCAAAAGATACAGCATAACCCAGACACTGTAGGCATTGAAATCCTATTTAATTACCAGTGATCACACCAGAGCATCTAACTGCACAGACTAGTGACTTTCACTAGTCACTGCTATACCTGATACATAAGGAACTGGGATGGCAAGCCATTTACAGGCAGTATAGAGAAGTGGGCTTTGGAAGAAGCCAAAAGGAAAATCAATGTTGTTGATGTCTCCTTGTCTAATTAACAATACCTGTGAGCTCTAGTAAACTGCAGAGGGAGGAAAATAAATTATATTAAGAAATGCAAACTTTTAGGAACATTTCTTGTATCTAAATAACTACATGTTCTGAAAAACAGGCAGTTAAGAAAAGGTTCAATAGTCATGAAAATATAGTAGAATATAAAGTAATTTGTACAGCAGGATACAGTATATAGTAGGATATAAAGGTGATTTGTAACTTGGTGACAGCAGTCGAAGTATACTTTCCTTAAATCAAACTGTAACTGAAATATGAAATGGAGGGTCTAAGGTGGGGATAAGAAAAATAATTTTGTGATGGGATGAAAATTATTTGATTAAGTAGGATTAAGTCTCCAAGGAGCAACTATGGAATACCAGTCCTTTTTATTTGTCTGCAGAATAAGTCCAAATGTAGAAAAAATGAGGCAAAGCAAGAGAGATTTGAAATGCTCTCTGAAAGTTATAATTTTGAAAGGATAAAGCCTTATAATGGGTTTTATATTGGGAGATAATGGGAGATAAAAGATTTGTTCCTGATCTGTCACTAGCTTGAAGGAGTGTAAACAAACATGTCTCATATTTTCCCAGTAAAGATAATGAGGGTCTTTTCATGTATAAGCCCTTTGGGAGAGATTTTACTGTTAGGTGAAAGCTAAATTGGCCCTTTGCTTCAGAGAGAAAGAAGTATGGGACATCTTCCCGAGATTTATTTTCAAAACTTACAGAAAGTTATGTCTTTGTTAGTAAAAGAATGAAAAAAGAAATCTAAACACGGTATCCTTTTGGTTCATTTGTCTTTTCCAGTCCACATTCATTATTAAAAGAACAAGACTCTCTAGTTGAAAAATATTATTTCTTGTTGCTGGAATTTTCAGTTTTCTCATAAAGAAGATGGTGATTGAACTTAAGGCAATGCACTCTGAGTGAAAACTCCATTTATTTTCTCACAATTGACAAGATTTAACAGTCTCTTTGTTCTCTTGAACAAAAAATAAGTCAAATACTTGCAAAGAGCAGCTATGTGCTGACTGCATACATTTTATCTATAGTCTAGAACTTTGAAAACAAAAGGAACTTCATTGTGGTCACATTAGTTTAGTTTTGAATGTCCAGTGATGTGTTTGTAAAACACCCTAGCTGAGAAATAAATGTGAAACAATTGAGCCAAACACTCGTATTTCACGTGTGCCTTTGTAGCAGTAAATTGCTGTCATACCTGCTAGCGTACCAGGTTTTTGTAGTCCTTCAGCAACCTGTGCTTGCAAGCGAGAGGGAAGTGCTCTTGCTAAATTGCTTCCATGTGAAGTTTGACCTATTAATCTCGCTTACAGATGTGTGGGAAGTACCCAGAGCACCTGACATAGTTACAGCTGCACTGACAGAACCAGAACAGCTGAAAGTAGCACAGATTGTTTGCATTGCTTCTGACAGAGGCTGTGTTGTCTCCGAGTTACTAACCTAGGCTATAACTGGAATATGGCTGCATGTACCATGTAGGCAGAGAGGCAAGAGGGTTGTTAGGGAAGCAAGACCTGTGACTTTTCAAAGGAGCCAGAGGTTGTGGCTAATGGAACTATTCAGTTCAACATCTGTTAGATTAAAGGAGTTGAAACACTTTTCTGTGAGTTCATCTTTCTCAGCCTGCAGAAACACACAACAGTTACAGTGCCCATCTATTTGGAGAGCAACAGAAATAGGAAGCACAAAAGAAGAAGGTGGAGGGGAAAAAAACAAATGGGCTAAAATAAGCATGGGGAAAGTAATGTCCCACTATATATTAATGTGCAATGTTTGTACCAAGAAAGAAAATCTCTCATGATAGCAGAAATCTGAAGATGAGGTTTTGACCCCATGTCAGCCCAGTTTGACCTCTAATTTGAGAGCAAATTATTTACAATAGAGAGAAGATACTTCAAGGGCTGACTGAGACTGTGATAAAGTCTCAAACCACAACCTTGAACAAAAATGAAAACATCCCAAATGATCCATTCTATAGTGGAATTTAATCTGTGTGATTAGGATTCCTGTAACGTATATGAGTTAATAAGGGATGCCATTTACTATTACCACCTTTGTGGTTTTTACATATGGGTAGTAAATCAATGGCTTGAGAGGTCTTTCTAACTTTTATCCACCATGCTTAAAATCTGCTTAAAATCTGTCTTGTGATTCTGGTGTGTATTTCAGATATCAATTTTTAGTATAGTCTTCTATTGTGTTACTTCACAGTAATAACTCTGCAGACAAATACTTCAAAGTCTTTAAGATATTCATACTGCAGCATGCAGTTCTGGGGCCAGCCATCTCTTTCCGGAATCCCCAAGCACCTCCTAGTGTATCAAGTACTTGCCACCAAACCTTTCCTGGCATAGCAGGAGAAGGACCTCAGCTGCATCAGTCCTCCTAGAAAGCAGTTGGCTTGCCAGGGATTCTACCTGTGGTCCTTCCCACTGGGGGACGCTAAAGAATGCTGACCAGAGGAGTGGTTGTGTTGTGAAAGCAAAAAAAAGATTATGTTGATGGAAGAAATTAATACAAGTTACTTATTTGTAAATCTTAGTCTTTTTGCTAACTAGGTATTGGTGTTATTTCATCCACTCATGTCTCTTCTTACTGATCTTTTCAAATATAGGTAGGATACTTTGTCACCTCTCCCTGGCTGATCATCCTTGTATCCCAGAAAGGTCCAGAATGTGATATCAATGTACCTAGTCTGAGAAACCCTGTCCTTCTTTCCTGGATGTGCTTCTCACTAATCCCCTCTGCATTAATAAAACATATACAAATAGGGAATAACATGTAAGTATGTAATGTTTAAATTAGTTACATCATGGCCCTGCTTGTGTTGCAACCAATATCATTGCACCAGATTTGAACACCCCAGGAATGTGAACATTTATGTATTTTCTTTTCTGTCTTTCTCCCTCAACTTTTATTGCTGTTCCACAGTAAGGAAATAGGAGGCAGCTTTTCAGCTACACTTCTGTAATCTGTATTGTGGCTGCCATTATTATTATGTTAGTCCTAAGAATAGCAGGAGATGTTTTTCTGTAATTTGGGAGATGCACCCACAATGCTGAATGTGAGAAATTTAATAACTGAATTCGTCTTCACAGATAAACAAATGGCTTTGCTTTGAATGTGTATTCAAGAAACAGTTTTATGTATTGAAGCATTTTTTTAGTGGAAGGGAAGTTTTAAAAATATAATTAATTTATTAAAAGTAAACTCATTAGAAACCAAGACAGTCAGTATTGGAAGAATTCAGCTTAGTGCAACTCTGTAGATGTAGACTTTGCTAAGGAATTCACCCTATTAAAATTCAACTTACACATTCATGTTTTAATTTTTTTTTTAATAATGGTATTTAGATAAGCATGTAGAAATCTCTGCTCAGATTTATCCAGCCTTTTTTCATGGAATTATATTAGAGATGTGTGACTGAAATTGATTGACAACTATAACTGAACACATAAATGGGAATAAAAGCACTGCATATAGAAGAAATATAACCCCTTTATCATTCTGAACACCTGCAGAAAGTAGCTGGCATGACATTAATTCAGGAATCCTGGGGCTTCAAAATGAGTTGCTCCTCTGCCTTCTTTGTCAGAATTAGTGGTGATATAATTATTCTAGAAGAAAATTTCTATTTCTTGCCAATAGAAATGTGAATTTACAAATGTCAGATTTACAAGCAGATTTCAACATGTCAGTACAAAGTAATGAAAGAATTAATCAAGATATAGTTAACCGTAAATCTTAAAAAAAATAAGCAGCTGATAAAAAAGCAAGGCAAGAGTGACATGATTGACATTAACAAAAATGTATCGAGAGTTAATACTCATTCACCTCTGGGTACATCATGATATTTTTATTCTTCATGGTATAGTATTTGATAAACTGATGCCACAAAAGAAAAGCATATAAATAAATTAAATATGTTAAAAAAAAAAAAAATCTTTGCATTGGTTCATGCATACAGAAATTTTTATGAATACTCTGAACATTTTTTGTCATGCAGTGATACATTAACTTGCATAATTGGCCTATGTCTTACACTGTAATATTATTCTCTTTTCAACTAAACTCAAATATCAACACGGAACTCAACAGCACCAAGTGCTCCCTCCTATTGCACTTGCCTGTCACAATGTATTTCTCAGACACTTACCACATGTTTAAGGAGTCCAGAGCTAGAGTTCAATAAGCTCGATTCTGTAATAACACCGAATAGTAGAAATTAAAGCTTTCAATCTATTGTGAACTTTCTAGCTAATATTGTAAGCTTTCAGATGCTAGGATTTATACAGATATTAGAAAGTGTGTACAAGAAAATATAAATGGGAGCTCATGGTTAGAAACAAAGTGCTTAGCCTTAATTCTGTGAAGATATGCTTCTTTTCATTGTGCTAATCTTAAAAAAAGTTGTCAATCTACTTCTGTCCTGGTACACATCAGACAAAATATTCAACATGTGTACTTCACTTTAATTCATAAGTGGTTGAGGATGATAACTTCTTTACAAATTGCCCAATAATCTATTTTCCTTCATCCCTATTTCCATTTGAGTACTCAGAGTCTGTTACAGCAAGATTTAAGAACAGATGGGCAGCCTGAAGTCAATATGGCTAGTAACATGCTAATATTTTGCTAGACTAGAGTTTAATCAAACACAATCTGAAAAAAACCCCTGGTTTTTAGGCATTTGCCTCAGATTAGTGCCTGAGACCACGTGCTTGTCCTATCGAAAATATACACACCTCAGAGGACAGAATTAAGATGTCTAGGGAGCACCTGAAATCAGAATTGCTGCTGAAAATTGGATTGTGTGAGTGTGTCAGGATTTAATATGACACTAACAGTTTACTTCATTTAATCATAAATACATTCATAGAAATGCTGACAGGGTTCTGCAGCTCAGATCCACACTGTCATTCCTTTGAGGCAGCCTGGCTTGAACATTTCAGCTGCAGCTGATAGTGCTAATGCAACGTACGGGACTCTCAGGCTCAAGTGAGCATTAGCGGTATCAATGGGAGACAGCTGTGAGAGTGTTGAACAGCAAACTTCTCTTTGAATAAACAACAAGTAACAAGGAACCTTAATTAGACTGAGCGTGTATTTGATCATCTCTGTCTCGTGTAAAATTCCCCTGCATTGCTGGGGTATTTCTGAACAGAAAAGGAAAAAAAATGCAAACTTGACTCTAAAGATTTTTCATCCTTTAATACTAAGAACCAGGCTTTGTGCTGCAGCTATGAAACCACTTTATTCAGAGTAATTTCTGATGACTTCCCTGTGTAGCACTAGGTGTATTTTAACATGCTAGCTAGTAAATTCTGATCCTCCTTGATTTTCAATAACCTTTGGTATTCTGAATAATCATATTCTTTTGGACTCTTTGAAGATTGTTAAGGAGGTTTGGGCACTTTTTTGACGACTTGTCACTTTTTTTCCCTCAGCAGTGCCAGTTTTTCCTGATACTGCTAATTAAGTGCTTTTTTTCCCACCCATGTTTATTTTTAGAAATTACAGAACACATTATGTTCTGTATTAGTGCCTATGTTTTTCAACAGCCTTTAAGAGATTTACTTAACTTTTTCTAATGTGTAACTTTTTCTATGTGGTATATTATGTCTACTGTCTCTAGCATTCATTTCTTCTATCTATTCTGTAGGCTTGAATCAGGATGATGAAGGCTAAATTACTCTGAAGGAGATTATTTGACAATAAATGCCCATAAAACATGTTTATATTTACCTGTGCAGTACAGATCTTTCCCCTGGTTGCAACCACAGAGGTTGTTTCACTGTTCCCAGTACATTGCTTGAGATTCAGACCTCTTTATTTTTCTGAAGTGTTGGTTTTCTAATAGACTGCAGTCTTTTGGAATGTGATAAATGTAACTTCTGTGTTGTAGCATCTTACTCTTATAAAACAGAGAGCTACTACTTTACTGTTATACAACCAGTATTTACCAATGATAACTGTAGTAATTTACAATGTGGTGGTACTTACAGCCTTGTGTGAGTATGTGACCTCTTAACTTAGGTGGTGGGTCTATTTGCAACGAGCCCTAAATGCCAGATACATAGGAACAGGAATGTCTCTCAGGGACATTTTAGTGTCAATTAAGTTGTTCCCACTCAGAGCACATTTCTCTGCCTCCTTCACGTGATGAGAAAACATAGTCAAGGAACAAACAGGAAGGGATCAGAAAGAAACGTCCTGGTCTTCAGGATGTCTCAAAAGTAAAAGGATTTTCAGAGTTTTAACCTGAAATTAATCCACCTTTGCAATACCTGACAAGGAAATCCGTTTTAGTATTCTAACTACTAAAGGATTTAATTCAGTATTGGGTTGAGGTTGACTGGCAACGAGGAGCCCACTTCATCTCTCTCCCTGCATCAACAGGTGTGTTTCAGAGGTTTGGATCTCCTTGCTGCTTTATTCGTAAGCTGTTTCATTGTACTTCAACTGCTTCTGGAGTTACATTGTAAACCATGAAAATGATGAACGTGTTCTGGATTAAAAATGATCTTGCAATGACAGACTTGTACTTCTGCTACTGCATATTGACTTGAAAATATTTTTTCATGATGATGTAACAGTAATTTCAAACCAATTTTCCTGAAATGGATGAACTCTAGACACAGTGGTAACATTTCCTTTTCAAGACAAACATGCTAAGCACATTTATTCTAATTTGTTGTAAAGGTTACATTGATTTTCTGTTAAAGAGTGTTTTCATAACACCACTTAGCAGAAAAATGCTTTGTGCTCCTGGACCTTCATGCTTCAGTGGCCTTGGTATTGTCATGTTGTGTGAAGGAGTCTGTTGATCACACCTGTTTGATAAGTGTGACCTCTCCATTTGAGACGTAGCTTTACAACTTTTGGATCAAGTTCCTCCTGTTATGGAATTTTATGACAAAGTTTGTGCTGTCAAACCTGTTACTACTTTCAAAATAGGATGCTGTTATTTAGTTTAGCCTGTAGGTGCTTTGCTTTTCGTCTGTGTGTTCAGTGAAGGGTGAGAGGCAGTTTTCCTGAATTTCTCCAGGAAAGTGAGAACAAAGTAGGAATAATGTCATGACCATGATTTGATATGATAACAAACCCAAGGATTGGCAGGTTTTTTTAGAAAAGTGTCAAAAACCAGGACTTCAAAGTAACAGGTTTTTTGGTTCCACAAATATCTAGTGGAAAATAATTAAGTAGATGATTAATGTTTTGAAATGTATGAGGCATGAATCCTATCAGAAGGAGAAAATTTCTTGAAGAGAATCTCTACTAACCAGAGGAAAAATGAACCTCAGAAAATCTGAAAATGGAAGTTATGAATAGTGTTGAACAGCTGATATCTTTCTGTTATCATGAGGAAAACAAGTTGTGAGAGCTGTAGAATAAGGATTAAAGATTTATAAGGATTAAAGAGTTAAGAATAATGACCTGATGAGTAGGGTCTCATGAAAAATTAAGTCAAAGCATAGAATTGTTGGGAGAATAATGGGCTGCAGAAAATTAAGTCAAATACCCAACACAAATTCTTTTTTTAAAGGTACATTGGAAACATAAAGAGACGTTTGTGAATGCCTCAGGACATCTTCCTGAAGCCAAATCTCAAAAATAACAACAATGGAAACACATAGGTTCATAGCTGAGTTTAAGGAGTGGTACATTTATATGTGTATAAAAGCAGGAAGGTAAATCATAATTAGACCTATAAGGAAGTAAATATTAATGTAATTAAGACTTATGAAGAAGTAAAGAAACCCAAGAAACTGCTGTAAGGAGAGGTAAAAGGAAGTCAGAGGAAATTTAAATTACTAAAACCAAAGAAAAGCAAATTCTTGCTGCTTCAAACACTCAAGAATAATAAACATCTTGCTTTAAACTGTTTTACAAAACCAGCAAATATTAAAGTACATTGAAATAATGATAAAGAAAGAGTTGGTGCTGTTTAGAGCATGGAATTTTAGGTTTATGAACTTGTAGAGAATTCAAAGCTGGTCCACTGGTGGTCCATGGTGAAATTCCTGTTATGTTACCAGAATAAGAATGAGGCACTTCTTCAGAATTTACAAGCCCAGAAGCAATAACTGAAAAGACTCGGATATAAACTACTGAAGAAACAATTTTTTGATATCTACCAAGTCTTAAAAAAACCCAAAAAACCCACAGATGTGTTGTTATAAATGGATTCTCTTAAAACCTTCTTTGACAAGACAGGAAGCTTAACAAATAAATAGAAAGGTTAGTTTTGAGTAGTTTTTGAAAATGAGAAGGGAAAACAAAGTTTGGCCTAGAGATGCAACATAAAGAAAAAATGTTTTTAGGGAATGAATAAGTCTGATTTGAATTGTGGTTGGGAGAATTTCAAGTAAGGACATAATTCCTTTGGAAAATCTGATGACTGAATTACAATTGTAGTTTATCAAATTTTTGTAGATGATGCAATAGGGACACAGTTGCAACGGTTTGGAGGTAAATATTAAAAATGAAAGTTCTTGACACAGAAGCGTGGTTGATTAAATTCTGTAGATACTTTTCCAAAGAATGAGAATCAAATGCAAAAAATATTATATGGGCAAATCTCTTGCTTTTTTCCTAAATAAAAATAAACTGATCTTTCTCTCCAAACATTTTCGTACTCATATGACTGATGAATGGTAGTGATAGTTATCAATCATAAAACCTGGTGTATTCTACACAGCTTTCTCATTTTCCTGTAGCAGATCATAATCTCAAGGTAGGCATCATATGTAGAAAAATAACATATTACCATAATGCGGGGCATCCAAGGGGAATATATACAGAATCTCTGTTTTCCATGGCTTACATTATGCCTTTTTTTCCCCATCAACTGTAATTTAAATTAATTGTCTAATTGAAACTATCTGTTAAATTGTGCTGTTCCTTCTTGCATCAAATTAGGTTTTATGCACTAACTCAGGTATTTTTTCCCAGGACTTTATGAAGTAAAAGTAAAATTACAAAGTAAAATAGCTGTAACTTAAAATTATCACTGTAAGCCATTATTGATTTTGTTTTTCTGCATTCTGTCTGTTTAATATCTCATTTTACTCTTTATTTTACTTGTAAGTTTAGTGTAACCAATGAGTTCTGTAGCCATACTCTATAGACAAAGTTTGGAAATTATTCCAGATAATTACTTCTGCAAAACAGAGTCTTTGCTAGGCTTTTTCAATGCTACAGAAAGCAAATTAGAAAGAGTGGAGTCTTAGTTACCATGGTTTTAGATAAATAAAGTGGTTTGGTATTAAACCGTATCCACCATAAACAAGAAAATACACTTAAACAGATCATCTTGCGTATATTTATTGATATTTATTGGGCCATTTTGTTTTGTTGCCTAGCTGACAGATTTTTTCCTGTCTGTTTAATCCCATGCTATATATTCATCTGAGTCACAGATCTAGATTTCTCCTGCATCTCTCCCATTCACCATGCCCCAATCAAGACTTGTTGGTTCATCTACTGAAGCAAATTCAGATTTTCTTTTTTATAATATGTACAGGCACTGATAGTTAACTTTGTTCTTTCTCAATGCTGTCTACACTGCACTCAGTTTTCACAGTTTTGAAAGCATTAGGAAGCACTCGCCAAATAACTGCTGGACTTCTGGTGCTTTACTGGGAGCTGTCTCTATCAAATCCCTGGGCAATGACAGATCTAAGTTATACATGTCATACTCTTCTGGAAGATGATAATGTACTCCTTTGCACCAAAAAGGTACAAATTCTCTTGTGTAGAGATATTTTCAAACATACCATAGGACAGTTAAAGTACAAATCCTACCATCTTTACGAAACAGCCATACAAATAATTCAGCATTAATGCATTAATACCGTGTCCATCATGCTCTGTTGTCCAAGTAGATCCTGTGACCTTTCTGGCCACAGCTGTATAATATGTTTCATTACTAATATTTTAGAAAACTTTGCAAGGAAATCTTAGGGCTAAAGGAAACTCCCCAAAGCAAGATCAGAGGATAGATGTGAAGAGAAAATTAGTCTGACTGATTAATCCAAACCAAGAAAATTAAATGTTCCACAAAACAGAGGAAAAAATAAAAGGTCTTCCACAGAGTAATGTAATAAATTGCCTGGAAGGGAGCATGCGATAAGGCCAGCAGAGGTGACCTTCAGAAATGTATCTGTCTCCCCACTATTGATGATGTTCAGAAGTTGATGAATGTGCTCTTGCAGTTGGAGCAGGTTGGTTCCTGCAGGCAGGCACAAGCCCCCAGCAATCTTGTTACTGCAGATATAAAATCACTTTTGTTGTTAAATGAGTGCACCATGGTTAGAACAAATACAGAATCCTGAAAGAGATAACTGCAAGCCATAAAGGAAGATACAATTGAAATTAAAAATAACAGTAAATACCAGCCTTTTAATAAAATTTATTTTGTGGTAACAACTTTTATAACTTAGACACACAATTTAAGAGAAAATATTGAAAATATCTATATTAAACTTGCTGCTAAACAATAATGTGGTCTCATTGCCAAAGGCCAATTCTTCGTCTCTGGTTTCTGCATGTTTTACTTATACTTCAGTTTTTAAAAATACTCCATTATTCTGTTGGCATGCTGGATCGTTTCATTTAAAGCTCTCTTCTTAAACTATTTGCTTTTGGAGGGTAAGTCCAGGTACTGCAACAAATAGTAATTTCTTACTTTACTTTTTTAGTATCTGGCATATAAACTAATGTTGACAATTTTGCTGCTTGCTATCATGCAAATAATAGGAATGCCACAGAGATGATGAATTGGTTAGAAGGAAATAAAATGATAAATGTTATCACTTTTAGACCCAGGTATTACTATCATCCATGATCTCTTTTTGGTGCTTACAATAAATTTAAAATCAAATTGCAAGTAGTCTGTGTTTACACTGTAGTTATAGGAAGGGATAAGAGCTTGGAGACTCATGAACACAAATAATGTATAGAATAATAATGCCAGTTCAATGAGTCAGTTATGATACTTTTACCATCTGTGTAGTCTTTATGTGTATGCTTCACTTTATCAAATTTATCTAAGGGTTATATTAGCAATTTGCTCACATAGTAAATAGCATTCCATGTACACGTCCATACGGACAGCTTTTGCAGTGAGCTGCTGGCAGAAATTCTTTGGTGGTGTTCATCAGTCTGTAAGCTGAAAAGAGCACAATATAGCCAAAGAAAATATATTTCACGTTAGTAGCTCTCATAACCTACAGGTATGTACTTCGTGGTGGATTATGATTTTTGAAAATGTAGATAGGTACCCTGTTTAGGTTAGAACATATGCATGGTTTAGGTTACCAGTACATTTTCAAGCCAGTGACCTAGGCATTCCATATGCAACAGTAAGTATTTTATTTTATATTTTCCATATACTATTTGCTCTAATAATTTTCTAGTATCTTTTCCAAAAAAAAAAAAAAAATTAACAGAACATTCCTTAATCACAAATAGTTAAAAAAAAAATATGAAAAAAGTGTACACTGTTGAAAGCTATACTGTAGTTTTACAAGTAACAAAAATTTCCATAATCAGTATCCTCAGAAATATCTGTAATCAGTACAGTATTTATGCCTAGAAATAGAACACAAACTTTTCCAAACAATGCTAGAATGATATAAAAAACCAAACCTTTACTTGAAAGACTTCAGGTACAGAATATGTGATAGTAATAAAGAAGACTGATGGTAGATATTTATACTAATGTAATTATTTTATTTATTTAAATATTTAGTGTTCCATCAAGATGAGACAACTACCAAAAAAACCCCATTTTGATATTAACATTGTGACATTTATTGTGGTCAGACTTTGAAAGAAAGGCATCATTTTGCACCTTAAACTGAATAATTGAAGATAAGAGAAAACAGAACACTAAACTTGCTGTTTATTTTAACCTGGTAAGTATATCAGATATATATTACATGCTTTTTGCATATGTTGCACACACTAAATATCTCCAAGCAGTAAATTGTCTGCAGATACATCTTATTTTGATCTATGCAGATGGACTCTAGAGGAGGCTGCAACAGAAGAAAATGGAACTTCCCAAATGGAGACAAATGGCAAGCAGCTGTTTCTTCTCTTTACGTGTTTTTGTTGTGATCTGAAAACAGATCTCATTTGTTGCTGGTAGATCATTTTTAATTGTTCTAGATTTTCTGACTGTTTCTTTTTCTAAATTAAATGTTGAAAGCAACAAGGAATCTGGAAAAAATAAAAGATCAATTTGGCAGCTGTAGCCTGGGGAAAATTCCCTGGTTGGATAATTTCACTGACACCTGGAGAGTAATGCTAGGAGACCACTTGGTGATATATGTCTTACAGGTGATTTTGTTGCTGTCACAGCTGTGCTAAAATTTCCTTTTATCAGTATGACATTGAAGCTCTTGCAAGCCCTTGAATAACACAGATGCCACACAGAGTCAGAAGGATTTTTTTTTTTTTCAGGGACTGAGCATGATGAGATGCTAGTGATGTCATAAATACCCATTAAAAACTTGAAGTCTCACTTTGGAAAGACACCTTGACTCAAGAGTTATTTTACCTATCAAAAGTATTTGAAGTTGAAGAAATCAGACAGGAGCAGTAACATACACTACTGTCAGAAAAGAGCATTCTGACTAGGAGGTACCAATGCAAGGAGCAGTCTGAACTGAGTACTAAGGAACTGCAATTAGATTTGGGTGCTCTTGAGACATCTCTGTAAAAAAGGACATCAACCTCCACAGTAAAACCTAATCTGAAAACAATCTTGAAAGGGATTTTGACTAGGCTATGTTAAAATTAACAGCATCTAGAAATTCAGCAAACAATTCCATTCTGACCTTGTAATTTCCATTTATGGTGTATCATAATAATTTCTTCAGTAACTTGTTACATCCTGGAAGTGTAAAAAATGAGGAAACAGAAAATTAAATAAATGGTTTTCCTATTTTATGAAATGGACCAATTTGTACCCTCAAAAACAGTAGTTCAAATGCTTCAGTATACCTGGTAAGGACAAGCAACCTGTAATTCTTTGTGCTTGATGAAGAAGGTACCTTAGTGAAAATTACAATAGAACCTCAGGATTTTGGCAGTGCAAAAATTAAGTAAAACCAATTTCCCTTCTAACAAGAAAAATAAGTGAACAGTCTTGGTTTCAAAATTTAAAAAAAGCAGAAAATACATACTGTATTAGGTTTCTCCCCCCCTCCCCCCCTCCCCCCGTTCGTTACAGTGGCAGTGTGTAGAGTAATGTAGTAGCTTTTAAATTATTTATTTTTATCACTGCTAGGAAATTTTATTCTCATTCTGACAAACGTGGTTTTAGCCTTGGTAAACACCTTTTCTAAAAGCCTA
Source organism: Coloeus monedula (assembly GCF_965178545.1). Lineage (NCBI taxonomy): Eukaryota > Metazoa > Chordata > Aves > Passeriformes > Corvidae > Coloeus > Coloeus monedula. The sequence continues at coordinate 13,486,186 of NC_138822.1, read as the reverse complement.
GCACATGAGGATTAGGAGAAAGCAGATGTTAGGAATCTGAAACTGTATGAGGATCAGCAAGGAAATGAAAACTCTTTTCTTTTTAATTTCCAGATCATTACAGAACCTCTGGAGGAGTGTGGGGGGGGAAAGGGCTGATGTAACTGATTAAAGAATGGTTTTATTTACTAAAACCAGCATAAAGTACCAACTAATAAGCATGGAAATTTTAGCTCCAGATGGTAAAGACTGGCAAAATTCTAAACAGCAATTAACAAATTGTTAAACAGAAATTAACTATTAGAAACAGCAGGAATAAAGGTCATGGCAATAAATGAGAAATGTTTTAACATAAGCCCTAACCCATCACATAATTTCTTATCACATTTAGTTAAATAAACAAAAAAATACTAAAAACTAGCAATTAGAGCAATATGTAGGTCCGGTCTTACAGATGCATTAATCTTGGGGCTTTGCAAAATTGACTGAATTTCAAATGCCATAATTTAAAAATTTCTATAGAGGGATGATCCTTTTCCTCCTCTTTGTGCTAATAACCTTGGAGGTCAAGTTTCATGGCACGGCAAAATAAGTATCAACCGCTGAGACTTTTAACATTACAGATGACCAGATTCTGTTGAGCATTAAAATACATGGCTTTTATTTCACTTATGTTTCTGAAGAGCACTATACCTCTTTTTGCAGTTGTTTCTAAATAGCCCACCACAGAAGAGCACCTGTAGCCCTGATGTACCATTTTGGTAAGAGAGGTCTATGTTTCAAGTTAAAAATGTTTTTGTTTTCCTCTTCATAAATATTACCCAAATTCCTGCCTTTCAGAGCAGTCTAAGAAACGATTTTTTAACTACTGCAGTTAAGAACTGTTAAGAAAACACTTGGCTGCACTTCAGTAACAGGAGCAAATGAGAAAAAAGAGAAGAGGTATAGTGTATGGACTACATTTTGCAAATTACTTTCCAAAATACCACTAAAGATCATTTGCATAACTTATTCCATCAGAATTGCCTCATCATGCACCACCATGCAGCTTCTGCTAAATTGATTTACGTACTTTTAAGTATTAGAGAATCTTTTGCAGAATTTATTTCCTGTACTTTTTCCACAGTTAATGTTCCTGGTGCTTTAGAAAAATATTAAAATAAGTTCTTCTAGACTATCCCAAAAAATATCCATAATCTCCATAGAAACCAAATGAAAAAAATTAAATTTATAGAAGAGAAATTTCTCCTTTGCAGTAGTGAAAAGAGATCAGAAATTGAACTTAGAATGAGCAGATATGGCTGTGTCACTTTTTTTCTTCTCTGCAATTTTTCAAGAGCTGCTGTGGGAAAAGAAAAATCTTTTTGAAAGAGCTCAGGTTTTGGGCATACTTTTATTGGGAGTGAATAATGCAGCTCTATCATATTTGATCTTTGCCCAGTCCTTTGGCTTTTTATTTTACTTACACTCACATAATTTGTGAATAGGTTTAACAGATTTAGTGTACCAGTCCGTCAATAAATAAATAAATAAATGAAATTATAATTTTACATACGTCAAAGAATGGAATTGTTCAAGTATTTTTTAACTGTTATCACTGTACCCTGTCTTTTTCAGTCTTTTTCTCTCAGACTGGACTCACATGCTGTATCTGATTAAGGTGGATTGAGAAACGGTCTGGTGAAAGAGCCCTGGTTTAAGTATTGATATTTCTCACTTGTGATTTCTGGCTCCCAGGTCCCTCCCTGGTGCTGGTTTCTGTAGTCCCTTTCTGCATCAGAGGCTAGGAAACTGATGGGATGGAAACACTCTTTTTTTCTTTCTTTCTTTCCCCCTTTTCTATCCATTTGTTTTTTCTCTCTGTTACCTCTAAAGCCGTCTGACCACCGGGGCCCCGCAAGGGTTGTATGGGAGGAGAAAACGAGCATAAAAGGTAAGTGTATTCCAAGGCAGGCGTCCTGCTGAACACGGACCTCAGATTTGAGACCACAGAAGTCACCAACAATCTCCTGTGTTACTGAATTTGTCACATGGGTCGTTGACTGTGTCAAGAGATGGAGGTTTCCAAACTTCCACTGATCTTAGGTGCTGGTCTTGAGCAATCTACTGCTTCTGTTTGCAGGTGTTAAATATTCATGGCTTTGGTCTCAGCTGGAGGCAACTTGAGTTACTGAAGGCTGAAAGCAGATGGTATTGCAAGTTCGGCAGCTAGAAAGAGAGGCACGTAAAGTGAGTGAATGAATTTCAAAAAAGAGTCATGACTCACCACTTGCTATTCTTGTCAATGATGAATAAAACAGTGCCCTTGAGCTTAAGAGTTGCTTTTAAATTATTTTAAAACATCAGACCCCACTGGCAGCACTTATTTCCCCTTTTCCTGGAAGAATGATTGTGCAGTATTGAAAATGTTGATGAGTGTGACCGGTCTTCTTTTCTTTGTTTCTATTAAGAGTTAAATATATATATATAGAAAGGAAAAAATAGAATATTGTGCCAAAATTATTTTCTTCACGAAAACCTGAAAATTAAAATTGTCTTGCTTAAAATTGCGTCAGGTCTGAGAAGGTAAGCACTTTTTGTCATAGTACTCACATCATAGCCCACAGAAATTAATTTCAGTTGCTTATGTTCATGATCCCTTTGCAATAATAGAATTACACTAAAAAATGTGTTTGGAAGACCACACAACTGATACTGCTTTTGTGACAAGGTCTGAGCTTCTAATTCTTCAAAGACAAAATTAAAAATACTTTTCTTGATACAGTGCTGAGGCACACAACTGTAAAAACCCTTTTCTATTCTCATATATGTGACCTCCAAGTAATATTAATCATTCTGTTTGTGTCACTGATTTTTTTCAGGATTACTGACAAGGCTCTAAATAGTTCAAATTTACCCAAAAAAGCAACTTTTCCTTTTTTGTCCTTATCTGTTTTTCATGAAGACTATTAAAGCAAACATTAAATGGTGTTTCAGGTTTTTTATGGGATTACAACAGATAAAAATCAAATATCAAGATGAAAGATTTTAAGCACTAATTCCATGGAGAACACTTCACTGGCATTTAATTCTGTATTGAGTTACTTGGGATATTGTGATTCTCTTCTAAGCAAGATCAGTTAACTGTGTGTTATAATTAGTTAAAAAGGATTTTCTTCAGTTTTTGAATTCCTAGAAGAAGGATTTTGAGACCGACAATCAAAATTTTAATTTTTTTTTCTAACCCCCGAATCACATATGGTGACAAGGGACGATGGTGCTCTGACACCTCAGGGTTTGCCGTGTTCCTGTGTACACAGTGACAGTGGTGGGGAGCTGCAGGAATGGCAGAGTCTGGTGCAAGGTGGGATATTAGGTAAGAAGGATGTAACATCTTTTCTCTTAGCCGACTAGTTACAAAGGCCTTGAATAGTCTGAACTCGTTTAAATTGATTTGGTTTGGTTTTGAAGTTATTTGTTTTTTTTGTTTGTTTGGTTTTTTTTTGGTTTTTTTTTTGTTGTTTTGTTTTGTTTTGTTTTGTTTTTTTTAAATGAAGCAAGACCTGAGGAAAACATTTTACAGTGATTGGTGCCTACAATTTATAAATTTTCTTTACTGGTTGTTGGTTTTGTATGCTAGCCTAGAAAAATCATTCATACAAATCCTTCGGTAATCATTTTCAGTATTATTAAAGAGTGCACATATACAAAGCAATGGGTATTTGCCTTGAAATTAGTTTCTTCAATAAATTAAAAAAAAAAACATGAAACATTTGCATATTTATATAAAGGAGGGTTTTTGGGGGGTTTTTTTGGTTAATATTTGCAGGAATTAATGTAACCTCTCCTAAGACTAGAAGCTGGATTTAAAATTGTGATCTGCTTAGTGGTATGATTTCTGATTTACAGAAAAGACCAGAAACCCCACTGCATTTGACAAAGACAAGATTCTTGTTGTAATTTATTTCTTATTGTACTGAACAATTCCCATTCTCAGGAGGATGTAAAAAATCATACAATAAAAACCAAAAAAAATTAATTTCTTCTCAATCCTCCCAGCAAAAGGCTAGCCAAATTGAAAACACAGAACAAATAGTGCCAAAAGAGCATAAATTTCATATTTATTTCCTAGTGGCTAAATGGAAAACCATAAAAACAGCCAAACTGCACCTAACCAGAGACTAATTTATTCAAGTAGCTGATTTCACCAGTGGCCACAAGGAGAGGTCATAAATGCATCTCAGTAAGTGTGTGCAATATATTCCAGATCTCCTCTATTTTCAGCTCAGTAGAATTTCTCCTGTAAATGTAAGTTCTGTCTATTTGATAATGAAATGGAAGTTATATTTCCAAGAGTTTATCAAATTTCTCAACTTTGTAAAATATTATTTTTTTACTCCAAATTTCACGGCTTCTGTGTGAAACACTTTTGGATTTTTATTGTTTTGAGCCTGATTGCCAGATGGAATGTCTTGGTGCTCATAGTTATTCTGTTAACTGCTTCTATGACCCTGGGGAGTTGAGTAGTTTGTGAGTAAATTTTTGTTTAGCTTTGTTCAGCTAAAAGTAGAAAGAACCTCAATCTTTAAATGCTTTTCATTCTACTTTTCCTTCTTATTTTCTTTTTTTTTTTTCCTAATTAATGACCAGGTAACATTTTTTAGCCAAGCAAAGCAAGCTGTAAAGGAAGCTGATGACTCATGCAGATATTTTTCTGAGGAATTCAAGTGTCAAGTTTATATAATTGGAAATAAATATGACACAGGAATAGCATTTCCTCTGACAAATTATTCTTCCACTATAGTTATTGCTTAGGAACATTAAATATTTATTTCATCATTTCAAAGAAAGCATTTTAAAATTTAAAATAAAAATTGATAGTGCATTTGTGATTTTATCAGTCTATGTATTCTTTTTTATCAAGATTCTTCCAAGCTAATCACCTTCTTTTAAAAAATGTTTTGTTGGCAATCTTCCTTGCGTGCTGCTGAGTATTACCCCCTGAGATCCTCAAAAGCTTGGGCTAATAAACAAATAAAGACCTCAGCACTTTGTTTTAGTCTTATGGATGAAGAATGCTTTTTGACATTCCTGGGAAAAGTTCAAATTCCTGGGAAAAAATCTAACATGTTGGAAAAAATCACTGTGCTGAAAGAGTCCACAAGCATTTCTAATTTCCCCTGATCTAAAAGGATCTCAGCTTAAATGTGGGAAGGCATGGACATCCTGGCTATTATACTGGCAGTCACTGTGACACCTAAGTATGATACAAATGTTGAATTGAGACAAATTTCATTTTGTTTCAATAAAAGAGATTATTCCATTTCTACACCTTTATGTTTCTGGTATTGTCCCATAATACATCTATTATCATAATATGCAGACACTATATAGTCAGTGCACTATCTAGGCAATGGGAGTCTTCAGTAAAATCTGATTAAATATTTTTTTTTCTGGTGCTTCCTAGTACACAGAACAAAAATAGCACCTATATAAGGCAAGATCTGAAAGCTGTATTAATTTTTATTTCCTGGAAGAACTAATCTAAAAGTCTTGGTATAGCTTCCTAGGAAGTCTTGTGTCCCACATAACAGGTCTTAAATCTGCTTGTACAAAATGTAATTGCAGTGGATATAGTACACTGAAATAATAAATTTCATCCTGAGACTTTAGGGAATCTTGGTGTGAGCTGACTCACCAAAGGGAAAAATAGTACTTCATTTCTCTTGACTGATTCTCTAAAAATGCTGGCAAGTTTTGGTTTTCCTGTGCGAAATTTTGAATAGTTGGAACATTTGACCATTAGAAACACAGCAGAAATTACTGATCAGTTCTGTTTATGTGGTTATTGACAATCCAGCCCTTGCTTTCCTCCTCTGCTAGACTGAGATGGCTAATTAGAGGGAAATCACAGTTTGTGCTGGAGATTTCTTTATTTTGTTGGAATAATCATCTATATATTGGAATGATCATCCATATTTCGCACCATATCTAGAGATGCAAAGGGACCATGAAAAGTCTTTGTGAAGTTGTTAGTGGTTTTAGATTTTACAGCTTTTTGTTTTCTGTTTTTCTGCAACCTATGCCACTTTATATTTACATGACACTGTATTCTGTGGTAACAATATAAATATAGTGGCACTTGAGTATTTTTTATTAGTTTAGACAGCAAATGGTGTTTTTTTAAAAAAAACCACCAAAATAATTTGGTGACATTATAAATTTCACCCGTATTAAATACAAGGGAAGTTTTATCACTAAATATCCCATAACATTGTGTCATTTCCACTCGTTTTGAAGATCATGCTTTACAAGTCTCATTTTGCTCAGTAGAAGAGATATCTTGAAAAATGAAGGCTTAAAATATTCAGTAGGTTTCAGACTTGTCTAGGGAAAAATTTTAATGGCTGTCAGCCACAATTTTTTCATTGACCGTAAAATTTTCACCACTTTTCACTGGAACACCTGAACTACCTCAAGAACTATCAAAGGCAATTGGGGAAGAACAGCTTGTGGTCTGCATTCATACTGTGCATACACAGCTGAGCAGTGCACAGCACTTTGATGGGTTTTGGTCTGTCTGAGATAGCTCCTTTGGGATTAGAAAGCTGATGATATGATGTAAATTCAAAAATTATCTGAGGCACACCTTAGGAGTATGACACTATAGATAATTTTGCCTATTACTTACTTGCTTTCAGAAAGTTGCCAGAGAGCATCTCAGACTGCTATCTGTGTAACAGCATGATATATATGTGAACTGTGAATACCTCCATTATAACAGATGCAATTAACAGAAAATAGAAATACTCAAAGAAGGTCTTTATTGTTTCTTTAGGTTAGAAATTACATGCTCCATTTGTACTTCAGCAGAAACAAATTAATTTAAAATAAGAGTGTCTCGATGAGGTCTTTCATTTCCAGAACTGAAGCTGAACCTGAAACACTCATTGACAGACTTGTTTGCTATCAATTTTTTTAACTGCCCATTTCCATGGCTTTGCAGTTGTGTACAACAATAATTGGATGCAAATATTTTCTATGTGAACAGAGAAATCAAGCCACACATGACCAAGAAAAGCATGTAGGATTATAACATTCTGTTACTCACAAAATGAAGAAACAAAAAAGCTGTTGTGACTTTATATTATTCTTTGAAAGAAAACTACAAAACTGCATAAGCTGTTCTCTAATGACTATGGCTTTTACTTATATTCTTAATTGTCATTCACAGTTCAACACATAATCTTTGTTTAAAAATTTATTTAATCTGCTTCTGGCATGATATTGAGTGATACCTTTACTTTGGACTCAAATGTAAATGTATCTATACTTGGCCTTTAGTTTTATTTATCATCAACATCTGTAAGTATCAACATGCTTTTTCTCCTAGAATTCAGTATTTTACATCTTCCTGCTTCCATCTTGTATTAAAAATATTGTCAGTACATAGGTAAATCTTTTAAAAACACATTAATACTGTCAGAGTGAATCTAGATTGAATGTGGTAGTGTTTATCTTGCTTACTACTTGCAGAATAAAGCATATATTCACAGGAGTAGTGTTTATCAGTGGATATATCTGAGGACAGACTGATGTACAGAACTATTACATCTGGTGCTGGAGCTGTATTATTTTTATTACAAAAATGGAATATTGCAGAAGCAGACTAATCTACTAAGTACTTTGAAAAAGACTCATTTAATCCTGAGTTTTCTGTAATAAAATAGTTTAGTGTTAATATCAACAATGTGTAAACCTTCTGTTATTGCTGAGCGAGTTGCAGAATCAGATGGTACTAAGAGACACATCTGCATCTCATAGGAATTGCTGTCACATCATAGCTATATTTATATATAAGGTAGAAAATATTAATGCCAACAGGAACTATAAATAAAACAATAAGACAAATTGGACTTTTAGTAGATCAGACATCACCATTCTTCAAAAATACGTTCACATAATGCTATAAGAAAAAGGCTGTAGGATTAAAAACATTTAAATCTTTTTTTTTTTAAAAATGAAATCTAAGAACTTCAAAGATATATAACTGCTTATCTTACTCATCAGAGAAAACAGTAATATGAACTGAAAAAATAAGTAATGGAATTTGTTCACAGTTTGATAAAACAGTAAAAAACCCCAGTATGAAGTAACTACAACAAAAACCCACATTCTTCTGAGCCCTTCAGAAACTTTCAAGTCTCATAAATCTAGAAAATGTTTCACCTTGTGAGAAGGGGGGAAATTCAACAAAATTGAATTGACAGATTTTTATAGAGAAGGGGGGAAATAGATACAAAAATCAAGGCAAGAAAAGAAGCTTATTTTAAATCAAATTTCCCTATTGACTCTTAAGTTTTCTTTTCAAAACTGAGAGACATACGAAACACAGACATTTTGCATGTTTTACAGAGCAAAATGTGGCAATGTGTACAACTCATACAAAGACTTACTCTTAATGATAAAAAAAAGATTCTTCCTCAAGAGAGCAATTTTATTTGAATACTGAGAAAAATGTCTTTCTGATGTAGTATTGAAAATTTAAGATAACAACAAAAGCAAATTATTCACTCCCTTATTCTATTCATATAATCTCAGCTCCAAGCAATGAGTCAATGGTTGCTTCCAAATCCTTATGTTTGATTATGAGGAAGAAACCCATGCTCTGTGATTTGGTTTAGTCTGATGCTGATCCACATTTTGAACTTGGCTTCCATGACAGTCTCCCAATTTCAGTTCCAGACTGAAAAGTACACATTTCAGCATGGTTCAGATTGGTAGAGCCCCTCAAAAGTTTAGCTTTGAGCTGCTGTCAGATAAGCTTTGATGGAGGTGCATAGCATGGATTAGCATTTGTAACATAGAGAAGACGACTAAGGAATCCCAAAGTGCCATATGTGATTCTATGTTTTAAGGTTGTGTTTCATGCTGGTTCCAGCCCCACTTTATTTAGATTACCATTGAGTAACTGGGTGTGCTCTAAAAGCATACTAGTGGATAAAGCTACTTCACTTGTGAGCATTCATGGGTAGGATACGGGGATCAGACTTGCCAGACATAAAATGAAAGATTCTAATCCTTAGGTACTTAGTATAGATGTTTAGTATTTACTCATCTCTTAGGACTGTAAATGGCAAAGTCAAAAACTCTGTTCTTAAGCACCACATTTTGAACACCCTATCTTCAATTTTTGGTGTTTGCCTGTATTTGCAAACTCAATGGAATCCAGTACACTTAGTACATTTTTACAAAAAAAAAAAAAATCAACCAGCTGACCAGTGAAACAAAAAAACCCCTCAAAACTAAACACAACAAAGAAACAAGTGAAAATTAAGAACATGAAAATGTGGGTTCAGAAAGGAAACAAATTCCAGAGGTAGGTATTCTCCCTTTTGCATGCAGATGGTTAGTATATGCAAGAGCTGAAGACGGGATTCATAAAATTCTCCACATTTGAAAGTATGTCAGCAACTGGAGGAACAAAAGCTCTTAAGGAGCTGTAACTAAGATAGTGTGCTTGCTTTTGTGTCCTATTTCCAGGAGATTTAAGATTTGATCCTTACAGGGATTCAGAGATTAGGTCTGCTGGAGTCATATATGTTTACAATACCAGTTAATACCTAGACATTATACCTCTAAGTTTATACCTGTATAACTCTTTGGACATTACAAAGGAGAGCTTCTGAATTTAGAATCTAATTATTTACTAAATATTGGAAGTTGAAGGTGTCACTTTATGAATGTTTGCCTACATGGAGGTGTGTGGGGGAAGGAGCAGGAAATTCCAAACATCAAAGCTGTGAATGAAGCCACAAACTGGTAATATAAAACTTTTAAAATAATGGTATTTAAATGACCACTATTGGCAGTGTTATATAAAAGTACTGAGTGTAATAGCTCAGATTATCATGTAGACCAACTGCCATTTAGGACATGCACACTCTTAAAATCTGTCAAAGAAAGCAGAATATGCTTTTGGAATTAGTGCTCAGAGCTGACAGGACATAGTGAAACCCTTAATCATTGCCTTACATAACCCAGCAGGATTATCACGTGTGCAGACCATTACATTCCCTTGAATCTGGGGTCATGGCAAGGTTTAAACCGAAATGTGATTACTGAAATGTACAAGATGTACTGTAAATCCCAGTTTAAGAAGTCCCCTTGGTACAATACTGCTAGTGAAAGCTGCTGAATAGCTAGCTTGAATTACTTCATCTAATAATCAGAACTGAAACTATGAATTACTGTGTGCTTGCTTGGTGGCTGCATGATTTTGTCAATACAAAGCTCTCACAAGAGCTATTGGGTAGTTATCAGAGAATACAAGTATTTTTTCATCAGTTCAAACTATATTTTTTAATTTTTAGTAATTGAAAGAGATACTGTATTCTAAAGATGACAGAAAAAGTGCGTGAGAGAAGTAGCCTTACAAACAGAGTAACATTTTGCTGCTTTATCCTTTAAATAAAAGAAAGAAAAGAAAGAAAGAAAGTAAAAAAATCTATGAAGACTGTGGGGATATCTAATGAAGAACTTCTGGCAAACCCTACTTCAGCTAAGGCCTTGAGGTGTCCAGAGGTGAAGGGAGATAATAAACATGTGTGGAAGAGATGGCAGTGGGACTGCCGGAGCAGACCTTGGACATTTTGTTTTGCTGCCATTGTGTATATGTGGGTTCTAAAGGGCATCTTGTGCTAAAACTACTTGAAATATCCAAAATTCAGATTCATGCACCAGAGACTAATGCAGTGAGCATCCAAAATCTAGTACAGCATCTTTTCCACTGTGCATTGATATGCTTTCTGTCCTCTGTAAAGTTTTCCTGTCTCATAAGTAACCAGAAAAATCAGGTATTTGTGAAGATTTGGAAGGCAGCCCTTTAGAGCACACTTTCTGTCTCTGATGTTATAAGAGAGTTTAGCAAGTAGTTATGTTACAAATTCATGAACTGTATGAGTTCCCTCCAGCCTTTTGGAGAGCAGTGTGAGAAAACTGTTGTATGCTTTCCTTAACAGGTAGAGCTTTTCAAAGAGACTTAGACTTTGTGTGAAGTACCCATATGAATTGAGCATTCAGTTAGAGACCTAGATAGGACAAAAGAGTCAGATATTGTAAATTGTTAAAGCCAAAAAGAGGCATGGTGTCTCTGGACCACTGAAATAATTGAATAGTTTTAAATCACTACACTTCAAAGAAGAAATTTTAAAACTAGAACATTGCTGTATTTGGCTGATCCCTGGATTTGTCTCGTTTCAGTAACGGAATGCTCCCCTGGAAGTATGGAATACTGGGAGAAGGAAGGAAGGCAGGCATGCATCCTGCTCCTGAGTTCTGCTCTGTCAGGCCATGCTCCAGTTTCTCATCAGAGCAAACTGAAACCCATAGCACCCACATGACAGATTATCTGTTGTAAATAATGTCAGAAAATGGTAAAACTGAAAAGTTAAGGCCTCAGATATGTCAGAACTCCAGTGTAATCTGAATATCCTCTCAGGCTGAGCATCAGGTACCCTGCTTCAAGTTTCTTCTTGAGCTGTCATATATCTCTCTTGATTATGATATCTGAATGCCCTAGTGTATATTTACCCAGCTCAGATTTGTGGTTACACCAGCAAAAGCTATTTTGTACATGAGTCAAGCTGACTAGTGAGAATTTGTTTCTGGGCTTTATCGTTAAAGTTTTTCTTTTGCTCAGATTTAGTCCATTACTCATAATTATGCACTTCTGGCTGCCTAAAATAATCTCTCTCCTTGATTCTATCCCTTCAATTACTTAATCATGCTTTGCACAGCTGTGATTTAATTAAGTTATATATTTTTTTATTTTAACTCTCTTGATATCTTCTTATTCTTTACTTTCATCCCATGCATAGGATAGTGAATTTCCTCAGAAAAGAGATACAGCCAGAAGATTAAACCATGCCTTAAATACTTTAATATTGTGTTTTAAGTGAAGATTCTAGCTCAGACTCATTTGGTTTCTAAACTCTTTCAGTTGAGCCTATGCCTAGGAAACTTTGCCTTTGCTCTACTTCTTCAGCTGAGGTAAGGTACAAGTTCCTTGACTTGGAGTAGAACAGTGTCTGGTTCTGTGTGGCCCTTGCCCAACAATTAAATCAGACATGCCAATGAACTAAGCCAGCCTTCTTTGCCAGAATGACTTGGGGTCTCAGTCTACAACACAATATGAAGTTTGCAGAGAGCTGTGCTGTGGACTGCCTTCTGCATGCAAGGCCCAATATCATGTAGGATTTTCCAGCATGGTCTGGGCCTCACACCCTCCAAACTAATATAGAGAGACATTTTGTCCATCTGTGGCTCATCAGCTGCCTCATAAATTTGTATCAGTTTGTAATCTGAATTTGTGAACACTATCTATACATGTTCTGCACAGCTGGAAAGAAAATAACTTTATTTCAAAGGTATCTGCATGTTTTTAAAGGAAGGTGTGAAACTGAAACAAATATAATCAAATCAAATATAATTACTTGTTATTCATTGAGCTGCTTCAAATGCAGGCTGGAGGTTAGAGACCATCTGCAGATTGGATGTATATATTTGATGGGATAAGCTTCTGAAAACTTAAGCAGTTACTAATTACTGTTATTTTTCCTTCCCTCATTTCATCTGCTGGCTCTATAGAAACGTCCCGATTTAGTAGTCCTACATTTAAAGACCCACTGAAGCCTACTGTCCAGCAGTTATAACCATCAGAGCAGATATCCAGACACAATTTTTGTCTCCACTACAATCCTGATAATTTACATTTTTCTGGCATGGCTGCAGCCCCAAGGCTGTAAATGTATGAGAAAGGGCAGGAGGCATGAGGAACTAGCCACTGCAGCTCAGTTGGAGGAAATGATTTGGAATGCATTTGGAAGAATCTAACATATAGCTGTCACAAACCATCATCTTAGGCCAAGTAATCACACTAGAAATACAGAATATCTGAGGAAAGTAGTGCAGCTTGTTTCCATAATTTCATCTTCCATTTCATTAAGAAGATGTTTTTTATCTTTTATTGTGTATTTCTAGTAGCAGTGTATAAAAATGATACTTAAAACTCACTGTGTTCTTAGTGTAAAAAGAAAATGAAAATAAGTAAAGGAATATATGGACTCTCCTATATTTATCAATTAACTTGCTATATTTTTCATCATCCAAGAAGAAGAAAAAAAGAAAGGGTATAAGTATGTCCTACTAGAGACTTTTTTCCAGAAGAACTGTATCTGTTTGAAGATACAGTTTTATTTATATCTTCAAAACTTTATGTTTGGAGTGAATATCCTGTAATTTTCTGCCTGGGGGCAGTAAAATAATCTCCAGAAATTAATTTTAAAGACTGATTTCCCTAAGAAATGTGGGTCCTGATGAGTGTTTATAGTTTCTGTGTCTAACCTAAGACCCTGATTTTATGTCCACAGCCGCAGTATAATTTCCTGTAAATTTACTGGATTTTAATTCAGATTCCTTTCTTCACCTCATTGTAATGGATGAGTAATTACTGACTCTACATTACTCATATTAACATGAACTTGTTTGCTAGTGAGTAAACCAAAATGGATCTACAATAGCAGGGGAAAAGGTACACTTCATTGTCTTTATATGGCTCACCTCTCTCAGGAATTATGAGCATACAATTTTGACTAAGAGCTTTATTGAAATTACTAGGGATATATGCATATTAAGTTACTGGGATAGACATCAAGGTGGGCAGGGCCTCAGCATAACAGAAATGCAAGAGAAATAGAGCCAGAGTCATGTTTTTTCTTCTTGTTCTGAAGTTTGCCTTGATGTAAGAGATGAACTGTAATTTGGATCAAAGAGCAGAAGTGTTTACATTAACTAAGAACTAAGAAGCTTCTGTTGGCTTTATTATTACCAATTAAAAAGCTAAGTATCCTTTTGAACAACAATGAGAGTTCATTTATGGAATAAGAATGTAAGTATATGTGAAATTCAGTGGTAATTTTGTATAAATGATTTAGCAACTTCACTTATCTCCTGCATTCCTGCTAAATTTCAATGTGTTTTTTGAACTATCAATATTTAATTAACCAGCAATCAAGACACCTTTTAAAATGCAAATTAAATACTTACTTGAGATCTACTCTGGAGCTGGAAAATGGATGGTAGGATTTTAAAGGGATGTGCATCTCTCACCTGATTTTTGAGGCATTGGATGTACAGCACATAAAAGTACCATTTCAGCTATCAGTGTTAGATGCTGAAATATAGACCTGTTGATACTATATTAGCTTTTGCATATTTTGGAAGGTTATTCACCTGCCTTTCAGAGTACCTGTTCTTAAGGGTGCAGACTTCCAAAAGTATCTTTGGCATCCATGCAGTTATTTTTTCAAACTTTGTATAGCATAGATATGTTTCTTAAACAAAACCAAAAGTATTTCAAGCAAAACCACCTACATGAATTTAATAATGAAAACTTTATTTCCAGGGAAAAACTGCAAAGGCTTTCTGTTTCTGTACTGACCTTTACTTTTAAGATGTTTAACCATGAGGACTGCTGTACTTGACATTATTCAATGCTCATCCAATTAAGCTGACAATTTGTTCACTTGAACTTAGAGCTGTACTGTCTCCAAAACTGTGTTAACCACACTGTGGTATTTACTTTCATTTGGATTGGGGTCTAAAGTCATAGAATTTTTAAGACCCACTCCTAATAAATGTTTCATTCATATTTAGAGTTACAGTGACACAAAAATTACTTTGCCTAAATACTATAAATGGAACTTTATGTTCATTCAGCAGCTTCTAAGTCGTTGAATCTCAGAGTTTGCCAAAAGATTCAAAACTGGATCATCATCAGTAGAATTTTCTTTTACTTTACTATTTTGAGGTCATAAGCTTGGATATAATCTTATGGTTTAAAATGATGGCTTGTTATTTGAATGATAGGTGTAGAATATTTGAAATAATGTGGCAATATCATTTTATTAACTAATTTGAAGTATGCTTGCTTGTATCTGTTACCAGATACAAAAATATGTTCCATTTTTAGCTAGGAATTAAACTCCAGAGCCAAAGAATCTCTTTTGCTGCTTCTCTGATTGAGCACAGTTACCAAAACACTGAAAAGAATGCTATTAGTGTATTTGTACTCTGTAAGAGACAACAATTCACAAACAGGGATATATCTGAAATGTCAAGAGATGAAGTAAGTTAGAAGATCAAAGGATGAGGTTAAAGAAAAGCACTCAGAAGAAGTGGATCCCACTGAGATTGGAGCTAATAGGGAGAGTAAGACCAAGACTTTTTGCTGCCAAAAAGTCACTACTATAGTAGAAAGAAAATCTGTATCTTTAAAGTGAAATAGTTGTGTTTTGTTTGCTTGTCTTTTTACTTCAACCACTAAACCACAGGCATTTCTAATAGAAAGGGCAAGTTTTGATACTCCATAGACTAGAATAGTTCTCAAAATTCCACCAGTTCTGTCTTTGTACAGTTAAAATTTTTATGTTTAAGCACTGATTCAATTTTTAAAAAATAAAACTTGTTAGATAAAATAGTTTACTTGGGAAACTTATTTTCTCTGGATATATTTTTATTGAGTATAGGAATTTATAGCTCAATTAGTTACTTCAAGAGGTACCAAAAATGTTGCTCCTCTTCAAAGAACAACAACAAAAAAATTACAAAGTACCATGTATCTTGGAACTACTAATGAATGAATATAATAGGAATTAGAAATTTGGCAACGTCTAGTGTAGGGTGTTTTGTTCAGGAAAAACAATCTAATGCAGCTGTCATATGTAGGATTTACATTGTTTCATAACTAGAATGATCCAAACACTTATCTTAATTTTCTAGATGCCACTTAATTGGGAAATTTTTAAAAACTGACAAGAAATAGCTGATCGTCTGTGATTCTCCTAAGACCAGACCATGACAATTATTTGCAATACGGAAACAGCAGAAGTAGCCTGTATTTTACACATCTGTTTGCGGGTGGCATATATTTTCTGAGGTATTTTTTGTTCTTTATTTATTTGTTTTGTTTTGTTTATTTCACCTTATCTCCCTCTAATTGTTGTAACATTGAGAGACCTAGTCATTGTGGTCATCCCTCTTTCTTCAAGTCGTCTGGTTCAGATTTGCGACTTGCCAGCATTTGAGCTCCATGATTACAGTCCTCCATCTGCACACAGCTAAAATACACTATCATTTGCATGGCAGCTTGTGGTACAAAGAGAACCAAAACCAAACAGACAAAAGATCTCCCACCAATCTGCCATATTCTGCTGTCTGTGCTACACTGTTTAGGAGCTGTACCATTAAGTTCCCCACAGAGATATGTTCAAGTCTCCAGGGCAGAAGGAATATGGTTAGTCCTCAGGTGGAAGCAGTTTTTATCTTTTCAGCTCCTGTGGAATTTTCATGGAATTTTGTTAAATCCTCTATGAGTTCACATTTCTCCACTGCCCCTCATTGCAGCACAAGTTTCTGATAGTGGTAAACTGCAACACAGTGACCATTTTCTTTCCTCTGCCTGTTACCCTTTGAAAATCATCCAACTGCTACCTTAAGTAAACCTTTAAATATTTTCAAGGCCTAACCCTATAATTCTTCATGGTGACAGATAATAAAATTACCCTCTCACCCATTGATCAGGTTTGCCTTTTGAGTGGTATTTAGGCTTAAAACCCTTTCCAGGTCCTACATCCTCACATAGCTAAATCATTCTGATTCTGTTGGTCATATCTGGAACAGCACCTTTCCTTTCCCTTGCCCAGACATAAAACTTGACGGAGCTCACAGCTTATTTTTTTCTTGATCCTTTACTCTGGGGGAGACAAATACAAGCATTCTGTGCTCTGCTGTGCTGCGTAGAAGATAAGATGCTTTAAATCCCCTTCAGATATTTTAGAGACAAGCTTCATGCTATACATAATCTTTTTCTTCATATCAGTCTACTTTTCCCCAAGTGTTAGTTTTTCAGATTCACCTCCATTCTTTTTTGCAAATAACTCATCATTCCTGGGAGGTACTCCCTGCAAACATCTGTAATGATTCTTCAGTATCTTTTGTTAGGTCCAGGTCTTCTGCAGTGCTTATGAAAGGCACAGTGTTGAGTCTACTGTCTGTTACACTGAAATATATTATTTTCTTGCTGCTAGTGCTTTCAGATCAGACTATATCTACCTGTTATCCCTTATTTCACACTTGAATTGTCATCTCTGTAGGAAAAGACCCATGATTATTTCTTTTTTTCACCGTAGTCTGACTCTGTTGTCCACATATTATGGGTAGCATAATTATTATGAATAAGAATTAGCACTCTATTGACTTAAAAGTGCCTTAAGATGACTGAGATTGTTTCCATTGGTTAAAAAAATATTTTTTTTCTTGCACAGTTCTGTGTAAGAAACTTGTAAGACACAGTCATTTAGGGAATGAGAGGCATATATGATGTTACATATTAGCCTGTAGGCTCTTACATCAAAATAGAGCAGGCACTGGCAGGAAATGTGTGCCAAGCCACTCAGTTAATAGGTTGGCTTCTGCAGCCTGAACAGCCCATTTTGGAGCACAGAGCCACAGACAGTCAGGTAACTTCAGCTCTAGCATCATATGCAGTCTTTTTGAAAGCATCTGTCTGATAGCAGTGTAGCACCGAGTTGTGATGCAGCATAACTGGAGCCACAGTGAGAACCTTCTGGTCTCTTGGCATTGTGAGATCGTATTAACTAATTCTATCATCTCACAGCAGCTGCCTGTTGAGGCACCCATTGGCAGTCTTTGTAACCATGCACATTCTTTTATCCTTCAGCTGAGACTGACAGAAGTAGGTGTCCTATTTTTCTTGGGGTTTTTAAAAAGAATTTTTTCTTTTTAATCCTTAGCAACTGTCTGGTCACCACATTCTTCATCTATTTATCCCCTGGGAAACAAATTTTATGTTAAAAGAATTTTGCATTTTTTTGAAATTTGGGAAAATCTAGTGTTTTCGCTGTCAAAGGTGTTTTTTTTTCTGTTTGTGTTATTTCCTCTGGCTCTGAGCTCTGAGTTGAAGAACAGAGATTTTCTCTCTTCCATTTCCAATATTTTTCAGAAGTAGTGTTTTAATTGAGGGTATTTCTCATCTCTACTCTTTTGTCAAAACCTTCCTTATATTTTATTTATTTACAGTATTTCTGTGTACAAAGCCTCCGAGTTGAATAAGAGTCTTTTTCCATCTTCCTTATGCTGTTTTTTAAAATCAATGAGATGTAACAGAGGGTTTTGTGTTTTGATTTTTTTTCATAAATTTATCTTTTTGTTTAACCTATTTCTTAATCATTTTCTAAAATTAAGTTTATACACTTCTTTTTTCTTTTCATATTCATTATTATGGTGTCCAAGAATATAAAAACCCAGCATTATACATTTCTTAAGAAAACAGTTATTTCTCAAGCAGTCCAGAAAGAAGCTGGGAAAGATTTTGGACTGTAGGAGTTGATATTATAAAGACAGGAAAGCTGAATATTAAACACAGAAAAAAAGTGAGGCAGAAAATACCAGATTCTCAGAGTGGAATCCAGAAGACATAAGTGAAGTAAAGGAGAAGTAAAGCAAAACAGTCCTCCATTCAGGACATAGTACTGTGGCAAAGTGTGCATGACTTCCTGGTAGTTTTCCTCTGAGAGATTCACAGATCTTTTTTGTAAAAATAAAAATGTTTGTGAACTACCCTTGAATTTTGTTATGGAAATACTCTCTATGCACATTACTACCAAAGACATCTCTCAGATGTTCAGATGCCTGTGTCTGTGCTATCAAGAGATATGGCCTTGTGGGTCTCAGGGTATGGTAGAGAATGGCCTCCTGTTCTCTTTGCACCACGATGAAAATCATGACACAACGTAAGTAGTTTGTGTTGTGTCTGTGCTTAAAAGGAGCTGTGAGTGGGACATGAGGGTGGAGAGAGGGTTGGATATTCCCTGGTTAGCCCAGCAGTAACTCCCAATCCAACTCCCAATCACCACTGGTATCATCATCACGTTTTAAAATACTTTCTACTTTATCAAGATATTTTGGCTTATGATTTTCCTTAAGATTGGGACTTTCCTGTAAATCTCCTGCTAATATCTTCCATCTGTCTTTGATGGAACACCTATGAAAATTTGATGACAAGAAATCATAGGGAATACACATCACAGTGTATTTTACCTGCTCTTTCCATCTTCCAATTGCACTGACACTGCTGATACTTCGAGGTTGGGGTTGCATTTCTATTTTAGACATTGGAAAAATGTATAGTAGGGATGCTCTTGTTTTCAGAAATATATGTTCAGACAACATAGCTATTTAAAAATGTCGTCGGTCTAATACTAACAGGGAGAAGACATCTGCTACTTCCAGGAAACAGTAAGTAACACCTTGGTAAGTCTTGTTCCTTTTGATATGAGCACAAGCTTTTACATAATTTGTTTTATCATTCAACTAAAAATTTCCCTCCTCTCATTTTCATATAAGAATATGTGTAGATAAATGCACAGTTAAATATGGTAAGGTTATGTATTTTGGTAAGAATTGCACTCGTTAATAAAATCTATAAGTAGTGTCTCTGTCATACTGGACCACAAGGCTTCTTACAGTAAAAAGATGTAGAAAATACACAAAAGCAGACATTACTGTAAAGAAAACATAGGTCAGTGACATTTGGATGACCTTGAATTGTCAATCAGGGAAGAAGCAGAATTTAAATGACATTGTTTCTTTTGTAGGCTGGCTAATACCTGTTAACGACAGTCGGCACAGTAAGTCAGTCTGGTTCATGTTAGCAATCATAGCTAAATAAAAATGTGATAAAAAATGTGAAATATGAAAACAGAAAAAGAGTAAACTTCACAAAATTCTGTAGGGATCCTGACCTCTATTGTGATTCAGCTAAACAAAGTAGAAAGCCAAATTGACTTCATATACTGAGGAGTTATTCCCTGTTCAGTAGCATGCCCTAATTTAGCTTCAGTTTTAATGCAGGTAGGTTTCATGTGGAGATCTTCAGCTCATATTTATTATATATGTATGCTTACCCATGAGTGATGAAAAATTGAAAAACAATTGAGTTATCCTAGATTTTCCGTAGAAAGCTCTATTTCCGTCTCAATCAACAGCAGGTTTATTGCACAAAGGAGTCCCTTGAAGAACTGGTATTCTTCAAAATATAAATCCAGACGTGTCCCCTCATCCTGTTTCCATCCTCCAAAAAAAGAGCCTCTATGAAGAATTTCTGTTGCTGAAAGTCTTGGGCTTGGTGAAACACTTCTTGCAATTACCTATTTGTTAAAAGTTTTGGGATTTTTCAGTGTTTAGGTGTCTAATTTGACATATAATACAGTTTGCCTGTCCTGCCTTGTTTTTTTTTCTTTCTTACAGATAAGTAAAACACATACATATGGAACTGTGCACGTGAAGTCCAGCAATGTTTTAAATCTTATTCTAACAGTGTATTAGGGATGGATAAATTGGAGCAGATAAAATGCTGACAGACCTGCAGTTGAACACCTTTTCCAATGTTCGAACAACCATTTTGCTAGAATCCATTTTATTCCTTAGAAGCATCACTCCTTTTTATGCCAAAACTCAAAATGGGATTATTTTATTACACTGTGTGCTGGTTTTGGCTGGGGTTGAGTTAATTCTGTTTGCAGTGGCTAGTCTGGGCCTGTGTCTTGGATTTATCTGGAACAGAGAGTTGATAACACAGAGATGTTTTGCTATTGCTGAGCAGGGCTTACACAGAGCCAAGGCCTTTTCTGCTGTCCCTGCTGCTACCCTGGCAAGGAAGTTGGCGGTACATGGGAGGTTGGGAGGAGACACAGCCTGGACAGGTGACCCCAACTGACCCAAGGGACATTCCAGACCGTGTGACATCATTCCCATAAAGTGGGGGGACATTTAGAGTGATAGTTCTTGTCTTCCCAGTTCACTGCTATGTCTGATGAGGCCCTGCTCTCCTGGAGGCGGTTGAACCCATAGGAAGCAGTAAATTAATTTTTTGTTTTGTTTTGCTATTGTGCACAGATTTTGCTTTCCTTATTAAACCGTTCCTGTCCACACCCACGAGTTTGACTTTGATTCTCCTCCCCATTCCGCTAGTTTGTGGGGGAAGGGGAGGGTTGGGTGAGTGGCTACATGGTGCTTAATTTCTAGCTGGGCTTAAACTTCAACAGCAGGAAGACAGCTCTTTCCTAAGTGAACCAGTTCTAAGTATTTTCCCGTGAAAACACTAAGCACTTTAGTGGAAATTTTTAAGCTTTTGGTTACATTCACTGAACAGGTACCTGTGGATCTCCCTTGGCTCCTTTTTGTCCTTTACTACTTGGTGGATGAGCCAGGTTCCCCAGAAATATTTTGGACTGTTATGACCAGCTAGTCATATGGGATTCGTACCACGTGCGTGATGCAGATCTAGCCGGTATTTTGTTTAGTCTAGCTTATGTGTCTTTTCTCTTTCCCATGCATCTGTCTGTTTGTTGCTCTACATGCATCTGTCTGTTTGTTGCTCTACTTCAGCTTCTTTCCTGGCTCTGGTTCTTGTTTCTGAACTCTGATGTGCTAACTGACCCCCTGTGTGAATTGGCCTGGCTGCAGGCTATTAATTTTGAATGTGGACTTGCTGTGGCTTAAACTCAGTGGTTTCCTTTCCTATCCCCTTGGATAACCATTTTTCTTCTTCTTGTTGTTATTGATGTATCAATGTATTCTGGCGTGCTGTTGTACCCTGAGCTAACTAATTTCTAGAAATGTTGGTCCATGGCCTGGGTGGGATTCCCTGGTGAACATTCGCCCTTAAATTTAAGCAAGAAATAGCTGTCAGATGTTAACTCATAAAAAATAAAGAAAATGAAATGCATGCAGGAGAACATCTGTTCTAAAAAAAGTGACTTAAAACTATCATACAGCACAGTAGGAAGAACAACTGTTCATTGCTCAACAGAATCTAGTAATAAATGTGAAAACAGAATAGAGCAGAGGTAGAAAAAGGCTGATGTATGCTAGATGCCAGTCAAAGAGCTTTTGCGTGATGCACCTCTAGTCTTACCTTCCTATAGCCTGGAGGCATGGAGTCAGAGGAGAGCACTGCTATGAGGAAAGCAGAATGTTCTATTCAACAGAAGAGGCAGTTTACTGCTTGTTTTTTGGAGGACAAGAAAAACACGTCGCAATCTTTTGGAGTAAGAATGAGTTACAACAACAACAACAATGACCACAACAACAAGAAAGCTATACATGCAGCAGCATATCCAGTAAAGAGATAGCAAAACTATTTTATCTTCAGTAAGACCTAAGAGTCTTATTGCTAATCTTAACAGTTCAAAGAGTGTGCACATGACAAATAGGGTATGTTAAAGAAACTGTTTTGTTACAGTGGCAACATTTCCTAAAAGCCATTATTTATTTTATACAACCAATGTCCCCTAATGGCATGTAACTTAAAACTGAATATGGCTGCAAGTAAAATGTAGATTTAGATGAACACATCAGAAAGTATACCCACAAAAACATACCCAAATTAAAAATAAGCCCAAGAAAATTCTTGTTTTCCTCACAGATAGATTAACAGCAATGGTAGTCATATGTCTATTATCCAGTCATTTGATCCATCCAGTTTATGACAATGTAAAACAAATGCCCATTTTATCATATGGGATTTCTCTTCCACCAAGATGTAGTAATAAGAAAGATTGGGTTGGAAAAAAAGAGAAGGATTTGTTATGGTTTTAGATGTAGACCAAATCAAGTAAAGGAGCAACCTTGTCTCTTGTGAGCTTTAGGTGTAATCTTATATTCCCCTATTTCTGTAATAAATGTGTAGTTCTATGGAACTATTTCAATCTATAAAATGCATTCCTTCCATTTTTTCAGTTTATTCATTTCTTCTTTTCTGAGTCTCAGTATAGATGCCTTCATCAGATGGAAAATACCATCTAAGGCAGTGGACAGAACCTTTTCATTTGAAATGCTGACTTTATTCATCTTTGCCATCTGCATGCAATCAAAAAGTTTTTGAATATAAAATTTAGGTCACTCTCAATATAGAGAGCTGAGGAATCAGCACTTTTCTTTTATATAATTATGCAGTGAGATTTGGACATTACTGAATAAAACTTCAGAACTTAATTCAATAATATTTAATCTTATGATAGTGCCTGTCCTATAAAAGCAACATTTTTTCAGTCTATGTTTGTGATTTTTGTTGCACCATCTAAGAGATATTATGAGGTAAGTCAAGTCCAGGCATGTCTCTTGTGGCCTTTTCCCTTGCTGAGGAGCCCAAACACGAAGTTGTGTCAGACTGGATAAAGAGACCTGAAATCAAATCAAATAAAGACTTTGGAATCACCAAATCAAATAAAGACTTTGGAACCACTGGAGCCAATATTCTGGATCTTTACCTAGAACTAATTATAACTCAATTTTATTTTAAAAACTCAAATAAAATAGACCACTGATTTTTTATTAGCTCAGACTATTTAAGCTAATGAAAATATAGCCTTCCAAGCCATCAATAGCAGCGTGTTCAGTCAGGTGTTGTACAGGATCAAACAAAATACTTCTTCCTCCATCACCAGATTTTTTGCAAAACAGCTGGTTTTGGCAAAATCTTCTGGGGTGGTTTTTTTTAGTCTCTGGTATCATCATGATGTTTTAATCTACACAGCCATCATATCAAAAATAAAGAAGAAAGCCAACACAGATTGGTGTAAAGTGTACCTAGAATTTTTAAAAATTTGTAAAAGGAGGGCTAATAAAGAGAAAGATTACTTGGGAAAGGAATATCTAAGAATTTAAAACCAAAACCCATGAAAACAGAAAAGCCCTAAACATTCTGGATGCTCTATGCAGTGTGAAATGAAAAGAATTTCAAGCAACAGGAGTCAGAAAAGAAGGCCAGTCCTATGAAAAGGTGGTATGTTAAGGATGCCTTTCTGATATTGTAGTTAATGAAAGGTCAGAGTGAGGTATCTAAAAGGTCTGAGGAAATATCTTCTTTTTTTTGAAATACACTAGAAAATATCTGTTAAGGATTATCTGGGTACCCTAGCTTTTGTCTCAGTGTAGTGAGATGGAATAGACAATCTTACACAATTCTTCATCTCCCAGCTCTGTATTCTTGTGAGTTATTAACTACATTGCATCTATATTCTTGATAGCCTATCCCCTAAAAGAAGTCAATATTCTTATATCATAAAGAAAGCTTGTTGAAGCTTTTTTTAAAAAATTATTTTTATTATTTTCAACACGTGCAAAAAAAATTTATGCCTACAGAAATGATTTAATTATTATGATTATAAAAACAATAAAGACTGCTTTGAGCAATCTTATTTTACCATATTTTCTTCTACATTGTGTTCTTTAACAAGATGTATAAGACTTACAGTAATAATAGTTTTGTTTTAAGTTTGAAATGTTGTAAAACCAAAAACAGAGTGTATGACAAGCACTAAAGGAAGAATGGTCTCTGTTAGAATGCATGTGATATAGACCATCAAACTTATCATCAAGTACACATACATTGTGGATTACTTTTCCTGGTATAGGTTTTTAATCTAAAGAAGTAAGTAAGAAATAAATAGACTCTGACAACAAGTTCAGATAATGTGCAGAGTAATGAACTTGGCTATTAAGGATGCATCACAGGAATTGGATCAGTGCACTATATATAGGCATATTTCTAAACAGTGATGCTGAGGTTTTAACTTTCTGTCCTCAAAGAAGCAGCATTCAGCACAGGTGGTCAATTCCTTGTCACCCCAAATTCCAGCAGATCTTGGCATGTGAAGTTTAGATTTCTAATTAAATAAGGAGAATATTCTAAGTCAGGTTGTCTTTGGATAAATTTTGAAAGTAAGCACACATAGATTTTCTTTCCTTTTAGGAAGTTGCTGCCTTCAGCTCCTACTGACAAATCAAAAATTGCACTCCAAGTATTAAGCAATTTCTCTTTATGACACTTCTATTTTCTAAAGGAGTCCTCTTTTGTTTACTGTTATTTCACATAAATATTTTTGAATGTCTTCTATCTCCATACATGCAACGAAACCTTCTTATTTTATTGTAAGTAAAGCTGCCTTTGAGAAACACAGAACATTTTTTTATTGAAATTACCATTATATTGGAGAAGCTTTAGCTTTAATGTACTAGCATCATTTTTGTCAGAAATATCAAAGTAAAATTTATTCCTGGTAGAAAAAGAGGATTTTTTTTTTCTAATATAAATTAGAATATACAAAAAACCTCAGCTATGCATCTTTTATTCAGGTGATTATTTAAAGTCTGGGAATAATGAGAAGTGTAATTATAATAAAAAAATAGATATTTTCCCCTCATGTATTCTTTTCTAAGACAACCCAAATATAATTAATTTCATGTTTAGAAGACACTAAACACTCCCATAGTAAGCAAGTCAATGCTTCTAAGTAAATATTGGAGTTTGATATGAGTTGCTATAAAGCTAAGGAATCTACTGAATTTAATAAAAGCAAGGGCATTTCTGAGGTATTAGCAGGAAGGAAGAATGTGATAAAGCATTTTTCCTCAAGAGATAAGTATTTGATATGCTTGGTTATACAAGTAGGGATTTCAGGTCTTAACTGGAGATTTGTACTAATCACACTGAATTACTCTGTAAAACAGAAGTGAAAGCATTATCTGAACAAATTAGGGCAATCTCTCAAGAGAAAATCGTGTTAAGAAGTCTTTCATTGTGGAAGAGTTTTTGTTTTTTTTCTTTTCACTCAGCCTTTTACATAATCCACAAAAAAATCTATAAAACTCAAAGCTTTAAGAAAAGCTGTGATGTAAGAAAATCTCTAAAATTCATATGCACAGGCCTGGTGCTAACAAAAGTTTAGCAACATCAAGCATAACAGAGAAAATGGACATAGAAATTGATGTGAAATTTATAGCTCATGCCCAAGTTGTCATGTCTGTCCATTACTCATCATTGATATGATTCAGAATTCAACAAATTGTACTTCAAAGCTTATTTCCAAAATAAGATTTTTGAAGTTGCATGCATTTTGAGATTAATGGAATTTTAGATTTCTGTTTGAATACTGTTTGCAGCAAAACAGGGGACTAGATAAATTTTCAATCAAAAAATCTGTCCATTCTAAAGTTTGCTTACTGCAGTAATATCTAGTAGAAGATATTGTACCTGTTAAAATTACATACATAATGCTTTGATTACTTCAGGTAATTTTAGGGGTGGGAAACTTAAATGTGCCATAGATAGATTAAGTGCTGTCCCAAACATAGGTAATAGAAGGATACTTAAATAGCCTCACTCAAAGAATTGTCCTCTGATCACACCATCTTTTCACAGTGGTTTTAATGATTGCTCTCTAGTTGCCTCACAGCTGCAAACACATCCTGTCATGGTTTAAAACAGTGTGATTTAAACATCAGTATGAAAAATACTGACTTTTGAACACATCTATATTATAATATGCTAACAGGGCATTATCATAAGTAGAACTGGGCATTTATAACCGGGATTTACACAATAGACCATACTGAAATTTATAATCTTGGTGCTACTCCTTTTGATAAAATGGAACCAAATTGGTTTAAAACAAATGGAATCTGAATTAAGACATGTATTTCCATTTCTCTAAATTTATGGAAGCCAATGACCTTAAACTTAATACAATTTGGAAGGGCACTTGAATGAATCATGGGTAAGTGCTTTGGTGTTGTTCCAAGTGCCAACAGCAGATAGTAAAAGATGCTATAACTTTTTTCAGAAAAGGACTGCTCAGTGGAGCTGTTACATTTGCAACGCATCCCCTATTGCAAGGCTGCTTATGCAAGGTTAGCATCAACTTCTAAGTGACTATAAGGACCCCAAAAAATCCCCACCTGTGTCTTTGGATATAAGAATACAGATAAGTTTTTCAGAAATTAAGAGAGAAATCCTCATCTTTCACAAACTGTGGACTAAACTTATATTTGACACCCCTTTTTTTGATGTGCTCTATTCACCTTATCTTGAACATAATTAGAATGTGTCTCTGTCAGAAACACTGACTTTTGTAGATTTATTTCCATATAATTCCCTTGACACACTTCCTGTTTGTACATTTTTATGTTTTCTATACCTTACAGGTGGCCCATGTGCCTTTATGTTCTTATACAGCTGCAAAATATGTTCCTGGAAAAATATGAGCTAAGAACAACTGACAGAAGTATGGTAAAGCAGCACACTTGCCTGGATACCAGCTGAGGATTAGTAGTGGTTGCTCCTCTATGAATTTGTCTGTTGAACTCTGTGGCAGTAAGGAAGGAAAAGCATGAAAGTGAAATGAATCTTGCTGGCACAGACTTCACTTTCAGTAATTGGTGCTGAAGGGAGGACTAGAGATTCTTGAACCTTGAGGTAGAAATAGATAAACTGTCTTCTCTAAGAAGCTTCTGTAAGACTAGCCAGCTGGATTGCAAAGAGGTGGAGACAAGCACCTGAAATGGGTGTTACAGAGATTTCTTTACATATTGTAGAAAGAGAAGTTCTTATGTTGAATCTGACAGAGGTGAAAAATAAAACTGGAATCTGGGAAAGGGTGACTGTCAGTTGGCAGTGTAAAAGTTGCTTTAGTTAATATGTAGGATCTGTCTGTTTTGTAGGTTTCACATGAAGGATTGAATTTCAAAGATGAAAGACTGTATTTGACTAATATTTAGACCTGTGTCCAGCAAAGGCCTATTTTTCTTCTCCAAGAGTACGAAAATTATTTTTTGAGCTATTTTTCACTGGTACAAATAAATTCCACAATACATCAGTGATGCAGCAAGGTTTTGGTATTTTTTTTTTAGAAAGTAATTTGTGCCACAGGTGAACATATGGAAATGACTTATTTTGAGAATGTCTAACTGCATTTCTAAATGACATATATATTTTCTCAGGTTAATTAACATTTTCTGCACAGTATATGTGAAGCATCCAAGCGTGATGATCTCACTTATTTCCTGTGCCCAGAGCACATGACAAGGCAACCGGTAGTTATTAACCAGTGCAGAATGAAAGCATTCTTTTCACTACTGTTTCCCTGAAGAGGATTTTACTTAGTGTTATGTATAGTCTTCAGGTTTCATTGCTTTCTGTTTTCATCCTATTTGTTGTCTGGATTATAAGCAAGTGGGACCAACTGATCTTCACACTGAGTTACGGTTTTGAACCCAGGAGTTTGACCAAGTCTGTCTCATTGTCTGTGTTCCAGTTCTATTCTGTTATTTTAGAGACAACAAATAGCTATTGTGACATTTTCTTACAAATACAGCTCCTCACAAGCAGTGAACCAGCTGCTGAATCTGTTCCATGCTTCTTAGACATGGAGAATAAATATAAAATGTTGTGAGCCTTGTTCAAATATCCAAGGCTCATTTTGCTCCCCATTATCACTCTTCAGGTATGGATGAACCTCTAAAACACTTTGTTTCAGAGCAGATACTGTATTTGAGACTCAAAATACCAGCCTCTGTCTCAGAGACTCATGAAGGCCCTAGATATAACCTGCAAGGTCTTATACCTTTATTGCAATTATCTAAGCAATGGAAGCATTTGCTCCCTGATCATTCCTGTCAGGTCGTGTAGTCTTTACTGTTTCAGACAAGGCATGAGAGGAATGCCATGCCCCATTATCTTTGTTAGCTTATGCTGTGGGGGCAGAATTATGTAGCTGTTCTTGTTCTTTGTCCCTGGTTTTGCCGGCTGATGCTGAATGAATTAGTAACTATGATTCCCAATGACTTGACATGCAAAGCTTGCTCAGGGAAGCTGAAGAGCAGGATTTTTGTTCTCTTCTCTGTTTTTATTCAGTCTCAAAATCTAGTATTATACGTAGTATGATAAATACAGCAAGCTATGAAATTTTGGTATTGAGAACTACTAAAAAGTCTGCTGCTGCTCACAATTACCCTCAAATGATTAGTACTTCATCTGATCAGTTACAATCAGACTTGTGCTATGCCCAAAAGGAGGGAACATAAGAAGCTGATCTTTTCATAACAGGTATGTCTGTAACCATGTTTGGAGAATAAGGACTGCATGCAAGAGTATCATCTGTCCTAAAGACAATGACTGATGACTGTTTTTAGTGTTTTTCTAACCTCTGGAGTTGACTGAGAAACAAATAATAGAGTCTTTTTTTCCCCCTCTCTTCTCATACTCACAATATGCATTGGGAATATAAGGAAGATTCATGCAAATGAGATGAAGTTGACCTAAAGGCACTACTGTGATCAGAAACTATGACTCCCTGAAAAGACGTGTCATTAATTTTCCACGTGTGGCCCTTGGTACTTTAGAACAAACATATTCATGGGAAAAATACCTTGTTTTGACTCAATTAATCATCTGTGGTGCACAATGCAGCTGTGTGCAGTGATACTGAAGATATTTTCCTTCTAAAAAAGTCAGAGAGAAGATGGCAATTCCTAGAGTTTTCATTGACTTTTAAAAGCTTGATAGCAAAGTTATTTGGCCTCTCTGATGACCTGGTGATTCACCAGAGAACAGGCACAGCCAAAACAATGATAATAACAATACTAGCAAAGTTAGTAATCTCTTTCAAACACAGATATAGAGCCCTGAACTGTCATATCCAGGTTTCCCCACTTCCATGAGGACCAGCAACAACATGAAAGTATGCCCTTCTTTCTTTTGAATGTAAAGATGCATAAATGGAATACAAGCCTTTTCCTGTAAGTTGGCAATGTACACCATTAGTGCTACTACACTCAAGAGGAAAGAACAATTGAAGCTTATAATATAATCAGAGATTTTTTTTCCTTACTAGCAGATGTCTTTATTAAGGAAATTACTAAGATAAAGGGAGAGGATGAAATATTTTCAATTAAGAAAATAAAAAAGATTGCTTTTCTATGATTCTCAGATAAAATATTTGAATAATTACTTTATAGACAATATCTGGATAGGATGATTTATAAAACAACTTAAAATGTGTCATTAATTGTATATTAAATATTTACCTGTGGGGGAGAATCCACACTACTCTAGGTAAAGTCCAGCTATAAACTGTATTTGACTATGTCCTGAAAATCTTGCAATTTGTGGATCCCATCCTCTTTTTATGTGCAGAAATAATATAGACATTAATGAACAAAAAACCTGCGAACTAGATTTGATGGAAAGAAAGATTAAAAGACTACAAGTGATTAAAAGATTAAAAGTGCATTACATTGTGTTCTTGCAGCTGTTGCATGTGCATTAGGATAGATTATAGAGAACTCTGGCGTACTGCTCATTTCTGCTTCAGACCTCTATTGAGTAAATGAAGGAATAAACATGAGTGTGGTATATTAAAAAGGGCAGTTCAGTAAATTCTGTATCTTGGGGAATCCACCACCAATCCAGTATTCCATGGGTATGGGATAGTGGTAACTAAAGATGGAAAAACTCAAAAGCAACAAGCAGGGAAGGCTAAGTGACAACCCATTGCTACATACCAGAACACACAGTAAACAAAACCAGAAAAGCAGCAAAAGAAACAGACCGTACTTCCCACGCTAACTCTCTCACTGTTGCTGCACACAGGAACCTCATCCCTATGTTCTGGCTGTATCCACAGGACACTCTCAGCTCTGTCTGCCTTGTCAGGGCCCTAGTGTTCTTGATGGCTCTTCTTGTGCATCAAACAGGTTGGCCCTGCCTGTGGGCAGTGAGTCATGTAAGCGTATGGTACATTGCACCGCAAAACTCTGAAGCAGGGAAGCAAGCCACCAGCTGGCATTAATCAGGGACCATTAGCTATAAACAAGCATGTCTCCTTTCATGGCTTCTAAATTTAGTTTCTCTCAATTACTATTTCTCCTATGTTTCATTTAATTTCAGGCTGTGTGCAGGTATGCAATGAGGACTAGGGATTTCCCGGATCTAGGAATACAGTTTCAAAGTATTTCCTGTATGTTTTCTAGGGTTTATGTCTAGAAGTGGTATTTAGACATTATTAATTAACATTAATACAAAATATAAAACAGTAACTCTCCCACTCACAGCTTAGTAGCAAAATATCTTGTTCTGTATTATGATGCTTCCTATCTTGTACTGCCTCTTAACATTTTGTTGAGATCCTGCTGTTGAATAGCTTAAAGCTATTTGGAGTCCTGTGAATTCTGTCCCACAACTCTGTATTGCCAGCCAAGCCATATTAAGGCTATGGATAACTGTTGTTTGCAAAATATTCCCTACAATTAACTGGAATGGTTTTTGGTTATAATTGTCAGGTTTGGCCCAACTGAGTAAGTCTATTGACCAATCCTGACACTAAATCACTCATAAGTAGGACCTCTTTCCAACCTGCAGCTGCAAATATTTTGTTCATCTGTCACATTTGCTACAGGAAGAACAGGCAATAGATGCATGTCCTAGGTGCTCTAGGGTGTCATTTCTCCTTCATCCTAAATAGCCTGAAATGCCAGTGTTGCTAATTTCCCACGTGTTTAGTTTTAATCTGACAGCAGGTAGAAATGACTACCCATAAAATACACGCTAAGGATAGTTGCTGCATATTCCTGGGATTGTTAACTAAATTTTCTTTTTCTTCCAGTGGTCATTTCTGCTATTTGGGAAGACAATTAGTGTAAGCACAAATCTTGTTTTGTTCTACACTCTCTTGCTAATACCAGTTAATAATTGCTAGGAGGAGAGTCTCATTATTTCTTGGAAACTCAAGTTCTGAGATGGTATTAAGTCCTCCTTACATGAGTCACTGTGATCACTTTAGTATGTTGTGAATGTTCTAATTCACCCTAGAATTTTTCCACTCATATTCATCAAATCAAAGGTTCTTCTAATGTGTATCAGATCACTTGGAGATGACTTTATATCGACAGAAGATTATCTACATACTTTGTTGGAAAAAGATCTGAGGTAGTCAGAAAATAATGGGGACAGATGGGGACAAGTCAGTCCCCAAGTCAGATGGGGACATCTTCCTTGATAGCTACAGAAGGTTATCTGCAAACTTTTGTTTAAACCAAAATCAGTAGGAAAACAAGCATTTCATTTGGGGGGAATCTGTTGAAAATAAATGACAAAACTTGAACAACAAAACTATACAGAATTTTATAAAGAAATCTGGCATGACCAATACAATATTCATCCACCCTCCTCTGCTGGCTTTGCAGTACACACTGGATCACTAATGGATGCCAATTTAAAGCCAGCTCACAAATCTCTACATAAGCTGCAGTGTGTGCTGTCTGTAGTATAAACATACTCTGAGAAGCTTTTAAAATCCTGTAGATAGTTAAATTACAAGTTGCCTTGTAGTAAATCTAGACTTCTTCTATATGTTGAACTCCGTAAGGGCCAGTAAACCAATTTAGGTATCTCATTTATGGTTAAAGGCTTAGATCTTGAGTTAATTTGCAATTATTTATATAGTGCCTATACGTCTGTTACTGAGTTGTATTTTAGGATATTATTATGCCATGGGTTTTTTCTACTTTTTAAAAGAAAAATACATATCAGAAGCTGTAAGAGAACATACTGTGCGAGGTTTTGTGTGTTTATTTTATTGAACAATGCACACTAATGTTTCTTTAGAAAGGAGATTACAAGTTCTTCAGAGGACCCATTTATCTTTGATTTTGTCACTTTAATTCTCTGACAATAGCTGGTTCCTGGGCGAAAGCAAGAAACATAATTTTACTGTAGTAGCAGACATTTTCCACTAAAAACTTGCATTCTTGTTTTCCTGGTTTTGTTGCCTCTCAGCTGGAACTTTGACTCAATTATTGCTGCTTTGTTCTGTTAGTGGAGCACTAAATTTGCTTATATAAATTACAGTTTCCCAGCTGACAACTGCCCTTGAATAGGTGAATTTGTACAGTCTGTAAAGTAGACAAAGATGCCACAATACCCCAGACAAAGTAATCTCATTGCCAGTGCAGTAGGAAGATTTTGGGGTGGCTGGGGGGGGGGGGGGGTAGCTAATAGGATTATGGTGTGAACCAGCAGCATCTAAGGAACATGTTATTAAATTCCAAGGGATACTAGTCTAACCTTGCTGGAGATAGGTGATCCTCACTTAGAGAGTTTGAAGAAGCTAAGCCAGCTGCTGTTTAATGTTGGCCAGGAATAGAATTAGTTGGCTTGTTTCAGTGAAGGACAAACAACTGAACCAGGCAAGCACGAAGTAGAATAAAATTTGACCTGTTTCAAGGAAAGTAGGACAGTCTGCTTACCCATGGTTAGTCACAATACCCAAACCCAAACCCATGCTGTCAATTCCAGTGCTTTTTGTCTTTGTTTAATGTTCTTTTTAGTCAAAGATTTATCCTTTCATCCTGGAATACACCCAGTAACACTGCTTGTAGATTTTAGGCTTGATCAAAAGACTGGATGAGAATCCTAATCTGCTAATATCATTAATAATTAGGCAGACTTTTAATTGCCAACTTGTACCTATTTCTGTAAATATACAGATGTACAGCTAGACGTCACTTTCACTGTCCTCAAGCTTCCTGGAAGTGAGCCAGTGCCAGTCCAGATGCTGTATAGCTCCATGTGCAGGTTAGTAATCAGGGTATATGTGCTCAGGCTAAGCACTCTCCTAGACCAGCTACAAGACCTGAACTAAGCATTTAACTTGGAGACTAACCAAAGAGGCTGAAACTTTTTGCACCTGCTCTGCAGTGTTGCTCTTACAGAGGAAGAAGACAGTAAGACAGTAGCATCCCTGAAGTGACAAAAATGGTTGATAAAGTTTTGTCTACCACAAGTGGAAAAGAAAGTGAGATGGATTCCTCCAAGCATGACATCAACACCGTTATACTGTCTGTACTGCCATGTGGATGCCATTCTTCCTTTCCCTTGGAAATCAAGATGAGCAAGGTGAAACTCCAGTGTTCACTACAGTGGACCAGCCAAAGCTACACCTAGATTTAAGTATGAGATAATACTTCCAGAGTCTACAGGCTTGGCTCGCCCAGAATAACTCAGGTTTTAAGTCTGGAGCCAGGTCAGACTTCTGTAGAGATAAATTCACTTGAGGTAGAACTAGGGCATAAATGGATGTGTCTTTCAGGTCACTGGGCTCTGGACAGGTAGAGTGAGTCCATCTGTAATTAGATACGATTGCATACTATTTTGTAGGTAAATGCAAGCTTAGTTTTTGCTACTAAAAGCCAACTGTTTGATAGTTCTGAAAGAGGAGCAATATCACTGTGGTAAATGTAGCGTTGAATTTGGATTAGAGGGTTTTTTTCTTCTGAAATGGTAAAGATTCATGTTGAACTGAGATCCTAAGCTAAGAAAGATTGTTGATGACACCCTTCAAGTCAGAAAAAGGTGGTATCTCTTCGGAGTTGTTTTCATGTTCAGTAAATGATTGGGTGCTCTGGCTCTCCCAAGACCACAGCTAAAGGGTGGTGGTTTGAGTTGCAAACAGACTTGGGTTTGTTTTGGCATTACAGGTGTTCAAAAGATTCTTTGTTGCGGTTGCTCTCTAAAGAACAAAAGCAAACTTTTAATTCCTGAAAAGATGAACTGCCATCTTCCAGATATGTCCAGTAGTTGTCTGAGCATTGCAAGTAGCTGGAGACTAAAGACATAATGTTAGATTGAAATTATTTAATAAGTAGATTGTATGAAAGTATCATGCATAATGGGTAAGACAAAGTCACCTTTAGCAGAAGTACACTGATTTTGTGCTTTAGAACAATATCAGAAATTGGCAATGTCGATATATCAGGGTAAATATTCAGGATATAATTGTAATACAGCATCTTGTAAATAAACTGGTGAAGAAAGTATTTTTTGAGGTAAACCTGATATACAGAGATAGACATGATTCTTAATTTGTCTAGAGGCATCTGCTCAATTACTGAGCTACAGTTTGTATCTGATACTTTCAAGATTTTATACAGTATCCTTATACAGAAGCTTCAGTGGGAGAATTTCTTAGTTCTTTCACTTATATATACAAGATCACAGGTCTTGTCTTATTACCATTCCTTCATGTCGCATGATTAAATTATCAAATATGCAGTAATTTTTGTATAACAGGAATTTTTGATTTTTTAGCTACATGTGCTGAAATACATGGAACCATATGAGTTACTATGAAGAAAAAAACCTCTATTCTAGCCCAAATTGTACACTCAGAGAGATTGTGAAATATCCATCTTTGGAAATACTCAAAACCTGACTGCACATGATCCTGGGGAACCTGCTTTGGCTGATGCTTCTTAAGCAGGGTAGCTGGATGAGATGGTATCTAGAGTTCCCATCCAACTAAACAGTTCTGCGACTTTGTGATAGCTAAAGTCTTTGCATGCAACAAATATTAATAAGTACTTTGGTGTAGCGGTGAAAGTTGGGGTTATTTTCTGTATCTGGGTTAACTGGAAAAAGGTACTAGAGGAGTAGTTCATTTGAAGGTAACAATGACAAATTAAGAGAGAGAGAGAGAGTTTACATAAAATTAAAAATGCTGGATGATGGAATTCTGAACTTTGCGTTTAAATTTTTCCTTATTATTTATTTAACAAGTAGAATGAAACCTAACACAACAGTTAATGAAAATAACAGATGGCAAAAAGACAAACTGTTAGTACTGCTGCATAACTATTGGTTAAAAAAGGCCAAAACCAAAACCCAAATACAAACTTTAACAGCCAAGAAGTAGTTGTGATTATTTAAAAGCTCTTCTAGTTTTTATCAAATTTTATCAAATTGATTAGGGAGAAAGAATTTGAACAGGCAGTATTTGAATGCCTATGTGACTGGATGTGAAATACTGGAGTTGCCTTGGAATAGACCAAGCAAGATGTAAGGAAAAAAGATCCAACTATTTTTTCTGTCAGAAGAGATCTGAAGCCAACTTTGTCTTCTGATATGATAGTCTGATCACATGGGAGGTATAGTATATAAAAATAATATTTATGTAGTCTTTGTTGTGAGGTGCAGTGTTGTGGTCCCTTGAGATGGCAGAGACCCATCCGCCTCTGCATACCCAGTCTGCAGAAATTGGAACCAGAATGAATTATCTGATTTCTTGAGAAGCACATGAAAGACTGGGAATAAATTGTTTGATCCATACTAAAATTCAGGCAGAAACTGAGGTGTATATGCAGTGTTAACAATCATGAGACTGGCCCTTGAAGTGGAACAGTAAGTGGGTAAATCTGACATGTCTGTTATGTTGGTGCTTTTCTGTTTTATACCAATATACAGCCAGTTCATTAGGACCACACAGAAGGCAGACCCAGCTGCTATCTACAAAGTCATTCTCCATGTCCGGATAATTAAATATTTGATATAAATCAGCATGATGCCACTTTCAAATATCCCATGGATCAGGGATTAAGATTTCTGTGTGAAGAAGTAGACATCTGTTAAGATTTAAATATTTAATCAAATAGGCTTACGTTCTTATCTCTTATCTTTACAGATCTCAGGATACTTCTGATGAATTTTCTAAATCCTGCTGAGCGTTCCAAGTCCTTCCGGCAAAGGACTTCCACTGCTACCAGAACTTCACTCATTTATTTCTTGAACTGTGATATCAAGCAAAATCAACTGGAATGTGCATAGAAGAGCTTTTCTCTAGGACTTTTCTTACTAGTTGCTAATAGTGACTTTGTGAAATTGAGTGCATTTTTTTCTGTTCTCAAAGTAAAAACAAAAATGAGTGCAAGCAAAAACCTTGAAATTGGCATGTTCATGTTGAGATGTATTAAAGTCCTCTTACCCAGGATGATGTAAATAGCTTCCTTAAACACCTATATGTGTATTTGTGTCAGATGGGTTTTCATTAAGAGTGCTTTAGGAAATACCTCCTATAATGTTGTTGCAATTGCCTGAATTCCCTTTCACTTAACTCCCTCCTCCCTCCACTCCCACCACCGCATGTGTCCTCATGGTATATCTTTACAGACTTCTAAAGTATTAGTGAGGACTAGGTAAAATTATTTTGGTTAATTTTTTTATGTTCTTCCTTATATATCCCCTTCTTGACAAAATTAAATGAGAAAGTTGTATTGATACAGTAACTATCCCAGGTGTTCAGTCAACAAAAAATATTTAGAGCAATTTTATCTCTGTCACAACCACTTAAAATTTGACAGTTATGGAAATGAAAGGGATCTTCCAGGAAAGGTGTGACAAACTATACAGTGATCCAGTGACAAAATGTTTTTCTGGGTTTGATGAACCTGCAATGTATATGTATTTATATACATATAAATATGTATTTGAGAAGTTGCTTGCTCTAATTTCTGGTTCATCTTAGTTTAGAGTTTGGAATTTGACTTTAGATATGCCATCTGTGAGGGATTTTTTTCAACAGTTTAACAACTGTAGAGAATGTGACTTAAAGTATCTGCAAGTTTGTGTAGTACTGGAAGTGTGAGGTACAGTTTGTCTGTGGAGTGTATGGTGACTGTAGATTCACTACTTTTCCTCCCTGGGGAGCCAGACTGAAAGCCAGATGCAGGCTTACTCCTGCATGGCCTCCTTCTTCTCTGCCTCTCTACATCATACAATAAATTCAGATGAAAAATACTTTGGTTGTTTCTATGTTTGAAAGCAACGAGTTGCTGCAAGTCACATTTTGTTCCTGCTGGTAGTATTACTTACACATATTGGGAAATGTTTGCTTCCTCCAAGACCTAAATTACCTGCCCTGCTTGCAAGAAGATGTCTAAACCACTGACTATATTAATTCCAGACATCCATATAGCGTGAAACACAGATCTGCTTCTCAGTTGTCTGTGGACCATTTACAGTAGCATTCACTTAAACACTGCAAAACCTCCTGCAGTATGTGACAGCCTCTCTTTTTACATAATTTGGAATGCTTTTAAAATACAGCTTTTAACATACATCTAAAGAGTGTTTATTAGATTAAATATGATATAAAGGTAAGTATAGTATCCCTTTTTCTACACAGGAAAAATTGCTGCTACATTTACAATAGAAATTTGACTTCTTTATGAAGAATGTTAGAAAGTTCATGGCATCAACAGTTCAGTCACTTCCTGATAAGTAGCAGAGTTTCAGCAGACGTTTGTTGACTATCTGGAGTGACTCTATATTTTATAAACCAGTTTCCTATGATTATCTTAAATATTCTCTGCTATCCTGTTATCATATTAGTTGACAGTTCACTATGTGTACCAACAGTAATATCATGATGCTTACTCTATCTTATGTACATTTTCAGTGGTTTTTTTATATTTAGTAATTTAACTCTTTAATGAATCCTCTAATTAAAACTTCTATGTAATAAAAATGTCTATGCAGCTGTTGATAGATAGATACTCTAGACTGACAGTCCCATATAAATCTTGATGTTATGGATCTTAATTCACTCCCTGTGCTGCATTTTATTTCAAAGTTTTCATGTATCCATTCTTTGCTTGAAGCACTTGTATGGCTGTTTATACTTGATGTATTTTGTAATTTTTATCATGTCTCACTAAAAACAGCAACTGTCCTCTGGTTTTGGCTTAGTTCAATTTATAAATAATAAATTATAGGCCTACAACCCTTCTTGTGAAAAACGCACAAGGACTTCCTCAGAGCTTTTATG
This sequence comes from Coloeus monedula, assembly GCF_965178545.1. NCBI lineage: Eukaryota > Metazoa > Chordata > Aves > Passeriformes > Corvidae > Coloeus > Coloeus monedula. The sequence goes on along the minus strand of NC_138822.1, from coordinate 13,447,652 downwards.
CAGGAAAAGTGTATAGCTATTTTTTCTATTTGTCTTACATACTGACCAGGCAGTTAGATGTCCTCCTCTTTAAAGGATATTAAAGTTTTTTTCTTTACTGCCACTCAGTAAAATAAAATACCAACCTCATTTGCATCACAATTACCTATAAGTAACAAGGATGGGTCTTGAAAATGCCTGGGGAAATATTAACAATATTTTCTACTTGCCAGAACAATAAAGACATTAACCCCCCCACTATCTGTCAAATTAATTCTACATGCTGACATCTTGAAATGCATTTAATCTGCTATTCTTTAAAGTCAAATAATATCTCTTTTTACTTGCCTTTCTTCTGAGAAAAATTTTCAGTCTTCAATTTATTTTTGTGACATCTTTTTTATATCCTGCATTTTTTTGTCATGTTGCCCCTTGATCTTTTAATATCCTTTTTGAGAACATGTCTAGTGGTTATGCACTGAAGAAATATGGATCATTTTGGATCTATCTAATAATCTCAGAGCAAAATATGAAATAGCTTGCAGATGTAATATTTCCTAGAGGTGAAGCTGTGAGAATGATAATACATGAATGGCCATTTAAATAATTTGGGATAGTAATGTTAGCATCAATGCTAAACAAATTCCAATAATTTACATTTGAAAATGTGCACTGCAAAAATAGTTACTTGACAAACTGAAGGGTGCCAGAAGACCAACTACAGAATTCAAGTTAAAGTATGTTCTTCGTCAAGTTAAAAGTATGTTCTTCATAAGCAAAAAATAGATCAGTAATTTGTCAAAATTGGGTCACTGGAAAAGATAACAGACTTACTTTTTTCCTCTAGGGAGCTACTCTGGGATTGACATATGTTTTGAAAAAGCATGGAGCTAGTATTGAGATAAATCTAGAGGACAGGTGACAAATACTTTTTCAGTGCACGAGGGGCTTGAATTTCAGCTCATGTATTTTGTCAGTAAGAACAGGAAAACTCAGTAAGAAAAAGGAGACTTTCTATTCAGCAGCTCTTCACATCTTAATTTATTATATTATCAGTTCTCTTTTTACTTCTTAATTAAGCTTACTAAATTTGCACACCATGGAACAGGCAGAATGCAAAATGTTGTAAATAAGGCAAAAGAAAAAATCTGAGACTAGAAGCTACTATTTCTCTCTCATTTCCATTCTGTAAACACGCCAATTTTTTTAATTGAAGTCTTGATTCTAGTGCCCTTGAATTGCTACCCTTCTGAGGAACTGAAATCTTTGGGGATACTCAACAAATAAAGTTCTGGCTTTAGTTCAAGCTACAGTTCTGGCACACTTTGGCACAAAGAATTATTTCTTGTATTACATGTTTCTTGAGATTTTCCTTTGTGGTGTGTAGGACTACACACACTGACAGCACTATAACCACACTGAACTCCGAGTTTGAAGTTACTCCATTTCTGGGAAAATTAACAGGTGTGGCTCAAATTTAAGAATGAACTACACCAGGGCATTGTCAGGAGATATCCACCTTAGTATATTTATGTCTGCGTACTTTCCTTCACTCTTCTGTGATTAACTCCCACTTACTTTAATGAAAGTGGTGTGTTTCCATCAGAGAATGTTCCTTTGAAAATGAAACATGAAAACTCCCTATTGCTTCATGTTGTCTCTATAATTTTTTTTTAAGGAACACATATTTTATAATTGTAGTAGCAGTTAAATGTGACAGAAGAAGTAATAGTGCTTTGCTGTCTCCCAAAGATGTATCCATGTCTGTGTTATTTTTAAATTCAGTGCCATTGGCTTGATCGATGATGTAGCAACTGCTTTTGGTTGAAATATATTTCCTGGAATATGGCATTTTAGATTACCTTCCCCTTGATGTAAACATGAAATGGTTTTCTTAGGATGTGGCATTAAAAGAAGTGTTCATCATCTGTGCTATTTTTCCTAAATAAAGCATACTGCCATTTCATATCAATATTTTAGATCATAAGAGAGCAGAAATTATGTCTTTTATATAATTTTTTTAGTTTGGACAAAACCTTTAGGATTTGAGTCCAGCTGTTAATGTTGTCAAGGCCATCACTAGACCGCGTCCTCAAGGCCCGGGCCACATGTACAAGGCCTATTAAATGCTCCAGGGATAGTGACTTGCCTGGGCAGCCTGTCCTAGTGCTTGACAACCTTTCAATGAAGACTTTTTTCCTAAAATCTAACCTAAACCTCCTCTGGCACAGCTTGAAGCCGTTTTCTCTTGTACTATCACTTGTTGCTTGGGAGAAGAGACTGAAACTTCTCTACAACGTCCTTTGAAGTAGACTTAGAAAATGGTAAGATCTCTCCTCTGAGAGAGATGATAAGACCTCTCCTCTATTCACCAGGCTAAATAATGCCAGTTCCCTCAGGAATTCCCCATGAGGACTGTGGGTTGATCTTGCTGGACACTGGGTGCCCACCTAATTGCTCTATCACTCTCCCTCCTCAACTGACCCAGGGAAGAAAGATTATTCAACTATTAACAGCATTGGCAAAACAGACTCAATATTTGGAACTTAATTTATTACCAATCAAATCAGAATTGGATAATGAGAAATGAAATCAAATGTTCAAATCCCTTCCCACCATCCCTTTCTTCTTCCAAGGCTCAGCTTTACTGCTGAATCTTTTAGCTCTTCCTCTTGCACAGTGCATGATGATAGGGAATTGTGGTCACTATCAGTTCATCACACTTTGTCTCTGCTGCTCCTTCCTCCTCAGACTCCTAGTTTTTATTGCTGAGCAGATGTCATATAGTATGGAATATTGCTTTGGTCAGTTTGGGTCAGCTGTCCTAGTTATGTACCCTCCCTTTCTTGCTCACACCCCCAGCCTCCTGGCTTTTGGGGCCAGGGGGATGTTGGAGACACAGCCTTGATGTAGGAGTACTGTTCAGAAGTAGCCGAAACACTGATGTGTTATCAGCACCTTTCTAGGTACCAAGAACAGCACTATGATGGATGCTACGGGGAAAGTCAACTCCATATCAGCCAGACACTAGTTTCCATTTCTTATTCCATATCACTTGTGTCATGCTCAGTCCCACATAATTCAATACATTTACATATCTTCCAACCATTACATTTTATTACTGAGATATCTTCCCAACACTTACAATTTATACCATATACTCTATACTGTTTTTATAGCCAACATACAGATTTTCACACTCTCCTTAACTACTGCTCCCTGTCTTTTAACAGACAGATACCATTCTCCCTTTCCATGAGCTTCCCCCAGTCGCCCAATGTCCTCAAATATTGAGGCACTCAAACCTGCTCACAGTACTCAAGGTGGGGCCAGGGCAGTGTGTGGCAACCACCTCCCTTGACCTACCAGCTGTGCTGTGTGTGAAGCAACCCAGGACACTGCTGGCCCTCCTGGCTGCCACACTGCTGACTCATATTACACTTGCTGTTATATACGGCATGGATATATCATGGCTTCACCAAGGGCAAGCTCTGCTTGATCCACCTGGTGGCCGCCTACAATGAAGTGATTCCATCCATGGGAAAGGGAAGCGCTATGGAAATAATTTATGTGGATTTTTGTAAAGGTTTTGACAGACACCCCACAACATTCTTCTCTCTGAATTGGAGAGATGAATTTGGAGGGTGGATTGTTAGATGGGTAAGGAATTGGTAGGATGGTTGCATCTCAAGGGTAGTGGTCAGTGGCTCAGAGTACCAACGGATGTCAGTGACAAGTGGTGCTCTCCGGGGTCTGTATGGGGAACAATGTTATTTAATATCTTTATTAATCACATAGAAAAAGGGATCAAGTGAACTCTCAGAACATTTGCAGATGACACCAAGCTGAGTGATGAAGTGACACTCCTGAAGACAGGATGCCATCCAGAGGGATATGGAAAAGCTCCAGAATTCAGTGCATGGGAACTTCACGCACCTTAACAAGATGTCATTGTTTAGCATAGTTTGGGTTTTTAGTTAAGGAGGGCTCCATCAGCCACAGAAGTGATTCTTTTGCAAAGAGGTGCTTGCATCTTCCTCCAGACCCAATAGAACCAATTAACTGGCTAGTTTGAATATCGGCAACTTTTTAAAGCCACTTAAGAAGCTTGACACGCCTCTGTGATCCACATTTAAGAACAAACAAAACCGGGAAACCTCTCTTGTTTCTGGCTTTTGAACAGGTGGCTGGGGGCCCGCAGCGCGGCCCAGCGGGGCCGGGCCGGGTCGGCTGTGGCGCATCTGGGCCGAGATCTCTCAGCCGCTTCTGCTCGCTGGACACCGGGCGCAGCCCCTCAGTGCGGGCCGGGCCGGCCGGGAGACAGCCACCCCGGAGCCTCGGAGCCCTGTTCCAGCCGCGGCCCCTCAGTGCGGGCCGGGCCGGCCGGGAGACAGCCACCCCGGAGCCTCGGAGCCCTGTTCCAGCCGCGGCCCCTCAGTGCGGGCCGGGCCGGCCGGGAGACAGCCACCCCGGAGCCTCGGAGCCCTGTTCCAGCCGCGGCCCCGCTCCGTGCGGGCGGGCCAGCAGCGCGGCTCGGCCGGGCCGGCCCTCACCCAATGCGGCCGAAATTCATCTGAGGCCGCTGCCCGGCAACGATCATGCGAGAAACAGCGAGAGGCGAATGCCAGCTGTGGGGCCCGGGTGAGATGAACCCTTTTAGTGCTGTAAGTTTCCTCCAGAACAGATGAAGCCTGCAGACATCAATCCTCTCCCGACTCAGAGGAGGAGGAAAGGAGAAGGCACGTGAAGAAAACACCATAAAGACACCAAAGTCAGTGAAGAAAGAAGAGCTGAAACCCTGATGGAGGAGAAAGAGGAGATGCTTCAAACCTAGAAGCTGAAATTCTGTTGTAAAGCTATGGTGATGGACTATGATACATCAGAGTACCCGTTGTAATTTCATGAAAGCATGGGGGCTGGAGCGTTCAAACTGCAATTGTGAGCTAAAGTATCTGTGCTGAAACAAGCAAATGTCAAAGTAGCTGTGATTTGACGAGAAGCTTGAACAGAGAGAGATGAAAGTGATGAAGACCCTTGTTCCCAGGGAAGGAGAAGACCTCTGTTCCTAGAGATGAAGGTGCTCCCAGAGATAAGTGAAGAGAACCTTTGTTGTTGAACAGCTCATTCTTAAAATGGTACCCCATTAGCTAAAGATTGGACCCTCGAAAGCAGTTGTGGGGGAAGCTGTAAGTCAAGGGAAGGGCCTTTCACATGCAAGCAGAGAACCATCCCAGGCAGCTGTCTCGTTGTGACATTGAAGCCATGAGAGAACATCTTGTGGAGATGTCTCCATAGCATGAGCAAGAGAGACTCCTCTCCCTGTGAACTGAAAAAAGAGATTATTATAGAGGTGGTAAACTGACTCAACATCTCAAGGGTTGTGTTTTTACGTTGTCAGTGGGAGAAGGGAGAGAGGTGGGGGAAGAGAAGTGTTCTGAAGGTTTAGTCTGACTTTTTTTCTTTCGTTTAGGTCTGTTAATAAACTTCTTTATATTCTTTTAAGTTTTGTGCCTGGTTTGCTTTTTCCTAATTCTTATCTCACAGAAGGAAAATAAGGAAATAAGTAAATAATGGATATTTTGAACCAAACCACTACACAAGGCCAAGTGCAAGGTGCTGCACCTGGGTTCAGACAACCCTCAGTATCAATCCAGGCCTGGGGGATGAAGGGATGGAGAGCAGCCCTGCTGAGAAGGACTTGGGGGTGCTGGTGGATGAGAGGCTGGACATGACCCAGCCATGGGCACTCACAGCCCAGAAAGCCAAACGTGTCCTGGGCTGCATCCAAAGCAGCGTGGGCAGAAGGGGAAGGAGGGGATTCTGCCCCTCTGCTCTGCTCTGGTGAGAGCCCACCAGGAACACTGCATCCAGCTCTGGGATCCCAACACTGGCAGGACACGGAACTGTTGGAGAGAGTACAGAGGAGGGACACAAAGATGATTAGAGGGATGGAGCACCTCTGCTTAGAGGAAAGGCTGATAGAAATAGGTTTGTTCAGCCTGGAAAAGAGAAGGCTTCAGTGTGACCTAAGTGAGGCCTTCCAGTACCTGAAGGAAGCCCACAAGAAAGATAGAAACTTTTTACAAGGATATGTAGTGACAAGACAAGGGTGAATGGTGGGTTCAAATCCACCTATATTTTCCTTTTTAATATTTCTTAAAGAAAAGCAATTTTAAGAGTTCATATCACACTTCTAACAACCTCCTGAAACATATCACTGCCCAAATTATCTCAATTCTGCATATTTCTGTATGCCTCATTCTACGTTTTGAAGCTGCACCACATAATAGGTTATGCAGATTTTGTGATGCATTTACACCAGCTCAGGCTGTCCCTTGAATCCTGGAAAACCTATTGGCAGTCTCTTAATTTTTAAGCTTCTGTGATACTAGCCATTTGGGAATTTTAAAACGAATCTTTACATGAAGTGAATTCTCCAGTAGACTTGCAGTAAAAAGTAAGGAAGACTTATGGGCCTGATGTAATTGACTTTGAAGGTAAATTGAAATTTACTGTTTTTGCTGCTGCTGCTAAGCAGTATTTCTGGTAAAGCCTTGATATTTTACATTTTTGAGAGTCTGAAAGTATTAAACACATTAATTATATTGAGCAGGATGAACGCCAACTGAAAAGAATAAAAGCTTTTGTTCTTAGAGGTTAGATCTCACACTTAGAGGTTAGAGATTACATTTTAGGACGCTGTTCTACACTGAAATTAGAAATGCCTCCTACCCATTTCAGGTTTGCCTGGCTCCTTCAAAACAGAGAATAGAGTAGGCCCAAATGATACTGTTCCTTTTGGCTGTCCTCAGAAGGCTTTGTTCTGCTCTGGATGGTAAATGAGCACAGGATCAACTAGTGCTGCTACAATGTGAAGTGTAATTCTCACTAAACTCCTCTCTGGAAGAGGGAGTCAGGTTTTTGATGACTGTAATACTGTTTAGGAAACAAAACTTGTCACATATTAAGAGTGCTCAAAATCAATCAAAGAAGAAACAGCAGTCACTTCAGATGTTTTTAAGATGACAGATATAAACAAAATAGTATATTAATCCTCAAAGCACAACACTTGAACTAGTAGATTTGGTAGAGATATCTAACGAAGTTGGGTTGGGTTGACCCTGGTTGCCTGACAGGTGTCCACTAAAGCTATGCTATCACTCTACTCAAATGGAAAGAGAAAGAGAAGAGAAAGGACAATGAAAGTCTCATAGGTTGAGATAAGGACAGGGACAGATCATTCAGTAATTAGCATCATGGGCAAAATAGACTAGACATGCAAAAAATTAAAATTAATTAATTTTGTTACCAATCAAATCAAGGGTAAGAAATAAAACCAAAATTTTGAAGTGTGTTTCTCCCATCTCTCACTTGTTCATGAGCTCAACTTCACTCTGATTTTCTCTTCCTCCTTCCATCCAGCAGTGTAGGAGGGCAGAGAATGGCAGTTGTGGTCAGTTCATCACATGTTGTCTCTGAGACTCCTTCCTCCTCAGGAGGAGGACTGATCACACTCTTCCTCTGCTCCATTGTGGGGTCCCTCCTATTACTGAGTCCCTTTTGGATCTGTGGCTCACACGCATGAACGCACAGACACAGGGATGGCTTCAGTAATATTAAACCAATGGCAAGGAGCTGAGAAGGGTCCTTGTGTAGAGTTCCACAGAAAATAGTTTATTGCTACAACTTGTGAAGGTTTCCAGAGGCAAATGACCCCAAGCACGTGACAGCTCAGGCTTAAGTACAAGGGTGTGGCTAACACCAGGAGCCAACTGGGGAAGCATAACTGGGGTACATTACCATAACCAAACAAGGCATCCTGGGGGAGGCTTCTTTCCCTCACCATAACTGATAAGTCTTTGGCACCAGAGACTGTCTTACCAACAGCTCTCTCTGCCTCTTGTACCACAGGTCAGTTGGCCACCTCCCACAGGAGACAGTCCTCCATGACTTCTTCAGTGTGGGTCCTTCCCACTTGTGAAGGATGCAGTCCTTCACAAACTGCTCTCCCATGGGTCCCTCCCCTGTGGTGTAGTCCTTCAGGAACAGGCAGTTACCATGTGGGTCCCCCATGGGCTGACAAGTCCTGCCAGCAAACCTGCTCCCACATGGGCTCCTCTTTCCACAGGTCCTCAGTCCTGCTCAAAGGTCCCTACTGCATGGGCTTCCCAAGGCTGCACAGCCTCCTTCAGGCTATGTGCACCTGCTCCAATTTGGGTCTCCTACACAGGCTGCAGGTGGATCTGTGCTTTCCCATGGATGCCCATGGGCTGCAGGAAATCTCTGCTCCAGCACCTGGAACATCTCCTCCACCTCCTTCTTCACTGACCTTTCAGGAGTGTTTCTCTAACATATTTTTATTCCAGTTGTCTCTGTCTGCAATTGCTCCTGCACAGCATCTTTTCCCCCTTCTTAAATCTGTTACCCCAGAGGCACTTCCATTGTCACAGCCCTACCAACAGCAGGTCCATCTGTGAGCCACCTGGCACTGGGTCTATTAGACGTAGGGGAAACTTCTGGCAGCTTGTCACAGAAGCCACCCCTAAGAAGGCCCACCAAAAAACAAAAGGAAAACCCATTACAATGCAAATGTTATCTGGTAAAAGATTACTCATGTTAAGTGACAATTAGGATTTACACTAAGGGGAAAGACATACAATGAATTTTTTTCTAGTGAGTCTTCAGGAATATAATAAAAAGTCAATGCTCTCTTAAATTAGTGATCTGTTTCCAAAATGAGCAGAAATAGAATATGCTTTTAATTATAGTTTTAGATGTCTTTGCAAGAGGAAAAAAATTTTTAAGTCAACAAAAACTGTGAAAGCTACAGAAAAATGGTTACAATAAAGTAAGCATAGTTCTTTAAACTTCTTGGCTTGTCCATTTTTTCTTAGTATACAGACTATTTGTTCTTATGGACAGCTGCATAAAATTTTTATTCTGACAGCATTATCCTTCTTACAAATGTAGGTTACAAACGTTTCCTTCCATTAAAAGGTAATATTTCATGCTGAAGTTATAAATGTGAAGCAATAGAGCAGTGCAAACCAATCACTGACTTAGGTCATATCTTGGCAAAGTTTAATATCTTAGTACTAGCTTCAATATTTTAACCTTAGTCTCTAAAATTAACAAGGTAAAAAACAACATAAAATTAGGTTTAGATGGTGAGGAATTGCAACTATAATCTAGAAACATAGCATTTTTCTCAATAAACAAGAATTTTTATGTAATCACATGCTCAACTCTTTTGTTAATATCAGAAATTCTTTCCATCCTGCCCACCTGTTTGTCATCTTCTCCCATCACATTTATTGTAGGTGATATTTACTTTGTAAGTTCCTTTTAATAATAAGTGATCCCAACAGTATGTCAGCATAGCAAATTATTTTCTTTAATAAGAAAACAAAAATCTACCTTGTTAATACTCCTGGTGAAATTAAAAATACAATGTGAGTACTTGATGTAAATTTAGCCTATACTAAGAAAAGGAACGTTAAGGGAAATATTGATGAAAGTGGGAGCCAAATATTTAATGTTTTCCCTGCTTCATTATATTACAGAGATTTGTCAGTGCTTTGCAGTCTTTTTTTCTTTCTTTTTTTTGCCCTCCTTTTTCCTTTGCATTCTTTTTCTTTCTCTGTATCTTTTATTTTCCTCTCCTCTCCTCTCCTCTCCTCTCCTCTCCTCTCCTCTCCTCTCCTCTCCTCTCCTCTCCTCTCCTCTCCTCTCCTCTCCTCTCCTCTCCTCTCCTCTCCTCTCCTCTCCTCTCCTCTCCTCTCCTCTCCTCTCCTCTCCTCTCCTCTCCTCTCCTCTCCTCTCCTCTCCTCTCCTCTCCTCTCCTCTCCTCTCCTCTCCTCTCCTCTCCTCTCCTCTCCTCTCCTCTCCTCTCCTCTCCTCTCCTCTCCTCTCCTCTCCTCTCCTCTCCTCTCCTCTCCTCTCCTCTCCTCTCCTCTCCTCTCCTCTCCTCTCCTCTCCTCGCCACAGATAGAGGTTTTGTTGATACCCTTTCTTACTTCCTCCTCGTCCCTAATAACACAAATTGTCGTTATACAAAAGGGAGCAAACATGGTATGTCACTTCTTGCTGATAGATGAATGTGCACAAGACAATTTAGACCTTAAAATGCAGAGGAGTAAGGCTGAAAGCTATGAGAACTGATGATAAAAAAAACCTGTTCAAATTGTAGATATTTAGCAGAACACTGGTCTCTTAAAATAGTTTTGACTCAGTACATGAAACAAGTGTTTTCAGCTTTCCTGTTACACAGATAAGTCACAGTTCTTCAGGTGTTTGAATCAAAAATTTATGGACTGTGCTTCTCATGTGCTGATTTTTAATTTTCCTGGGCAAATAGCTTCTGATTTCTCACTCAGTGAGTTTCTTCTCTGACAGGAATGGCCAACAGAGTGATGTACAATTTATATTTATGCTTCTGCCTTCTTACTTTTTTTTAAAAACTGTGTCTTCTGAATTGAGCTAAAGCCAAGAGCTAGCATGTGTGGTGAGTGTTGGGCTTGTGATATGTTCTTGTGACTCAGAGACTATTGTGGGGAAGGTGAGAGGAAGTGAAGAATGGTGTAAGAGATGCTGTAGCTTGGTATTTTCTCTGTGTCTCTGTTCTCACTGTACGTTTTCTTTTCTTGGACTGAGAAGGATTGACTATGTCTATAATATGAAATTTAATCATGGAATATGTTGATTATCTATTAAACTTTGCTTTCTGGAATGCAGTTCTGTCGATACTTTGCAAGTAGTCATTTATCTTCTCAGTTCAAAAATGTTAATATTCTTTATTGCTCTGAATGCAACTGCTAGGGAAACAACTGCAAAGATGTAGAAGGAGTGAAGACCTATGACTTTATGTGTTTCTACTGTTTCTTTATGCGGCCAATAAGTTAATTCAATGTTTCATTTATCTGCTTTATGATCAAAATGATCATTCACTTCACACAGTGCAAAAGTGATATGGAAATTCCTCTCCCACTTGAGGTCTCAGTGCATGGTTTCCGTGCCATGTAATATAACAAACTTGAAATGTTCTGCTTGCCAGCATTATGGAAAGGTCTTACTATTTCAGCCTTGTCCAGGTTTTTAAAACTTTAATAGTTCCCCACATCACTGAAGTATTACAACTCTAAAAGTTTTCAGTTGATTTATTTGCCTAGTTTTAAAATTGCCAATGATAAGAAGGTATGTTATAGAATAATTGAATGGCTTAGGCTGGAAATTTCAACCCTACTGCCATGGACTGGGACACCTTTCACTACACTAGGTTGCTCAGGGCAACCTAGTCTTAAACACTTTCAGGGATGGGGCACCGACAACTTCTCTGGACAACCTCTTCCTGTACCTCAAAACCTGTATCCCCTGAGCAGAGAATGTCTTCTTCATTTTTTCGTTTAAAACACTTCCCTCATTTCCTATCACTATATGCCCATATAAAAGGTCACTCTCTTTTTTTATAAGCCTCTTTATGTACTGGAAGCCTGTCATATTGTCTCTGCAGATCCTTGTCTTCTCCAGGCCAAATAACACCTCACACTCTGATCATCTTCATGGCCCGTCTCTGGACCCACTCCAAGAGGTCCATGTCTTTCTTCTGTGGAGGTCCCAAGAGCTAGACACAACACTCTAAGTGAGGTCTCATGAAGACAGAGTATAGGGGGAGAATCACCTCCCTCAGGCTGGTGTTCACTCCTGTTTTGATGCAGCCCATGATGTCATTGGACTTCTGGGTTGTGGTTACACACTGTTAGCCCCTGTTCAGCTTTTCATCCATGACAAACTTCACGTTCTTCTTCACAAGCCTGCTCTAATTGAGTTCTCTCAATTTGTACTCATGTTTGGGATTGGCCCAACCCAGGTGTAGTTCCTTGCATTGGAACTTGTCAAACTTCACCAGGTTCTCGCAGGCCCACTCCTTGAGCTTGGAAGGTCCCTCTGGATGGTATCCTGTTCATTTGTTATGTCACCTGCATTTGTCAGTTATGTGTCATCTGCAAACTGCTGAGGCTGCACTCAATCCTGCTGGTTGTGACATTGATGAAAATATTCAAGAGCACAGGTCCCATACATGAGCCATGAGGGACACTACTTGCCACCAGTCTCCAGCTGGACATAAAACCACTAACAGTGACTCCCTGCCTGAGTGCATCCAGACAATTCCTTATCCACCAAAATTTCACCCTTCAAATTCATCTGTCTCCAATATGGAGATAAAGGTGGCATGTGGGAACATGTCAAAGACCTTATAGAAGCCAAGGTAGATGATGTTGGTCAGTCTTCCCTGGACAGCTGTTGTAGTTCCTCCATCATAGGAGGCCGCTGGGGTGGTCAGGTACAATTTGCCTTTGGTGAGGCTGTTCTGGCTGTCTCAGATCACCACCTTATATTGAATGCGTCTTGACCTTACCTCCATGAGGATCTGCTCCATGATCTTCCCAAGAACAGACGCGAGACTCGCCGCTCTGTAGATCCATGTGTCTTTTCTCCCTTTTTTAAAATTAGGGAAAATTTTTCCCTTTTTCCAGTCATGAAGAATCCAGGGACTTAATCTGACCATCATGATTTTTCAAACATATGGCAGAGTGACTTGGCAATAACATCAGCCGGTTCCCTCAGGACACCGGGGTAAATCTCATCAGACCCCATGGATTTGCGGCAATTCCATTTCATCAAGTAGTCTCAATGCAATTTTATTTCAGGCCTTTCAGATATTGTCTGTGTCTTTCATAGTCTTTGTCACAGATGAGTACGGGAAAGAGAACAGAATGACCTCAAGAATTCAAAGGCAGTTTTAAAAGTTAGGCTTCTGTTGTAAAAGACTCTCTTTTTGTAGCATTTCTCTACTTGAATGTCAAATTCATGCAGCTCTGGCATGATATTTTATACATATATATATATATATATATATATGGCACTACATAAATATGTATTGCTTAATAGTTATGTTGATTTAATTTTCAGAGTAAATCTCAGAAGGACATTTGAGCAACAACTGAAGCTAAATCAGTGCAAATTAATATACTGTTTTGCATGTCCTTAAATGATTGTGATGAGGGAAACATAAATCTAATTGCTGTGGACTTGCCTGCACTGATCAGAAAATCACAGAACCTTATCCCCAGGAAGTAGAAAAAGCCTATTTAGCATCACACATATTTAGCATCATGCAAAGCTTAGAACTTCATTTTTTATTTCCATAACTTTTAATGTCAGAAAAGAAATGAATCAGAAAAAGAAAATCTCTTTAAGGAAAGAAATCAACATCTTCCTGTAGTTCTCTCCATTTGCATTGAAAAAAATCAGCACAGGCTACTGAGGCAGACAGTTAATATATGTATATATATACATATATACATATAAAATACATATATAATATGTACTATATACAATAAATTATATATTATATACAACAATTACATCCAATGTATATAATGAATATTTAATGTATTATATATACCTCAAATGCATATATATAATGTATATATACTTGTAGGTAAGATTGTAGGTCGTACAACAAAAAGTAAGTACTTTTCCTTATTTTTAAAGCTCTACAATACATACAATATGCCTGTTAGCTGATGTCCTTTTAGAGCTTTCCTGTCAGTAATAGACATTCAAAACTTGTTCAACTGAAATCGTCAATTCTTGCATTTAACAGATTGAACCCAACAATTTTCTTCCAGATCAGTAAGACAGCAACATAATCAATACAATTACTTATAATACTGTAAAAAATACAGTACAGCTTAAACAATAAGAGATTCTTCCCTATAAGAGAAATGTCTTAGGATTCTGTGACACAGAATTGCTGAAGAAAATAATTTGCACTGACAGGAATTGCCTTCTTTCAAGATTTAATGGGTTTTATAAATCACAGATAAAAAAGGAGTGAGGGATGGTTTAGGATTTTGTTCCAGATCTTTCTTCCTTATAAATTATGATCACTGCCATTTTTTTGCCTTTAACTGAGCTGAACACTGAGTAAATTGGAAATCATGACCAAGTAACATGTTTTCAGTCCTTTCATAGCTTCACTGTTAATTTTGTGGATCCTTCTTTTTTAGCTAAAGTGTGATATAAGCCTCTCTTCACTTGCACTTATGAGATTGTTGTGTGTTTAAAATCATTATCCTCATAGCATTACAACAGTCCTAAAATTAATTTTGTTTCAATATTTCTTTCATATTGTCAAATATGAAGCATTGGGGGAATTTTTTGATTCTTTTTTTTGGGGGGGGGGGCAGTTCTTTTAGATTATTTTAGAAACTCTGCTCTTTTAAATCTTCGGTCATTTAAAGCTAAGAGACACCCTTCAGCAAAGAAACATATACAATGGGTTGGAGGAAGCAGGAGTTTTCATTCTGGAAGCACAGGGTTTTGCCTGACACAAAGTTCCTTTTTCATGTGCTGTCCAGTGCAGCTGGGAATACAAAATCTTCTGCATTCTTTTTTTCAGTGCCTGGAAAATTGTCTCTATGTATTCAGCAGTCCACTTTGATTATCTTCTAGGAATTTTAGGTGATAACTATTTTGGAGATGCCACCTTATTCTGTAGCCTTACTGATGGCACATCTCTACAGAATCCAGTTTTGTTTTCTTGCAGAAACTACCGTGCTTTATCCATATTCCATCATTCTACACAGAAAGTTGAGGAACAAAAAGTTACAAGTATACAGAATCATATCTCTAAAAGTAATAAATTGGGGAAAGGGGCAAATGTTCGTGCCAATTTCCCATACTTGCCCACACTGATTAGCCAATTTGCAAAGAAGGATTCACAACACTGTATAAAATCAGTGGCAGCAATGAGGTGTAGGTATGCTACATTTATTACAGGACACATTTTAAAAGTGAAAATTACTTTATTTTCTTTTTTATGGCCTTTAACTAACATATAGCTGTCTCCACCCTCTTTCTGAATGAATCATTTTTGTCTCTGTTAGATACAGGAAGCACTGCTGCAAAACCTAGGTGTCATTCACACATGATGTTTAAGAGTAAGTTCCCCAAAATCATCCTCCCAAGATGAAAAATCTGTTAATAAGGCTGACTAAGGATGTTTAGTAATTTAGGTGGAAATGGATTTTACAATGTTCTTTGGCTTCTGTTTCATTCCTTTTATTTCCATGATTGTGTGATGTACTCTTCAGCACATAAGTTCACTCTCAGATTCTTTTATCTTCAGGTGAAAACAAAAAAAATTAAAAACATTTCCCTTTCCTCTCCTCCCCAGGAATGGGATCATAGGTTTTGCTCCTAATGGCAGTGGCAGGGACACATAAGGAGCTTGTAAGACACCACAGTCTAAGCTACAGAAGAATTACTATTTTATCGTGGCATGGGATGATAACTGATAAAAACATGTCCAATCAATGGACAACATATTTAATCTGAAATGTTTGCTTAATGATTTGTATTAACATCCTGGGCCCTCTACTATGTATGCTTATGCCTGGGTTTCTTTCTTCAGCTGAATCTCCCATGAATTTAGATCTCTCAGAATCACATTTAGAATGTTTGTTTGCACTCTTGCTGAGCTGTGTAAGATTCATGCTGCTATAATTGAACAAACTTGAGATGTTAATCACTGACCACTGACCTGCCATTCAGACAGAAGTAGAATTTACTTAACCCACTTGTTATTTTATACAGTTTTAGGAGAAAATATCCTGGATTTATTTTTAGTCTAGTAGTCTCTGTTGGACCTGGGATCATGCGCAGCCTAGTTCTGCTGCAGTAAAAATGGTGATTTGTAATTACATACAAAAATTTCACAAAGTATTCTTCTTAGAGAGGTAAAAAACCAAAATCCAAACTCCTCATTAAAAAAAAAAAAGGAAAAAAAAAAACCAAACCTCTAAAGAATTAATTTCCATTCTAGTAATCAAAATGCTGCTGATTTTACATGGAAGTGAGTAATTTTCTGCTGAAGAACTGGGCACATTAGTCCTCTGCCAGACATGCCAGAACTGTCACTAAGTAACAGATCTTTGCATTTAGAGACAGTGATGTCGCTTAGTTAATTCAAAAATCATTGCCCCCCTGAAACCTTGAATGAAAATGCAGTGTTTCTCAGAACTTACAAATCTACAAGTACATTTTTGCATCTTGTATTTCTGGACCAGTTTCTTGCTTAGCTTTCTTGACAGGTTTCCTGGAGAAATTTCTACTTAATGCAAGTTCTACAATAAATCCTCACTAAGTTCTTGCATTTCATTGAAGCTCATAATTTACTTCTATTCTAAAGCTAGGAAAACATATTTTTATCTTTGTCTGACAGTGTGGTGCAATGAAGAGTCATATGCATTCAAAGCACTATGTTGTTTTTTAGTTTTTTCTTAAAGTAAATAAGTTTCTTCATCTCTAGGATGGTGCCAGGATGCTGAAATTTAAGTGGAATGTAAAGATGTATGGTTTAATAGTTATGTATGATTTAATATAGCCTACTTAATGTACAAATATGACAGAGTGATTGCTGTCATAGAGAATATTATGACTGTTTTTTGGAACATGAGAGCACTTTACATTAATATGGTCTTTTAGAGACTTCAAAATGAATCCTTACTGTTTTGGTATCCCCAGTGTTTTACATGTGGAAAATATTCTACACACAGGCAACACTTTCAGAGGAATGTAACTTACAATGAAAAAGATTCTTTTGGGAAAATACATAGAACGAACAGATAGACTAAAAAAAATTGCTGCATCTTCTATTTGTGTTTATTGCTGTTTTTCACTTGACTTACATAATAGAGTATTTTTATGACTGAAATAATTAGCACATATATAAGCATTATAATACATACTGGTTAATTTAAGGAATGAAGCGGCAACAGAAGCAGACTCTGCTTATCTACTGCTTTTCCTACCATTCTGCCATATTGTGACTTTTTTCTTTCTCACTCATATTTTTTCTCTTTACTCACTCTCCATTTGTATGGACATTTGGAGAGTCATTGTGCAGTTTTGTACTTCCCATCACCAAAGCAGCTGAATGAGTACCCTCATATGGTACACAAATGGAGTATCAAAGATTATGTCTAAAGAGAGACTTAGATTTTTCAAAATCCCAATTCCAGAATTCAGTGGTACCTCAGCAGATTGCTTGTAAAAGCCTGGAAAGTTTAGGTGGCACTTAAAAATCAACAAGCATGTTACAGATGACAAAGCATAAGTCTGTCTAGGCTGTGTTGAAAGTAGCCCACAAGAAAGCATACAGCTGTACTGCTGCAGCCAGGTAAGTGAACATCATGCCTTACAGTCTGAGCCTTTTTTTTTTCTTAAGTTCTAAACCCTAAGTCAAGGACTGACTGTTCAGTCTTTCTGTTTCATCAAGTCTTCTGTTTTCTGTAAAGTACATCAATTTTCCCTGCAGTAAGGACTGAATACTGAAGGTTTTCTGTCTGTCATTTTATCAACATGACAGAGACATGTTATCTCTTTTTATAACCAAGTGAATCTTGGCTTATATTCTGCAGAGAAAAACTGTTTTAAGAGAAAGAGTATAGATTCAGGCTTTGTCAAAGGCATGACGGAAATAGTTGTTCTATAGAGTATATTTTTTTGCAGTCAAGTTCTGGAAAATATTGGCTGCATAAAGCTTATAATAGTCTACAGTATAGGGGGATTTTGTGAAAAATAAATGGCTGAACTCTTTATCTTAGAATTGAAAAGCCATTTTATTTTTTTTTCTGATCCTCCCGTCATCTTTTTAGAAGAAACATTATGACTCCATTTCCATTTAATTGTACTCTTTTGGGAGACACCTTCTTCATTGGAGAAGTTGTCATACTGCAAAACACAGAAAATGAGACTGAAGATTATTTCCTTCAGCTAAGAGTAGACATCCAAACCAGCATCTTCCCCCTAGATTATTAGATCCCACTAGCAATATTTAAGAGTAAATTTCTTATAGACAGAATACAAGTATTCTGGAGCAGTGGCTCCTATAATAAACTTCCATATGCCATTTAACTAATTTCTTTAATATTAGAGTGATCAATATGTAAGAACATTGCATCATAGAGTTAATGTACAGAAATAACACTGAAATGTGTATTATTCATTTCCATGTACTTGAGTTTCCTCAAACTCATTATATTTTGAAAGTATTTGCAACCAGATGGTGAGAATCTTTAAAATCAGTACCAGATATGCATATATTTGCTAATAAACTAATTAAATTGCATTATTAGCAGAATTAAATATTATTTCTCACTAAATACTTTCAATATGCATGTATAAATGTCTTTCTAACTCGCTACATTTATTTAAAAAAAAATTCCGAATGATCTTTGTGTGTACACCATTTTGAATCTCTGGGTCCTGACATTTAAAGTCAGCTCAGAGAACCAAGGAGCAGAAGAATTGTGACATTTCATTTTGGCTGGAGATCTGTCCTTGTAAATTAGCTTACACGCCCACACAATGGAGAATCTATCAAAGTCCGTAAGTGTAAGTGTTGATCCCCAGTCAGTGGCTTAAAGAATCAGTACTTGCAGACACAAATAGTCTACACTTGTCCTTGGCACATATGACCTTTATCACATACGATTCTAGACTTAGCTGTTACAGCGTAAGTTGTTTACTCTCCACATTGATTCCTATGTAAATCTCTTGCTCATACAAAACATACACACAATAGCAAAATATCCTGTAATGATTTGTTTTACGTATTCCTTATGAAACGTTTCTCAGATGCATAGTTTTTGCTATTTCCAGACTGAATGTTTCTTAAAATTCTAAAACAGATGGTGCCTAGCTGAGGCTGCTTCTGTGGAGTGTTTCAGGATGCAAATAAGTTACTAATTTTTTTTTCTCTCTGAAGTAGCTGTGACGATTTTTGTAGCCTAGGATCCTTACCCTTTGAATATTTGAACAAGCCATGCAAATACTCCACCAGAAAACAGTTGACTTGCAGTTTTTAATCTACATCCATGCTATAGAAAACAAACTGAAGCAGGGAAAAAGAAGAATAATATAATAACTAAAGCACAAGCAGAAAAAAATGGACACCCTGAATCAATAATGATCTTTCTCCTTGTATTTAAAAAAATATTATTGCCATGGATCTGCTTATCATGTTAATGTCCATCACCCTTTATATCCATGTGTTCAAAAGCACTGAGAACCTCTGTAGAAGAATAAAGTACTAATAGTGACCTAGAAAGCTGCCTGTGTTACAGTTGAATACAGGTGATAGTAATATCTGTTATTTACCTGAAATTACACATAAAAATGCAGTGGCATCTAAGAAGCCAACCGTATATTTCCTATTTTTCAGCAATTAACACAAAACGCCTACAAGCATTAGCAATAAATCATCCACCTTGTGTGTATATTTCATCAAGCAAAGCAATCACCATATCTTAAATGAAACCAGCTGTTGATGGGTGTAAGAATTCTTACAAGCACAAGAGTAGGAAGGGAGAAATTGTCTACAATTTAAATAAGGTTTGAAATAGCAGACTCTCCTAGATTGTATCTTTTATGCTTTATGTATGAAAGCCTGATCTGATTATTCAAGGACATGTTTGATAACCCAAATTTGCAGTGTTGCTAATAGGGACCAGAGTATATATATCCACAGCAGGAGGATGATTTAAAATGCTGTCATAGTGATATATGAAGAAAACATGCTTTGAAAAGAGATTTCTTTCTCATCACTTACTTTCCTGCAGATAAAAACCCTGATTTCAATCAGTACTTATACAAAAGTCTGCTTTTTAAATCAGGTAATATCCACGTAAAACTAAAATTTTTTCTATTATCTGTACTTACATTTTGTTTCTGTAAAGCAAAAGTCTTATGGGACCAGTTTTACCAAGAAAGCACCAAGAAAGACTTCAATGTGCAGCCCTCATTATTAGACATTTTAACAAAACTGTCAAGGCAAAGAATAAATGAATGCATAAAAGACATTGGGAGAGGGGCTGACAAATTTAGGGACAAATAAGACATTGTCAAAGTGTACAGTCCTTTAAGCAGCACATTCTACCCTATTTTTAGACACTTGTTTTTTTAAGTGATTCAGCATATTTTTGCAGTAACTTCATTTGCTTTATGGGTATCAGAAGTCCATTAAGTTTTATTCTTTCCAGTTCAGTAGAATGGCATGTACCCATGAAGGAGCTTGACTTAATTTTGGGGGGGAATCCATGAAGGTTACAGTATGCTGGTTGCAGTGCACCGGATCTAAATGGATACAAAATTCATGCTTGACTGTCTCACAAAGTTTGCTGCTGCTGCCCAACAAAGTGAGGTGCAATATTGCCTCATCTGGGTAACCAAGATTGCTCTGGAGAAGCAAGCAATATAATGCTGTCAGAATGGCACTGAGCCTTTCCGAGCGTCAGGTCTTGTCAGCTCTGTCAAATGGTGCTTCCTGGACTGCTGAACAGATATTCAGCAGTGAATATCTGTTCCTGAGCCTTCTGTGAGCTTATCAGGCTTATAAGGTCTCTATGATGCTAAATGCTTGCATCGTGCTCCACTATAATCTTTGAGACAGACCACTGGTGGTGTTGAAATAAGTTTTTTTGTATCCACAGACTATGGAGAATATACTAACTCAAATTTTGAAGCCAAAGTTTTATTGTCTGCAAACTACATCTTAAATGACACCACTCCTGGCAAGCTACTACCATGAGTAAAGGTCTTTGTAATCAATAAAATTAAGGATAGCAAAAGATTTATTGTTCTGATTTATTCTGTTCAAATAAGAAATAATGTTTTCCTCAGTGAATATAATGTGGGAATGGATGATAAGAATCAGACCAAACACTATTCTAACCTAATCCCTCATATATAGCATTTTTTTCATTGCCCAAAGTAGTTCACCCATCTCCTTTTTCTGAGAGCATGATTTTCCTCCCAACTGAAGAAGAATTAATCAGTTCAGCTAAAAATTATGTACTTTTTGTCCTCCACTGTTTTCTCCGGCCAGAGATGATTAAAGAGATTACTGTCTCCTCAAGGCTTCCTATCTCACTCCTGTGTTAAATGCTTAAGGCCTGTTCTGAGTGGTTACATTACAATTTTAATTGTTCTGGGAAAAAAGTGATCTGAACCGTATCAGCCCAACCAGGCTTATGATATGGTTATTTAATTTTCAACTTGCAAAACTGTCTATTCTATCCATTAAGTGAGACTGACTTAGCGACAGTGTAGCCTGTGTAATGTGCCATCAATATGAAAATGGAGACTTCTAAGACTGCTGCCTTTGGTGTGAAGTCTGAAACAATATCCAAATATTTCCACCTAAAAACACACCAGCATCTTTGAAGGACTATATTCAAGATAAGAAAATTTCAGCAGAGTATGCATTTGCAATTTTATTATCATTAATTTTCAAAATTAAATGATCATAAACTAATAGCAATAAAAAAATCTGAAATCTGTAAAATACCCATTGTGTATGTGATCTAATTAAAATTATGATAAAATACCTTTGCTACAGGTATGTATGTAATGTAATGTTTAAAAATGAAGGCCCAACAGAAGTCCTGTCACTAACATCCATTAGAGTGATCTGATTGCCATTTACAAATACATAAAAATGCAGTTACAAGAATTTCAGAAAAATTAGACCAACTGAGCTGTTCTGTAAATCCAGCCAGGAGTATCTGTTAAAAATTCAACTTTTCTTTCCCCAGGTATGTATTTAACTTAAAAACTTAGCTTAGGAATCCTGAGCTCATTTCCTAGTCTACTGTGGAATATTTTGATTTCTTAACATGGGAGGTAATCAAGTGTGTTGTTTTAATTTAGGCAAGTAAAACTTCTTCAGTCATAGCTAGGGCTGTATTGATGGCAAAATAGGATTGGCATTCTGGAGAAAATATAAATTTTTTAGTGATATGTTCTTCCACCAAATAGCAGCATACTCTGTGTCTAAGAGTGTAATAGCCTCACTAAAAATAAAAGGATAACCTTAGGTATTTTTGTAACTGGGTTGAAGTTTAAACCTTGAACTAAGAGGTTTCATTTTCACAGCATTTGATATTTTTAACTGTTATCGTCTTGGTTATATTTGTTGTCTGTAAAAAATCTCTTTGTTTTTTGAAGATTGCAATATTCTTGATCTCCATAACATGCATGCACAATTAACTTCTTAGGATATTGTGCATGATTATAAAATTTGTAAGGATTTTTGAAAATAAATTTTGAATTGAGATCCATTTTGTGTTAGAACAGAATTTCTCCATTTACCTTCTGAAAATCAATTGTTATCATAGATATTACCAGCAGCAATTTTTTCATATGTTTTCATTTAAATCTTTCAATATATTTGTTATTCTGTTCCTTCTCTCAGCCACTTGAAACTATTAACCTCCTTGACCTGTAAAATTAATATATAATATTTTATTAATTATTAATAGATATGAATATTTTCATACACTGTATGCAATTCCATATGCTGCCTTTATTTATTGTGATTTGGTTTTGACTGTAAATGGTTATGAAACTGAGGTCATCACAGCTGAGATGTGACTATTGAAACTATTTCATCTAATGGTACACGTAATTTGGGAACACACAAGAGGTATTTTCCTCTTCGGTGATCCTTGTTCGTAGGTTTTTTAATTAACTTGGCTATTTATTTGAGGAAACATTACCCATGTGTCTAACTCTGAATATAATTCACTGACGTTCCTTGCATTCCTCTCTAATCTTGACCAATGAAATAACTTTGTGTCATCTCCAATTTTTTACCTCATTGCTAATTCCTTTCCCAGAACATTAATAAATATAATGAACAGTGGACATAACACAGAATCCCCAGACACTCTGCTATTGATCTTTTCTATTTTGCAGCAAATTATTTTTTGATAAAAATAGGTCATTTAATATTTGTTTCCTGACTCCAAGTCAGTTCCCAATCCATAACAATTCTTTGCATCTAATCTTATGCCTACATGCTTTTTTATTAGCCTGTCAAGGACCTTGTCAAAGGTCTTTTGAAATTTTTACTGGATTTATGTGGCAAGGTTTCGATAGCAGAGAGGCCACAGGGGTGGCTTCTGTGAGGTGACACCAGCAGCTGTCCCCATGTCAGACAGAATAATTTCCAGTGGGCTCAAAGAGAGTCCTGCCACTGGCTGTAGCTGAGACTATCAGTGATGCTGACAGTACCTCTGGGATAACATATTTAAGAAAGGGTAAAAAATGCTTCACGAGAGCAGCTGGGAGAGAGGAATGAGAACATGGAAGAGAAACAGCCTTTCTGATGCCAAAGTCAGGGAAGAAGGAGGGGGAGGAAGTACTCCAGGAGCAGGCACTCCCCTGCAGCCTAAGGAGAACACCATGGTGAGGCAGGTTGTCCCTCTACAGCCCATGAAGACTGCATCACAGCAAATATCCACAGTGCATCCCATGGAAGGCACAGAAGGTGGACATGCCCTGAAGGAAGCTGAAGCCCATGGAGAGCTCATTCAGAAGCTGTCTCCTGGCAGGAGCTGTGGCCTGTGGAGAGGACCAGATCATGCCTGAAGATTTTATCTGTGGAAAGGACCTATAATGGGGTGGTTCTTGAGGAACCGCAGCCTATGGGAAGGACTCATACTGGAGAGGTTTGTGGAGGACTGTCTCCCATGGTAGAAACCCCATCCTGGAGCAGTGGAGGAACATGAGGAAATAGGAGTGGCAGAGATGAAGGATTATGATCTCACCAAAATTCCCATTCTCTGTGCCCTTGCACTGCTTTTGAGATACAAAAAGCAGAAATTGAGTCTGGGAAGAAGGGGTAGAGGGAAGGTGGTTTTGGTTCTGTTGTTATTACTCACTTTCTGTGAGTTACTGACACTATTCTATGATTAATTGATACTAAATTGAATTAACTTTCCCCAAGCTGAGTCTGCTTTGCCCACCATGATACTGGGTGTGTTTCTCCCTATTCTTATCTTGACTGATAAATATTTTCATCTTATTTTTTCTCCGTTTTCTATAGATACAGGAGAAATGATGTAACTGCTTGGTGGATACCTGCCTGCCAGCCAAGGTCAACACACCGCATAAGTGTAAATAAATTGTATTAATCTCTTTAATTTATTCCTTTTGAAAATGTTTATAAAGATTAATAAATTTGCAAAATGCAATTTGTCTTTGTATGACATGGCTATTTAGATACAGAAATGTGTCTAACTGGAAGACTCACAAACTCATTTAGTTTGCATGCCATGGTTAATGCCTAGCATGTATCGACATCTTACCAACTTTCATGAATTGAAAGCAAACAATTTTAGTGGAAGAATATATTTGGTTAGCACAGATTAAGATACAGGAAAAAAATCTTCAGTATGAGCTCTAAGACACTTACGTGGGGATCTGACCTTGAAATACTCCTGCAAGTGATCTACAAAAGATTTTCCAAAGACTACAATGCAATAACCTGAGTATTTCTTTAAGCCTTTGTAGTTCTTTATGTGGAAACATAAATCAAAAATTGGGTGTAACAACACTCATACCGTTGAAAGATGATAAGACACATTGGAACAAGGTCCAAACATATTGAAATGGATAGAAGAAAATTAAAAGAAGTGGGTTTTTTTCTCACAGAGCTAAATAAAGTGCACGAGCATTGAAGAATGTTCTAATGCAAAATCTCACTGGTATGTTTATTATTAAATGGTAGGAGGGGAAGAAAAAGACAGGTTCCATAACACGCCAATTTAGCCAGTTCCTAAAATGGTCTAATTTATGTAGGTGTAGCAGAGACATATTTAGATCACTGTGAAAGGGATTAAATAACATTTCTCGTAGTCCACCTTCCCAGCAATGGACATGAGCACAGTTTATGTTTTGGGTTCCCTGTTTGACAGATTTCAAAGCGTCATACAGTGGCAGTAGGTATGTTGGACTAAGGGGTCAAAAACTTAAGAAATAGGAGTCTGAATTTATCCTTCTAAATAAGAGTTCAACAAGAATATTCTGACTTTTAGAATATATTGGTTTTTTACATATTTGCAAAGCAGCATACCTACCAAATTTATTGAAAACTAAGATAACAGTTGTGTTCGATCATGAAGATCTTTGATTTAATGTAGTCTATGTTTGCCTAAACTGTTGTCCTCTTCATTACACATGGAAAATGTTAAGTCTCTTTGTAGTGAAAGACAGTTTACTTTTTGCAATAAACAACAGCAAATGTCTGAGGTCAACCTGAAATGTACTTAATAGTCCAGCAAATATCAGCAGAGAAATAAAAAATAGTGACAGTGGAATTTGTAGCAGGTGAGCTGATAAAGGAAGCTTATACAAAAAATACAAGTTTCTTTTTCCTTACAGTGATGTAATTTTAACATAACTTGAGTATCTCAGCAGAGTTGTAGAGGTTTATCAAAGTTTGTTATTTTGTACAGATTTCATTGAAATAATTTTATGGATAGAAGGCACATCAAAGAGGATACTCGTTGTGAATGTGATATGCCTAATTCAAGTTATTTTTAACAAGAAGAGTAAACTGACATTGTCAAGACCTTTGAGTTTAATATCTGATTTTTAATGCTTCCCAGACTTTTACAATAAAGAAGAAAGATTGCACAGCTGGGTACTGACTTTTTATCTGATGAAACATTACATTTCTGCCTTTGGGTCAAAAGTAAGGGGCTCTATTTGCACAAGGGACTGGATTTCCTTCACTTTTCCTTAGTTATGAAACACAAAGACAACCATAGAAAAAGAATTCTTTCAAAAGGAAACTACAATGTGCTATGTTTAGCTAGATATTGTAACTGCAAGAAATAAAGTTGGGTTTCCTGCAATGTACAACTGAAAATACACATATTAAGATCAATCTGTATTATGTACTTGAAAGACTGATCCTAAAACCATCTCTAAAAATCCTCATTTTCTGCAAAATTAGCCAGACCAACCAGATGTTATTCTTCTGAGGATTCTCTCGGGGTAAGACTCTCTCAGATTCTCTCTTAGAGTAACAAGTTTAACAAGAAAATCATTATTTTAAGACAACACATTGAAATGGCTTTGATACAGTCTCCTCCTTTTCCTACAGGTACTGCAAAATTTATTAATTTACAAAATATTTTAATAATTTTGGATATTGTGATAGACTGAAGTATATATTTAACTATAAAACACTTTCAGCCACACTTCCTTCTTTCTACTACTTTAAAAGTATGAGTGTAACCCTAAGAGCAGGGAGTTTAGGCCTCTATAAAGTAAAACAAACAAATAAGTTGTAGATCTTTGCACATCAGGATTTGGTTTTCTGATAGCTAGAGCAATTTGTCAGATTACCAGAGCTGCCTGAAGTAAGGCACACAATATAATAAAGTATTTCTTTCTTGCTGTTGTGCACTTGAATTAAAAGATGTCACCTTATGGGCATAAAACAACCTGGATGTGAAATACATGGCATTCTATGTGAGCTTGCAGATTTTGCCCATGATGAGGTCCACAAAGGCTGCTTTTATCAGTCCCTGCCAGTCACACACACCTGTACAGGTATTATTCAAAATGATGATTTTTTTCCCCTGAACAGAAATATCAACAACAAGATTTCAAGTGACATTTAAATCCAAGCTAGGAGGAAACTACCTACAAAGTACAGACATCAAGTTCCATCCCTCTCTGTGCTTTCAACATTACAGCAATCCTGCATATATGCATAATATGTTTGAGACCATTTAAGATTTTATCAAAGTAAATGTCCTCTGGATTTCAAGTTACATCAACTACACTTATGTGTAGAATGTTCTTTGATGAAAGAAACCATACTTAGTCCTCTCTGGGAAGTTCATTTTACTGTGGACAGTTTTTTTTAGAAAACAAATTGGTTTTCTCATTTCTGAAACATTAATTTTTATAGCAAATTCAATTAAATACTTTAAAAAATATTTGGCTTATTGCAACTTGCCAAAACCCAAAATTTTAATGAGGAAGAAAAATCATAACAGATGAAGCTCAGCTAGAATCTAGATGTATTTTTGGGTCCTTAGCCAGTTTACATTCTATTCTGAGAGCACTTTTTTATGGTGTAGTTTACTGAATTTCATGTTAACGATATGGTAATCAAATGCTAATGTGGAACAGTTCTGAACGAATTCAACAGTATGAAATTGATGATTATTGCCACAAAAACCTTTTTGCTTATGTAAGTATTCACTTTAAGTACATAATAAGATTTTTATTTAAGTGAGAAGGCAAGATATTTAAAATTAAATCGAAGATTATTTCTAATTGCCTTCAAGTAAATGCAAAACTATGATTTCTATGTTTTAAGTATGTTATTATATGGTCAAAACACAAAATAAATTACTGGCAAGTTCCTTTATAATTCTCAAATTCAGTCGTCATTATCAGCCACACATACAATGCACACATTTCAAGTACTGTTAAGTGAATAAAAAGTGATATAATTGCTCCTACCTTTTCTGGTTGAAAAGCATAGATGTTCTTGAAGTTTTTAATGATGAAAAGTCCTCTTGGAAGAAAATATCTCTCTTGTACCTTGAAATTACCCGAATACATTAGAATATTGAAGATTATGACCAGCATTCAGAAGTAAATGAAGGCCTAATGACTTCTTTAAAGCTCCTGTGTAGTATGGCGATAAAAGGATCTCCTAGTACAATGAGAGCAAACTGGAAAAATTGGTTGTATAGCTTTATTTTAATGACTGCTAATTGACTCATGACAACTTAATATCAAATATTCTTAGGCTTAGAAATTGGCTAGGAACACTAATTACACAGTAATAATTATGTAGTACACTTCCCTAATTATGTCATTCCATCCAGCATTAATACTTTTTGCTGTCATCTTGTAGTTATATATTTAGCCTTCATGAAGTTTCCATATATTGTAAATATCTGTGGTGGTTTCACTCAGCTGGCAGCTGAGCCCCACAGAGCTACTCGCTCACACCTCCCAGCAGGGCACGGAAGAGACTCTGAAGGGCAAATGGGAGAAAACTCATGGGTTGAGAAAATAACAGTTTAGAAAGCAAAGCAAAACACAGGATTTGTTCACCATGATCAGCCAGGTGTTCAGCCATCTCCAGAACAGCCAGGCTCCATCATGCATAAGGGTGACTTCAAAAATCTAATGCCATCACTTCGAATGTCTTCCCCACCCTCCTTCTGCCCTCCAGCTTTTATTGCTGAGCATGGTGTTGTATGGTATGGGATATCCCTCTGGTCAGTTTAAAAATAAAAGTAGTTTCTTTAGAGTTTATCTTACTAAGGGGTCAGAAGCCAATTGCACAGTAGATTGAAAATTAAAAAACAAGCCCGAGGAGGAGGTCTGCCACCAGAAATTGCAATATTCTGTGGAAACTTACTGTTTCTTGAACAAGATGACATGGTGTTGTGGGTGTCCACCAAAGCCACTCTATCAGTTCACCCTCCTCAGCTGGATAGGCAAGAGACAATATAACAAAGGGCTCATGGGATGAGATAAGGACAAGGAGAGATTGCTCATCAATTACGATCACAGGCTCAATAGAATAAACTCTGGGGAAATTAGTTTAATTTATGACCAATCAAATCAGAGTAGTATAATAATGAATAACACTAAATCTTATGATGTATGGTGTATGATTTATGATGTACCTTGATATACTTCAACACATATCCATAATCTAAAATTTTAGGGATTCTATTTTTTCTCCTTAACTGGCTATCCTAAAAATTAGAGTGATTTTTACTAATATTTCAATTGTGTTGCCTTGAGAAACTTTTAAATATTATGCCCCAAATTAAGTTTATGCCAAAGAGAAGAGTTAAATTTCATTTAAATTTGTATTTCCTTGCAGGCCATATGTTAATTTAATCTATTACTCTACAATCAAACTAAAGATCAAAGATAAAATATGGTGTTCATTGACAGAAAAAGGATCCATTTTTTCCCAAACTACCATTTGGAAATCTGTAAATGGAAAAGTTACTACATGTTGTTTTAATTTCAGTTGCCTTTAATCGTTATGACCCTCTCTAGTCTTCATATACTAGACATGTATGTACACTACATGCCATATATTTAAGAGACATATGGGGAGCACATTCTGCAGGGAAGGTCTGAGCAAAGAAGGGAAAGATTTTCCTGAAAGGAAAGATGAACGAAAAGGATAAAAGCAAGTCATGTTAGTACCTTGTTTTGCTTCTGCTCTTTTTACTGCTTTCTAATGTTTCCTTTATCAAATAATATGCAGACTGATACTGAATTTTAGGGTCTTTGATTTTTATAGTCCCTGATGCTCAAAATCTTGACAATTAGAAAGCCTCTCCTAAAACTGAAGAATGGTTTGAAGAAATAATGAGAACTTTACTCATCTGCCTGATTTTGTTTCCCTCTTTTTTCGAAAGTATTGAAGTTCCTTGACGCTATACACCCTTCATTTTGTGTTCCTTTTTCATTATGCCTTTGCTTTAGATCATCAAACAATTCTTTTGGTCTTTTCCAGACAAGAGACAATAAATTGGATATTATGTTCCTTTTTGCATACAACATGTTGCATTCTCTTAAGCGCACACATTTTGCAAGTTTTGTTTGCTTTCTTTTTTTTTTTTTTCTAGTACACTAAGTACCCCTGCAGGCACTAAAAAAATAAGAATGTAATCAACTAGCTTAATGTAAAATTCTTTTTCTATAATATCTCCTTCCTAAGTTCCATCTCACCAGAATCCACACCAAGTAGTTTTCTACCAATCAATCATAAAACTATGCAATAATTTAGATTGGAAGAATCTCCTGAGGTCTCTAGTGTAACTTATTTCTGAAAGCAGAGCTAAAAGCTAGATCTTTGTCCAGATAAGGGATTTCCTATAAATTTTAGATTTCTGGATAATATGTTAATTAATGTCTTTTAACCTGAATCTTCCACTACATTCACTTTAAAAAATCTGAGACTTAGCTTGCAAATACTACTGCGTGCATAGGGCAGGATTGTGCTTGGCCTGTGCTTGACAGCTCTGCTGCATAAAACAAACTTTTTGGCATGGCACAACTGAGGGCATTCCCAGTTGCCTGAGAAATAGGACTTGAACGGAGATAATTAATTCCCCAGTTTTCAGGAAGCTACACATTAACTCACTAAATGCCATTCCTGGCATACTAATTAACTGGATATAATTGAACTGTTTTAGAAAGTCTTGAGAAGATTGTGAGTAAGAGACACTAGATAAATTAATATAGTATTGAAAAGAAAACTTCTCTGTTATGTCCAAATTCTGCTTTTCAGTTCTATTTAGCCTTGTTACCAAAACTTTTAATAGAAAAAATATTACATTTTGTATGTTTTTGTGCTTTATAAAGAATAATATAATACTATAATGTAAATTCCACCTGTTCATGCAATTGGCATTATTTCAAACTCTCTTGTTTTTTATTCTGTTCCAAATTTGGTCTACCTAATGCATAAACACGTGCTCTATAAGTTCTCTTTTTTCTATCCATCTGTTTCTAAATAAAACGAGTAAAGAATCAAACTTTCACATAAGCTGCTTGCAAGTAAAGTCGGGTTTTTTCCATTATTCTGAGCAAATGTACACGCAAAATGAGAGGTTCAAGATATTGCTGCAATAGTACTACTAAGTTCTGCACAGCAATGCACAAAAATAAAGATTAGTTGCTCTATTTTTTTACTTCTATATAATATGGATGCAAACATTCCTATTGAAAATAAAGGGAGATTTTATACCATTTGGAAAAGTACATAGATTTTATTTACTTATTTATTTCTTTATTTGTTTTCTCATGCATGCTTTATCCATGTTAAATTTGTTAAATTTTGTTTGTAATTTTTGAATAAATATATCCATGCCAAAAGAGAAAGATATAAGTATCTATTTAGTAGATACAGTCTGATGCTACAGCTATCTTCAGCTTCACTTTTTCCGCTATGTAACCCCCATGTTACTGGGCATGGTGTGAAAACTGATCATCTGTAAGAGCAGACAGAGATGTGAGGAAGGCTGGCAGCCTTCACCATTTAGAAGGCCAGGCAAAAATCAAGAGAATCTGTTCAAAGCAGAACGTGTCTTTTATGAAAACAATCACCTAAAATGATAGATTGCAACATATCTCTTAGTATTATTCTGATAAAGTTTAGATCTGAAGAGAAGATTTGATGCTTGGCTGACCATCATATAATGAATGGGGCCTGGAAACAGTGGGAACCTGGAGCTAGCTACAGGCTATATTTGTTTTTGAATCTCCACTGATGTTTTAAAATGCAATGGGATTTGTCTGGATTCAGTTAAAAATGTCAACAGAGCTACTGTGAAGGAGCAGTATGATCTTCAGCCAGATATTTCTTCATAGAGCACAACAGCCTGCACACTATTTTTGTCGTTTCTTATCACGGAAGTATTTTGCACTAGTCTGATGAAGAAAAGTTTTACATTTGTCATCTTCTAAAATGATGGCGTCACAATGATTACTTAGGAAGACAATATTTTTCTCTAAATATGGCTATGGATCTGTAATGGTTTCAGGCAAACAGAACAATCAGACAGATCTACTGGGTTATATGTCCTAAGTTTGTGATAATTGAATGGGAGCTGTGGACTAACAGTCTCATGAAGCTTTTAAGCCCTTCAGGCTCCTGTGGTCAAGATGTTTCTCCCCAGTAGTCTTCGAAATACAGTGATACAGAAATATTGAGCAGGTGTGAGAAGTACTTTATTAAACAGTTCATGTTGGAAAAATGGTAGCCAAGGTAAAAGAAAATTAATCTGATTTCCTGAGGCAGTAAAATGTAGACATACTTGCGCTACTTGCCCACTTGTTTATTCCTTGGATCCTGCAACTAACTTGCAAGCATAATCCTTAATTTACGTCAAATAAAACAGAGAGATAACATAAAACTGTTGAACAAGTAGAGAACTTTTATCCAAATGGCTGCCATGGAGAGAGACAAGCTGCAGCCTGAGCTCAGCAGCTCTTGCTTCCATTTAGCTTCTGGCTAGCACATTAACAAAAACTTGCCATCACACACTTAATTCAAAGCCAGCCACAGCATGATGCCACTCATCCAGCTGGTGATGAAGGACACTGGATGTGGCTCTAAATCCTCCAAATTCTGTAGTGATAGGACAGAAGAGCAGGGTAGTTGAAGGATGGCAGCATCCAGGATTCTGGGAGGAAAACCATCTGCAGAAACCAGCCACTGATAACCCTGTTTTTCTCAGAACACCTCCTGAAAGTTCTTTGTAGTGTGGATGCTTTATATGTGAGTAGTGTGAGTAACCCTGGAAGACAACAAATAATAGATTTTTGGCAATCATATCTTGTGTAGAACATTATGGAGTAGTGAGTTTCTAAATTTCATCACTTGAGGCTCAGGTTCCCTGTTTTCAGTTATGGAAACTGGACTTGCTTGGGATGAAATCGGTAACACTGCTTCACTTGCAGTTACTGGTGAGAAAAATTTACACCACTTGAGAGGAAGACAAGAAGCTGAGAAGACAGAGGCTTGCTTTTGTGACACATGTACCTTGTAGAAGAAGCTGCAGTGATGGAAAGCAAAATATTGTTCATGTTTTGGCTGTCCAACAAAACATTGTTCAAGAAGTGTAGTACTAACTTAAACGGAAGATGGGCCAACAGATGGTCTGTCATCTTCCTCTGAGGTAATACCTATGGAAATGCTGGGAGGTTTAAGACATGCTGTCTCAAAGTAAAATCTTTGTAGTAACAAGTAAAAACTGTAGCAAACAAGCAAATAATTTTAATTTTTAATTTTTTTTTTATTAGGAATAATTTTCCTAAGTAATATAAGTAAGAAAAGCTTGGGCTCCTTCCTTACCTGAATACAGGTAAAACATGTTTCCAGTTTCGGTTCAATACAGTTCTCTTCTTTGGAACTGTTCTTCTAAAAGAAAATGCAGCACACAAATAGTTTGTTTGAATGGATTGAATATTTTTTTTTTGCTAATATTCCTGAGTTACTTTAGATACTGTTCTTGTAAGACAGAAGAGATAAAAATTTGTGTAAGACAAGAAGTCTGTAAGACTGCTTCAGAAAATTAGGATAGACACCTGAATTTGAGACCTCTACAGTAATTTCCAGATTTATGCTAAAACCTTTGCTTTTGAATCATTAACTCATGCTTCAATAGTAGTTATTTTGATGTTATATTCCATATCAAGGGGCTTATAAAATACTTTTGAAACCAGAATATTCTGCCTTATACAGTAGTAACCTCATCAGTGCTCTACCAATTGTCATTTCTGCCATGAAAATTAATTTCGGTTTTTTTTGAGAATTGATAAAAGCATTTTCCTTTGCTTGGAGTTCTTTCTAAAACAGTGAGTTGCAAAGTGACAAACATGAACTGTTTTGAAGGACCTGAACCATTTTGAAGGACTTGAACCCTTAATACTCTGGAGTCTCCGGCTTCATTAATATTATTCAGGTGCTATGAAAGAGCAAATCTTTATTTTTTTTTCAATATAGTTCAGTGTATTCACATGAAAATGAGTAATTTTTCTTCATGTGATCATTTGTGGAATATATTTGCCTCTGTTAAAAAGGTGTCAACTCCCCAAACTTGTCATCTAGGAAATTCCAATTAATGCACAAAAATATGATTCACTGAGTTTTCTCCAGAAGAAAATCCAGGTGTGGAATTAGAATCCGAGCCTTTATTAAGTCTTCTCACCTAAATTTGTAAACGTTCAGATCTGTGGACTTGATTTGGGGTTCAGTTCTAGATAAAGAAATTAGTCCCACTTACTAAAGGCTTCTGTATTTGAGGCATATGCATATCTGTTTTCCAAGCCCTGGAAGAGGACAGCCTTTTCCCAGGTGTTTTTCATTACAATGGACTGGATCACCCAGCAACATAGCATCTACTAAGATTCCAGGACCTTCTCTTCAAAGAGTATAAAATATTGCTTGATGCTTTATGATACTAGGCTGGCTGTTTTCATGAGACCTTTTTCTTTTCCATGATACCAACATACTTTTTGTTCACATATGCAGTTCATGTTAAATTTTCAGCCTCTCTTTTAAAAGTTTTAGCCTCTCTTCATCAATCTCTTTTAACAATTTTAGCCTGTCTTCATCAACAATATTCTGCATAAACTTAAGCGTAACTGATTTGTAAACATGTAGGTATCTGGCTCTTAGTAGGCGAGTATAACAAGGAAAAAACTGTGGAGCTCACAATTTGTTGAAAGAAAAACATGATCAAAGACTTCAGCTGCTATGACAGCCTGCTTTCTAATGAGCTCAAACAAAACATGATAAAGTTCATAAAGGGCTGTGCTTAATGATACCTTCCTTTTGAGAGAGTATACTTCCTGTAAAGACTGTATTAAAACATCATATGTCTTTTAAGACCAAAATGAAAAATGACTTGTGTTTGATAATTGCTGTTGTTCTCTAATAGTCTGCAAGGCTTGTTCAATCATTTATTTTTAAAAGGCTTGTGGCTAACTATGGAATACTTGCACCATATGGAAATTAAGACCATAGCTCTCTAAGTACCCAAAACAAAGCATGTGTTTAGGGATTTTAATTCTCATAGAATTTGATAAGAATAAGAATAGTTAGTTACATTTCAGATGTGTGTTTTTGACACCACATGAAATAAGATATTAAAACACTGTAAACTAGCATTTACTTAGTTTTGAGAAGTAGTGTCTTGCCACAGAAAAAGAAGAAGAGTATAGTGTTTTTGCTATAAAGCTTGATGGAGGAATTTAAGAGAAGATGTCTCTTCTACCAAGACTGGAGCATCTTCCCACTAACCTCATTGCTGTCTCAGAAACAGTATTTTTCTTGCATTGAGTGAATTGATCTTCTCAAACCAAGACTCACACTCAGACTACTGTGTATTGGTGTTACCTCTGTGTTGACAGTAAATATTAATTACTGTCTGGAAATTCTTATTGCTCAAGCTTGTGTTCCTGTGTATCCCTGCATATGTACCTCATCCATTCCTATGGCTCACCACTTAGCATCTGCAGTGGCATTTTGGTGTCTTCCAGTCTAACTGCGTGGTTGGCCTAGCACAGCTGTTCTGTGATGATTGTTGCTTTACTTCCTGAAAGAGCGGCATGTTTCAAAATTTTATTGTTATAAATGGTATTTGCTATATCATGCACAATATGGCACACAGATGGCGCAGATGAAACCCATTTAAAAACTTTATATATATCAATAATATGGCAATGTTTCACACCCATATAGCAAACTAGATACTACTGCCATGATATAGATGTTTTATTTAGTTTGAAGTTTCTGCTTTGCCTTTTCCAAACTGTGCCTGCTAATCAGCCAAAAGATGTGCTGTATCTGGTAGAGCATTTTGTCAGGCTCTTGTACAAACAGCTGTCATCTGATATATCACTAAGGTGACAAAATTATTTGATAACTTCCCACCATATGTTTCTGTTTAAACTTTACCTGGTGGAGGCATATGTATCACTTCAGTGTTTTTCCACTGCTCATAATGACTCTCTACCCCTGTACAAATGAGGTTACTAAAGCCAATAATCAGTGACTGTTTAAGCTTCAAGGCAAAGTTTTTAACATACAACACCTCACAGTTCTCTGGAAAGACACTTGAGGGTTTCAAACTCATTAAGTTAAAGCAATTTCCACATTATAAAAAATGTATCCAGATCAAGCTCCTTGCTTTATCTGAGAGTAGCACAACTGAAGGACAGAATGATATTAAGTTCTAATTTTGTTTGTTTGTTTGTTCATTTCTTTGCTAAAGGCAATGGGATAAGAATTGGTGAGGACACTGACCTAACTGGCTTTATCAAACACGGACGTAGATATCCCATAGGTTGTTGTTCTGTTAAGAAAATAGTATGAGAACTCAGAAGTGATTTTTCTTTAGAAATGTTATTATTGAGCTAATCTCCTTCTGGTTTTAGTTGTTTCAGGGAGGGGGATGTTTGCTTGCTTGTTTTCATTTGTAAAAGGGTAACTTTACAGATTTTACAGTGTTCACTATAGATGGCAGGATTCCAAACAATTTTTTATAATGTCATAGGCTTCTTAGCAAAATTGATCTCTCTATCTTCTGCTGTTGAAGGCCTTAGTTTAAGTCGTTTGACTAGATTTGGTTGCTCCTTAGAAAAGCTTTTGTCTCCATACAAATAGTTCATAATAGATCAAAGACAGTGCTGCCACTCTATGTTCCATTCATCCCCCTGAGTCATTAAGCTTAGGTTGCTGAGGTATCACATGATCAACAAGATGCCATCAAGTGAATATGAGGTACAGCTGATTTCTTTTGTCTTTGCTAGAGAGAATTATTAATTTAATACTTTCAGTGTTTATTAAAAAATGGATTATTTAAATTCTTTCTTCTGCTGAAGGATATACAGAAGTACCTGACCTGCTGCTGACCTTCCTTTTAGTCAGATATTGAAGTTTCCCATGAAGTTTATCTGTTTGATATTTTTGATATGTTGATCAAATAAGTTCATCCAGGTCTCTGAAAAAAAATTACCTACTTGTCTCCTGTGTTGCCATGCTTGGTG
The DNA here is from genome assembly GCF_965178545.1 of Coloeus monedula. NCBI lineage: Eukaryota > Metazoa > Chordata > Aves > Passeriformes > Corvidae > Coloeus > Coloeus monedula. The sequence goes on along the minus strand of NC_138822.1, from coordinate 13,411,199 downwards.
CAGGAGAATGGATACCTGTAGCATAGTCCCTATTTTCAGTATATACTAAGGATCACATACACTGCAGGACTGACTTTTGAAATTATTGACATGGAGTTTGTAATTAAAGAATCAGGAAGTGGATGACATGGCTGTGATTTGGATAATGACACAAGAAGGAAAAAGCTTTCCTTTTGTCTTCATTTTTGTTTTTTTAACTATGTCAGTGTCTGTCCCATATTCAGCCAATGTTAGTCTCTGTACTGGGTTTGCACGGCCAGGTTTTGGTAGCAGGGGGCTACAGAGGTGGCTTCTGTGAGAAGCTGCCAGATGCTTCCCCCATGTCTGAGAGAGCCAATGCCAGCCAGCTCTGGGACAGATCCACTGCTGGCCAAGGCTGGGCCAATCAGGAATGCCTCTGTGGTAACACATTTAAGAAGGAAAAATGTGGTTATTATGCAGATGTAATTGCAGCCAGAGAAGATTGGGGTGAGAATATGTGAGAAGAACAACTCTGCAGACACCAAGGTCAGAGGAGAAGGAGGGGCAGGAGATGATCCAGGCGCTGGAGCCGAGATTCCCCTGCAGCCCGTGGTGCAGCCCATGGTGAGGCAGCTGTGGCCCTGCAGCCACAGAGGTAACAGGGATGCAGAGATCCACCTGCAGCATGGGAAGGAGACCCACACTGGAGCAGGTGAGTGCCTCAGAGAAACTGTGGACCTGTGAGAATCCCATGCTGGAGCAAGGTCCTGGTAGGACCTGCGTATCTGTGGAGAGAAGCCCACACTGGAGCAGGCTTCATGGTAGGACTTGTGACCCTTTGGGGGACCCACACTGAAACAGCCTGTTTCCTGAAGGACTGCACCCTGTGGAAAAGGGGCACAACTTGTAGCAGTTCATGGAGAACTCTTGCCAACGGGATGGACTCACATTGGTGAAGCTCATGAAGAACTGTCTCCCATGGGAGGGACCCCTTGGTGGAGCAGGGGAAGGACTCCTCTCCTGAACAGCGGTAAGAACAACAAACTGACCGTAACCCCCATTTCCTGTCTCCTTGCATGGCTAGAGGGGAGGAAGTAGAGCTGGGATGGTGAGAGGGTGTGGGGAATGTGTTTTTAAGATTTTTTTTCCACGTTACCATCTGGCTCTGATTTGGTTGGTAATAAAATCAATTAATAGCTCTAATTCAAGTCTGTTTTGCCCATGAGGGTATTTGGATCTCTGCAGGTCCTTATTCAACTAATGCACCTTTTGCTATATTTTCTCTCCCCTGTCCAGTTGTGGAGGGTAGTGATAAAGCAGCTTTGGTGGGTGCCTGGCATCCAGCCAGCATCAACCCACCACAGGTGGGTCCCTGCCATAAGATCACATTCTATTGTTAAAAATAAAGTATGTTCTTACCACAGAAATCTGACTCAGTCCCAGTAGTCTCAGCAGGTTCCACTAGGCTGTGCAGAGTTTAGTACACAGTGTTATTAGCTCTCTGGAGCCAACAGGTATATAAAAACAGTATAAAAACTACTCAGAGTGATCGTATCTCCTTTGATATCCTCCACTGCATTGACTGCAGTATTTTCTTCATCTAGGCTTGGTTTCAACTTCAGTCACTTGCATTTGCAGCACTGGGAATTATCTACCCTGTAACAGCTAGCTTTTATACAATTATTAATCAGAGATAATTCTGTTCTGTGGAATGAAGACTAACACCATACGTTCTACCCAAATTATTCTCTAGAAGACTCTCAACAAATAAAAGAAACAACCTCATTTTCTACAACAATTTTGCAAAACATACTTTACACTTATATATTCCTTACTGTTTTCAAATCATACTTACACTGCTAGATGTGGGCCTCCACAGATATAATTAGAAATAGCATTTAATTATAACCAAACTAATAGTATACTTTTTTATTTCCCCTAAAAGCTGATTTGCTTGAGACTATTACTAAAACTGATTAGCATTTTCAGTTTCTGGAAATTATGTGAATGTTTCTTCTTCTGTGTAACATTAATATGCTCCTTTAGTTGTATATTCTGCTTACATGAACAGTTTTCATCCCCCTGTTCCTGTGGAGCCCTTATTTTGGGACAATGAAAAAATGACTGTAATTATTTTTAGGAGTAACAGGAACAGGAACATAGCTCTCAGCTAATGGCTGAAATAGCTGTGAAAGATTCCTCCTTACCCTAGGAAGTCTCAGCAATGGAGAGAATGTCTTCAGAACTGCAGCTTACACCTAATGGTATGCATTGTGTCTTCATAGATGATTATAGTTTTACAGTGCTCCTCTGTGATAGAGTGTGTATTTGCTTGAGCATATAAATTTTGGGCTGGCTCTCTTTAACAGCCTTGGTAGGACAAGGGGAAATGAAAAAAGGCAGAAAGGAAAAAGAAGCAGAGAGTAACTTCAGAAGTACTTGAAATCTTTAAATCAGGATTGTCCTTTTCCAAAGAAGATGCTCCATTTTAAGTATGTAATTTGGACTTAATACGTTTTGTTTTGTTTTGCTTTATTTTGTTTGGGTTTCTTTCTTTTGTGTGAGAAGTAATCAGTTTCACGAGGGGAAAAAAAGCCAACAACTGGATACAATAATGTGTACGTTCTCCTACTGGCCTAGGAGTAAACACATGAATTCCAGATGTTCAGGGATGTAAAAAGCAGATTATTCTGTTTTGCACCACCATTATAGTAATATTGATTTTTTTTCTTTTCCTGTGAGTCCCTTTGTTTTGGGGATCGAAAATTTATAATAAATCCTTTGATCCAGACTTAACCTGGCCAATGACAAGGTAAACATGAGCCAGCAGTGCCCTGGCAGCCAGGAGAGCCACCCATGTCTTGGGGGGCATCAGGCCCAGCATCACCAGCCGGGCAAGGGAGGGGATTGTCCCGCTCTGCTCTGCACTGGGGCAGCCTCACCTCGAGTGCTGGGGGCAGGTCTGGGTGCCACAACACAGAAAAGCCACTGAGCTGTTAGAGAGTGTCCAAAGGAGGGCACGAGGATGGGGAAGGGCCTTGAGGGGAAGCCGTGTGAGGAGTGGCTGAGGTCACTTGGTCTGTTCAGCCTGGAGAAGAGGAGACTGAGGGTAGACCTCATCACAGTCTACAACTTCTTGTGAAGGGAAGAGGAGGGGCAGGCACTGATCTCTTCTCACTGGTGACCAGTCACAGGACCCAAGGAAATGGCCTGAAGTCGTGTCAGGGGAGGTTTAGGCTGGATGTTAGGGAAAGGTTCTTCACCCAGAGGGTGGCTGGACACTGGAACAGGCTCCCCAGGGAAGTAGGCACAGCACCAGCCTGACAGAGCTTAAGGAGCATTTGGACAATGCTCTCAGGCACATGGTGGAATTCCTGGGGCTGTTGTGTGCAGGGCCAGGAACTGGACTTCCATGATCCTTGTGGGTCCCTTCCAACTCAGCTCATTCTGTGATTCTGTGAATCTTAGTGTATACATATCAAGTCAGGAATAAGATAGCTCTTTCCCCACAGATTAGGAATCTTTCCCCACAGATTAGAAAAACAATACAGAAATGTTCAAAAAAGCTCTTTTCATAGCAGAAGTGTTTATTTTCTTTTTTCTCCCCTGAAGGTGAGGTTATATGAAGGGCCATGTTCATTTTATTCCTTACTTGCATTAATCCAACTCAGTTAGCATTTTTAAAACTACAAATCACTTTTGTTGAAATCAATGAAATTACTTGCTGGCAAAAAGCTTCATGCAAGAATAAGGAAAAAGGGTGTCCCGGAAAACATATGCATGTGCCTCTCTTTCAGTTAGCTCATGAGAGCATCCTCAAGCACACATGAATAAATAAGACATTAGGAATTAAGTGCTTGGCTTTATTTGTCTGTATCTTTTTCTTTGTCAGTACCACAGCTATGATCACCCAGAAAAATCATGCGACATTTCAATACTGATGTTTCCTATTTATGTACACAGTGCTATTAGAAGGTCACAGGTACCTGCTTGTGTCAAAATAGAAACAAAACCAACCATAAATTTGGGGGTTTTCCCCTAGTTTGTAATCCAATCTGTTATTTTTCTACATTTTTAGAAAATTATTAAGAGGGGCATATTTCAGAAATTGACCCAAAAGATATCATCAGCATTCTGTGCTGTAGTTTTTTTTGATAGCTTGCTTGGTTACTTTTTTTCTTCTGCCAAGCTCTTCCTTCTAAGTGTACACTATCAAGATGAGACCAAATAGAAATACTAGGTTCAAACTTCAGATGACAAATTATAATCCTGATTATGATTGTATCTTTATGCGTGCTGCAATAACAACTCTGGCAAGAAAACAGCTGAGAGCATGCAAAGGCAATCTTTAGGTGTGGGGGTTTTATTCTGCGTATAAGTTGAGATCTGTTTTAGGACCATCTCTACCTCATGTTAGATTATTTGGTGAAGTTGTTTTTAATTTACAGCTGCCTACAACTTCTGAATGGCCACACAAATGATGTGGCAGAGTAAATGTAGACCATTAACGAAGAGGATAATTCTTGCTCATATAATCTATCCCTTGGTGGAGTTTTCTTCTAAGAAGATAATTTTTCCACTGAAATATTACTTAACCTTATGCCATATTTTTCTATATTATACAAGACAATCTTATACAATAAATCACCATATTTAAAATTCTTAAAGTTTGCCACAAAATGAAAATAATTCCCTTTATTTAGAGTATCTGCTAATGATAACTTCCAGTAGTACTGATGAGGATAGGTGATACTTGAGAACATCTGACATTTATTGTCTTATAATTAAGAGATCAGTGTTAGTAGTTAGACTGCGTTAGAGCAATGAACAGTTGTACAAGCAAAAATAAAGCATGTTTGTAAATTATGTAGAACAATTTTGCTTTTGCTTGATTATGTTTCTTTAATATTTGTTCTATTCTTTCCTGATAGAAGTCAAACCCCTCCTACATTCCTACATTCTAGTCTTAGATCTTGGCAATTTTCAACAATAAACATATGAGTTCCAGATGCTCACTAAAACTACAGAAAATGTCTGCCAGTTCTGTTTGTGCCATTGTTGTGTGAGAGTTCTTTTTCTCCTTGGAGACCTTTCCTCTTCTAATGATTTACAGTATGGCCATAAAATGTTGTTTCAAGCTACATTTTGCCACATAAATATAATCTCAAGAACACAATGTGTTTTCCACAAAATATAGGACTATTTGTATTTTGTTGCTGTCCATTTAAAGATTCTCTGTAGACTAGTTCTTTAACACCTTTTCTTTCCTGAAACAGAGGATAATTCTATAAGACGCCTAAGTGGCTCCTGACTCTCCAGCACCAGCCCCTTTTCACTTATACAGTTAGATAGTCTCAAAGTGGCTATTTCCAAATTCTATAAATATTTGCACTTGAAATCAACACAGAGTTTCTCGACTGCTGTTCATATGCAGATAACAGCTAGTTCAATTTTCCAGCAAGCAGACAACTTTAGCTGAACTCAAAAGGAGTTTTTGCATTTTACTTCATCCATGGAAAGACAGCAAGCTTTCAGACTAGTTGCCTGTATCATTATAAAGGTAATAGAGCCAATAGGAGGATTAAGAGAGTAAAAGGAGAGGAAAAGAGGGAGGAAGAGATATAAATCATCCCATCCAAACAGAAACAGAATGGACAGTATGAATCTACTTGTGAGTGTCTTTATCTTTACACACTCTATGGAAGCAATCTATTTGAACTGTTCAGAACAGATGAGTCTTCTATGTTTCTCATGTCCAACAAAACAGAGCTTTCTCAACAACAAAATAAGAAACCATGTTTTGAGAATTAAAATGTGATAATGTAAAATATCTCAGCTACTTTTTATAAGTGATGTAAATGAGCATTATTAAAAATAGGAGGGGGCTAACTGAATTGATTTTCAGAAATTGCCATTTTCTGATTAACAAAATATGAACTTTCATTTATTGATAGGGTTTTCCCCCTTGTTTCTTTTTTAATCACATTATAGAAAATATTTTTTCTACATCTAGTTTTTAGTCAGAAGTAGATTTCATCCAGGAAATGTAGGCATCCACAACCCATTTACTTCCCATTTTCACAGCATTAGCAGTCAAATGGAAGAATCTTCCTTCAAGCCCCAGTGGCTCAGACTGAGAATACTTTAATCTGAAAATAACTATCTCTGGTCATATAGGCATTCAGAGGCTACGGGCACAATGAATTGGCTACTGTGGAAATTCCTCATGATAAAAACCAGAAATGGAGATCCTAAATTGGTCACATGAACTTAGTTGATCACGCAGGACTTGAAATACATCGTATGCATCTGGCAAGCAACTCTTCACCCTCCAGACATTTTTAAAATATGTCTGATTCTCTCCTGTTAGGTAGTGAAGTCAAAACTCTGCCTGTTTCCACATCCCTAGGTTTTAGCAGCTAAAGGCTATTCTCGTATTATTAAACCACTTAAAGCTTAAAAGAAAATTCCGTTTCTTCTTTTCTGCTGTAATTTTAGGGGAAACAAATTTTTGTGTCCAAACATCAACTAGTTCACTTCAAAAGTGCATAGCAAAAGGAGGAAATTCTCTTTCATTATTAATGCTTTCTAAGATAGGTACCTAATGATAACACCTGTTTATAATTTAAGGTGTAAAACATGAATTGACATGCAGAACCCTTGTGCATGAACATCCACTTATTGTGCAATTTCCCCTTTAAAGCTGCACAGCTGAGTGGTCTGTCTTTGAACTCAAATGCCATTTCCTACTATTTCCATTGGGAAAACTGCTGTAATTCAAGAGTTAAAACCCCCTCATTTTCATGCCATTTTTTTAAGATGACATTTTTGCTTCCTCTTAGAAAATGTTGGGGTTTAGCTATTTTATCAGATGCAATAATTTCAGAGAGCTGTTGTTGCATCAGCTTGTTATCACTGTAATTCCAGTGGCCCTATTTTTATCCTTATTACACAGAAGCTGATCAAGATGAGTCATCTCATTTATAATTAGTCCCATGGTGGTCAAGCCTGTGAACAATCTAATTCTACATGACACTAGAGTCACAGCTGGAAGGTACTCACTGTAGTTGTAACCTCCAAGGGAAAGTGAACAGTGATATTGGAGCCTGCCTCCTTCCTGTACCTGTGCTCGAGGTTCATAGCAGTGTTGAGTGGCTGTGGGTTACTGCACACTGCGCACTTACAGTATATGAAAGAAAGTGTATAACCTGCCCTGTTCACAGGAGTAATCACTAGGCATAGATACAATTTATAGCAGGCACATTCAATTTCCTGCAACCATTAATAAGGACACATAAAGGCACCTTGCTTCTAGGTCACGGTGATGAGGGCAGCGGTGTTCTCTTGGCTGATCTGCGCACGTGGTTGAGTGGGCTACCTCCCTCCTCAGGTACCTTCCAGAGATATGATGAGCCAAAGAAGTCATAGAAGAAGACTAGAAGAAGAAGCATGACAAAAAAGTCACTCAGATATTCAGTTTAACAGCAAAACTGCCATTTTCTGTTACTTTTAGTATTCTTGTTTACTGCCTTAAAATACATTCACTGGTTTTGAAACACTGAACTTTGGAGGTTTATCCACAGACACCCTGCATATTTTTCATGACTTTCATACAGGTTGAATTTTTCATCTTACATTCCTAGTTTTGTAATTACCCTTGTTGTTATTTTGTGGGATTTTTCTGGGGTTTTTGTTGTTGTTGTTTGTTCATTTTTTTTAATCATACCCTGCTGTTTTGAATATCAATATAAACTATGTTGGGACAGGATGTAATTCAGGATACATTTATATTTCATTTATACATCAAACATATAACCGTTTGAAAAAAATCGTCTAATTCAAGTACACCTGTGGTTTCATTTATTGTTTAATTGGTACAGGGTCCTCATGCTTCTTGAGATTTGTATTCAGAATAAGTGAGATATCAGTTTAATGGGATATGCTAAACTTAGACAGTGCTCTATTATTCTATGCTTCTTCACCTAATTTTTTAACACCTTCCCACACATGAGGGGCTGACGCTCCAGGTGACTTGCCTAGACTCTAATTACTATATAGTATTCTATGAGAGAGACTTCAATTTCAGTTGTGGCTCCTCCGTTAATTAAGGTTCCTAAGCATTTATAGCTTCATGAGCTTCAAGGAATAATACTGAGTAACCAACGTGAATAATGAAATATTAGTCAGACCAAAGAAGGAGAGGGCATAAGAATAACTAAAAAGCTTACAATCAGACAACAGTGACAAAAATTGCCACTACATCCCAGTAGCAGCCCCTAAGTGTACAGTTTTTTTTACAAAATGCAACATTTCTGGAAGGAAGGGTTAAGAAATACAATCTCTTAGAAGTGGAAGAAGTGGATTTGATGTTCTTCAGTAGACACAAGGCCTGCTTTGTTTAGTCTTTCTCTTTCATCTTAGACAGGTATCCCAATTATAATGCTGTGGGAAAAGTAGGGGTACAACACTTCAGTTTTGTAAGTGAGTGATATGATCTAGAGAATAACCTGGAGAAAATATATAGAACACTGAATACTTTATCAAGACTATTTGGTCTTGGGTAATTACGTGTGATATAATCAATCAGTCTCCAAAATGACATGCAGGTGCTTAGATAACTTTACTAGCAGAATTCAGATCTTTAGGACCTTCAAGTATCTGAAAAGGAAGTTAAATATTGTGGATTTTCCTACAGATTCTTTAAAACTTGTTGTTTGTGCTCCTTGATAGAAAAGAAACAGAAAAAACCAAAAAAGAAACAGGTAAAAAATCCGCAACAAATCCCGGACTTCTATCCTGAGAAAAATTAATCTAGAGAATAATCAATATCTTATTATATTAATTAGTTTACTCTTCTAGTCTTTCACACTAGTACATTATTGTGAAAGGATCTGTTGCCAAGAAGCATAAAAAACTGTTTGTTGCCCAGACAACCATTGTAAGGGAAGATTAGGTCAGCCTCCAAGTTGCCATTAAATTGTCTGAAAAGATTGAAAGCGATTTGTCAAATATATATCCCTGAAATGTTTACTAAAGGAGTTTTTAAAATATGATAACTGCCGGTAATAATTCAATTTCTGCATAGAAATGTCTGTCTTTTTATTTAGTTTTCATACCAACAACAATAACAAAATATCCTACTGCTGCTGCAACACACTTTACTTTCTGGTATCTTGCTGCCCCACAGGGGACATAGGCTAAAACCAGAGAACATGCTTGGAAAACTTGTGGATTTCATATGAAACTACCATTATTTTTAGCTAATTCATAGGCCAATACAACTCCAAATTTAATGTTGAAGTTCATTTGGCAAATCCTCTGGATTGTAAGAGTGTCATGGTAGACAGTGCTTTTCCTTATGAGAGTGCTTTGGCTAAGAATCTGTCTCAATGTGTTTTTTCCTCCTTTTGTTATGAGCCTCTAACTGAGAATGCCATCTATCCAGCTTAAAAAAAAATAAACAAAACCTCCCAAAAAATCAACAACCCCCAAAACCCACAACCATTCTAGTGAGACTTCATGAAAAGTTTCCTTTTTGCTTTCTTCTAATATTCTGTCAGAGCTGTTCCAGAAAGCTGATATGCACAAGGATGCAACTGCAGAATAAAAGACTAGATAGAGGAGATTTAGAAGTTAAACAGGCCCAATGGAATTCTTTCCTTCATAATTTGTGAATTCTTGATTGGAAACCTGGAAATTTATGAAAATTTCTTGAAAGTACTAGGGAATTGCTTTGGCAGCCCTGGTTTTGTAGCTCTTGTTTTGCCATATTTACTGCTTCTGATGGTTAGTGGGAGGTTGTTTAAGGATGACAAAAGGACTTTCAAAATTTTCCTAAGTTCTGATCTTTAGACCTTCAAGTATTTTTTTCTTTTTTCAACCAGACTGGAATACAGGAAAAAAAATTACATTCTGTAGGTTCTCTCCCATACAAACTCCAACTGCCTTTGTTTTAGATTCCTGAGATTAAACATTCAGGGCACTGTTTTATGCATACCAACCAAAACTTGCAGATAAGTCAATATTCTTCTTTTTTTTTAAACTTTGTTTAAATTCTCACATAGCAAAACTATGCCCGTGTTTGAGATTGTCATTGCTGGCCCACTATCCTGTTTGAAATGAAAGTGTTATCTTCTATTTTTCTACTTGAGTAATAAGAGATAAAAACTTGAAAGAACTAGGTTTTGTAGCTTAACTGATTGCAATGGAACTCTGATTTTCTAGAATTGTGTGAATATTTCTGAATAGCAGAACTACTTCATAAGTTTATGGAGAAACTATATTAGAAACACTACACTTTAAAGTGGTGTGCTTACATTTGGGGCCAAAAAGAATTTATATAACGTTATATATGTTATATAAATTCATATTCAGAGTCAATGAGGTTGGAAAAGTCTGAGACCATGAAGTCCAACCCTGATCATACACCACCCTGTCAACCAGACCATGGCACTGAGTGCCACATCCAGTCTTTCCTTAAACATCTCCAGAGACAGCGACTCCACCACCTCCCTGCAGCCCATTACAGTACCTAATCACTCTTTCTGTGAAGAAATTCTTCCTAATCTGCAATTTAAACCTCCCCTGGAGAAGATTAAGACTATGTCTTCTTGTCTGCCACTTGTTGCCCAGGAGGAGAGATGGACCCCCACCTGGCTACAACCTCCTTCCAGGCAGTTGTAGTGAGTGAAAAGGTCAGTCCTGTGGGTCTCATACACTACAGGCTGTAGTCTGGCCAGGGCTATGCTTTTTTTCTACAGTCAACATGATAAATGATCAAATTGTCTAGAAAAGAACTAGAGAGATGGTGCCAGGTCCAAATGGCCAGAGACATGAGTCCCTAGCCAGTAGGGGACAAATACATAGAAATATATATGTACTGTTTTTTTCTTTTTGATATGAAAACCAATTGTGAATAGTAATTTGTTTTATATAAATCAATTTTGTCATACAAGTCACATAACAGTTTTTGTTTAATATCAAAGTAAGCACAACAAAATTGGTAATTAGTGACATGTTCCTGATTTCCTCACCCATTCAGAAATTTCCAGATGTTTGTACAAAAAAACTTTAGTGTTGGAACACTTGTGGATCAATTATAGCTACTGTACAGTTGTATGTGTTATTATTAGCTCTACCTACTGTCAATATAGCAATACCTGCTATTGTTGGTAGTGATAAGAAAAGAGCTTTCAACGATTTAACAATACAGTAGAAAAGACGTGTCACACTCTGTTTTCTGTAGAAAGGAAAAATAAGTACACAGTTTACACAGTGCAATAGAGCGCTTTGCTGAAAAAAAACTCTTATTTTTTCTACATCCAAATACAATCTCAAAACCCATAAAGATTGCAATAATACTAATGCGGAAATCTGCCTAGAATAATATTTCCAACTCCTTAGCAGAGCCAATTGTTTTGCTGACCTGGTTTAATCTGCTTCCAGTTACAGAGTTAACTGCTCACAAAGACCACTGCACTATGCAAACATCTTCTGAAATTCATGTTTTCTCTAGGCCAAATCAAATTCTTTGGACTCCTTGTCCATGGCTCCTGCCTTCGTCTGTCACTGTGAAATATGCATAGATAATAGTGTGGCAGCTAGGATATTTCCTTATGTTTTTTTATCTGCCTGCAAGTGGAAAGAGCGAACCAAAAGCATTCACCTATTATGAAAGTGTAGAACCTTACAGCAAAGCACACAAAACTAGCAGAGCATCAGGAAGAGATTCTTTAAAGACACTAACCAAACAATCTGATCTTTGTATTTGGTCTGCATTGACTGAGAAGCCAGTGTCTCTGAAATGCAGAGGGCAGGGTTACTGACTACTTGTGACTTAACCCATAACTCACAGATCACTATGAAGGCTCTATGTCAAAGTCCTTTTAGAGTTTTAAGCCCTTTTAATGTCAGTGCTTAATATCAGCCTAAAACTAAAGCAGTAATAGTTCCAGAGATTTTATCAAAGTAAAATAAATCATATTTTTATTTTTCAACCTGTAAAATGTGTCTACACATGTATGTTCATGGTGTCATCTTCTATACCTAATATTAGGCTGACAGTAGACTGAGTAAGAAATTCTAATATTGTAGGGTGCATAGAATAACTAATTTGTTAAGGTTATCAGATTTCAGTTTAAATGGCCCCTCACTCGTCAAGTGTAGGACAATTATTTTGAAAAATTTGGCAGAATTCTTTTTTCCTTTTGACTGATATATTTAGAAGACATCTTAAAATAGAAATTCTAGCTGTCTCTGGATTTGTACTGAGTCCTCTTCATCTGAAGTAAATAACCTTTTAGTTTGATATCACAATCCTTTCATTTTTGGTTTTTTTTGCAAAGTTTTGCTTTATCCTCCTGTGCTCGTCACAGTATCTAGTAAATCTTCCTTCCTTTCTCTTTTTTCCTGCAATCAGAACAAGGATTATAGCCTCTGTGTTTCTTTTGGTGCTATGTTTGCTTTCATTACTAGTCTAGCAGGCTTCCAAGTTCTTGGGTGTGAAAAGCAGAAAGATGGCAGAACTGTGTACAATTGTACATGTGAATTGTTCATTCTGCCTGGATGTTGGTGGTTTCTTCCATGTTTCTTCATTGCAAGACAATCCTTAGTTGTTTATTATGGACATGAAATCCAAGATATACTTTATATTTATAATATATATTTACATCTATATTTACAATTACATTTCATTTTATATTATTTATATATATTGTCTTTAAAATTTACAGTATTTTTAATCTATGATTCCAATTCAGAATTCAGTGCTATTAGGTGCTATCAACATATTCTGCATGATTCTCATGATCACCATCTCATTTTCTCTGAATGCTAAATACAGTGCACAAGATAGTTATGGTAGGAGATGATGAATTTAGAATTAATTGTTAACTCAGAGTACTATGAGTAAGACTTTGCAGAAAGGTGAACTGACTATTCTAGATGTAAAAACCAAAATTAATCATAGACTTCATAGAATGGTTAAGGGTGGAATAGAACTCTAAGATGATCAAGTCAGTCTGCCGAGCTGTGCACCACCACCACGGTCACCATTAAACCATGACCTCAAGCACCCCATCCACAAGCTTTTTGAACACTTCCGGGGATGATGACTCCACTACCTCCCTGTGCAGCCTCTTTGCTCTAGGTAACCCAAAAAAAAAAGTGAATTGTATTCCATATCTTTTCTACACCAACCTGATTGTCACTGTCCCTTCCAGATATGGGGCTGGAAGCAGAACTGGGGTGTCTCACTGTGGGCTTGCAAAAGTGGGGCATGCCGGGTTCCCTCTACGGGCCAGGGAACAGCCAAGTTGAGCCTCTTCCTTGCTTCTCACTGGGCTGTCCAGTGGGTTGCCTGGGGCAGGGTCTCCAAGCAGTTCCATTCTACAATCCTAAACTGTTTGGGAGAAAATTTCACACCACCATTTTCGGCTGTGGTTGCTAGGGGATTTGTAAGTTCCTACCTCCTTTTTTGTTCCAGGGGGAAGGCTGAGCCAAGTGGCTCAAAGCATACTGTCTTTGTTCCAAGGGAGTCCACACGATTCAGCACCTTTGTATCTAGTGCTTATTACTGTTATCTTGGTTGTTGCTGGTTTGTTTTCTTAGTAAACTGTTATTTTTTCACTTACATCTTCTCTCATTCCTCTCCTTATTGGTGAAAGGGAAGTGGTTAAACCTAAAGAGGAAGTAGCTACAGGCTCCACCCTGTAAGTTGTTTTAAACCAAGACATTGTTCCAATGCTAAACAACCCTTTCTGTGAAGAACTTTTTCCAAACATCCAATCTAAACCTCCCCTGCCCAAGTTGTAGCCAAGTATACTCTTGTCCTGTCACTTGTTGCTTGGGAGAACAGATTGATCCCCACCTGGCTGCACCCTCCTTTCAGGCAGCTGTAAAGAGTGATAAGGTCTCCCATGAGCCTCCTTTTCTCCAGGCTAAGCAACCCCAGCTCCCTCAGCAGCTCCTCACAGGGCTTGTGCTCCAGACCCTTCCTCAGCTCTGTTGCCCTTCTCTGGACTCGCTCCAATATCTCAATGTCTTTCCTGCCATGAGGGGCCCAGATCTAAACATGGTATTTGAGGTGTGGCCTCTCCAGTGCCCAGTACAGGCAGCAGTCACTGCCCTTGTCTTTCCTGGCCACCCAAGCACTCACTGGCTGAGGTTCAGCTGCTGTCAACCAGCAACCCAGTGTCTTTTCCCCTTTCCAGCCCCTCTGCCCCAAGCCTGTACCTCTGCATGGGGGAACTGTTGGGACCCAAGGGCAGAAACCAGTATTTGACCAAGTTGATTCTCATAAAATTGTCCTTGGTCCATCTAACCAGCCTCTTCGGAGTCTGGAATGTGTGGACCAAATCTGTGGATTCAATCTGGAGATGGCAGAAAGGAAAATAAAAGCTAATTTTTAAAATATGCACAGCATAATTTGATGAAATCCAGCAGAAAAAATATAGACAATGGAAAAATCAATTCCACCCTCACTGAGAACGAATATTAATGGATTTGTGGTAAAAAAGTTTCCCAAAAAGAACACAGTTAAGTGTCAAATGATCCAGACTTTTCCAATGGTATGAGCTTTCTTTCTGTCTATAAGTTAGATACTTGAATTAAAATACCTTTGGAAAATAATAGTGCAGGTGAGTTTAACCTGTCCTCACAAGTTTTCAAAAATTGTGACTTGCCATTACTATATATGTATTTGTGAAAAGGATTGTTGGTGTCACAAAATCTAGAAACAAATATGAAGCACTGAAGTAGTAGCAATTTACTATTTTATATCAGCCCAAAAGGTACATTTTTGAAGAATGAATGGTTGTGTTAGTTCCTATTACAGTAATACAGAGGTCTGTGTACATTGCCCAGTTGGCTTCTTTTCTGTACTTTTTTTTTGTATACGCTGAATTGCACAACAGCACCTTTGGACAGAACTGCAGTAGCTAAGTATTCCTGTTCTAAATTTTTCTGGTTTATTTATTTTACTTTGAGCATTTAACTCTATTCTTGAATCAATAGTGCTAAACAAGTGTCAGTGAATCCATAATGGTAATACAGACCACAAAACTGGAGAGTCACTTGCCTGAAATTTCCCACCTTAGTAACAAATAGCTTTCTTTTTATGTGTTAAATATTTATGTTGATTTGCCCTGAAATGTCTTGATGTCAATGCTTATGCTACTTTTAGTAAAGAATTCAAACATTTTTTACCTTACAGGGCCTGCACTATTAGCTTGCACACACAGTCAAAAATTTTTGCATCTCCATAGTAACATCCTTGAACTCATAGGTGTTTTAGGACCAAGATTTTTAGGTGTACTGACAGAATTTCTAGAGAGTGATGAAAAATATTAAAATATATTAAAAATTTTAAGGATAAATGCTTTCTTTTTTTTCTTTTTTTTTCTCTTTTTTTCTTTTTTTTCTTTTTTCTCTTTTTTTTCTTTTTTTTTTTGTTGAATGAACGTGACTGATGATGGAGAGAAATTCTGGTAGTTCAGTTAAAGGTGGAAGGGGTTAGAGAACTTAAATTACACTTACATCATGGAGCAGCAGTTATAAAAATAAATCAAAGAAACAAACTAAGGAAATGCACATCTGCTGTACTGGAGAAAGACTCTTAAACTGCTAAACTCAGTTGTCACAAGCATTTCAGACAAGCAAGCCCTGAGAGAGATATTGGGGGTGGTAGGGAAGGAGAGAAGAATCTGATGCCCCCTTCGTTTTCAACAAGGTTCCTTGTGCAAAGCCTAAAAACCAAACACTTTTGCAAAACATCCTTATAAACTTTCAAAACACATTTCCACAGTGTAGATTCATTTTTCACAACTCTCAATAAAATGCAAATTACTCTATTTCCCTGTTCAGTTTACTTCCACTGGAGTGCACATCTCACAACAAGTTGTTGAAGTTGTAGACAAGGGTCAGGTTCTGGTCCATCCTTTGCAGATGCATGAGCCAAACATTGCTTCAGGCAGGAGTAAGACTCAACACTGAACACATTAAAGATAAGGGGACAAATAAATGTCCATCTCTTTAGGATCAGTCAAAATATGTAAAATTTCAGCTTTCCCTTCATTCTTTTCTTTTAAAAAGAAGTACAGAATTGCCCTTTAAGGCAGATTACAGGAGACCTACCAAAATCTTATTCAGCTGTTCAGAAGCAAAAAGCGGGTAAGGCCTCTTGCCAATGGTAGCAATGCAAGTAAAGAAAAATACTTCATTTTAATTCCCAATGTCAGATTTGTAACCCTGCAGTTGTTTCAACATGATTAATTCTGGGTCAGCTTTAAGAATTCTAGAATCATCAGTTCACTGCACCATAAAATAAGCCACTTACAAGTCAGATTCTCAATGTATTATCAGTTTAACAGACCAACAGATTATAAGAATTACTTCCTCTCCAAATTTATTACTTTGTAATTTTTAAGATAACATTGAATATAGCTGAAAATGAATTTTACCACCGTTAAGTGAATATTCCCAGGGAGTCTTTTTAAATTAATCTAAAATTCTTTCTGCTGATCCCTGACAATGCATTGACAATTAGTACATACATAATAAAGGCACAAATCAGTTAGGATTAAACTTTGGCAACATAAAATGAATAAAAAATACTGTTTTGCACACACAGCATGACCAAAAATGCTAATAAAAATAATGCTCTTGTGCAGCATTTTTATTCATATACAATACATATATACACAAAAAAAGAAAAAAAAAATTCTTCAAAAGAAATCCACAAAACCACTGGAAGGATCAGAATTAGCTGGTCCTTTTGTAGACACTGAACAAGATTAGTCTGTGGAAATAATGTTTTTGTAAACCTGGTTCTATCAAGAAAGCAATTAATAAGTGAGAGGTATTGTCTGTTTCTTGGTGTTTTTTTGTATTTTGATACTTCCCAAAGTATATTATTACAGAACCAAAACAACAGTATTGGCCCTGAAGCTTAGGATCCCAATGGAACTTCTTCTCCAGGTTAAAACATGTAAAAGACTCTGAATCATGAGGTGCCTACTTGCTAACATACAAGACAGAAGAAGCTCATAATGAGAACTTCTCTTCCGGAATACTGAGTGAAATGATTTAGCATGGTACAATATCTCATTCTTAGCAACTACTAAGGATTATCTTTCATTTCATGCCACATGGCTCATCATGGTCTTAACAAAAAGAAAAGTCAGATCCTACTCTTCCTCAATTTAAAAGTTATCTGGGAGTAAATAGTCAAATGACATCCTTTGGAATGTGGGTTACTGAGTGCATAAGTCAGCAACCAGAGATCAAGGATTTAGACCTGTGTCAATATTTCATCATTTATTATACTAGTGTTAATACAACATTGTAGTAGGTTCAGTATTCAGTTTTTATTAAAAAATTGTGAACCTCTTTAATGAAAAATTAATAAATATCAGGCTAAATACAGTTGATGTTGCTTTCAATTTTATTTTTTTTTTAATTTTCAAAGATAATATTTTTTTTTCATCTGCTCAGCTTCTGGATATAGTATTGGTTCCAAGACTTACTGATGGGTCCTGTCAAAACTCAGAGTCTTTGTCACAATAAAGGAAAGGATATAAAAATCTGTTCCTCAATCTGCTTTCACATTAGTTTACAACAATTTCCTCTTCTGCTTTCAATGCTTTTCAGGACAGTCAGTTCCAATGTAGAATTAAACATTTCTGAATATTTCCACACATATTGCATATGCCTCTTCTGATATAGGAAGGAACATCTGGTTTTCATCAGATATAATGTATTTACATTTCTGCCTTCTTCAATGTTAGGTTGCTTGTTAGAAAATAATCTTCAAAGAAAACAAAGTATCACCATTTTATCCCAGCCTGAACACTAATCGCTCATACTGAATAGTATGGGAAGATTTGACTGCTTAGTTATAAACAGTTAGTAGAAGTAGGCTAAGAAAATAGATTTCATTAGCTTGGTATTGTAAATTCTGCCACTCGATGTTTTCGGGATATAATCTATACATACCCCCACATATTTTATTAATTACATATATTTAAAATTTTCATTTATTTATAAGCAGTACATTCAACCTCTCCTTTTATTGATACAGAGTCAAAGGAGAACTTAATTGCTGTAATATTCTCCTACTTAGTCCACCGAAAAAAAAGGTAAAAAAGCAGTGAATTTGTTCCCCCACTTTAACATTATGTTCAATCATTTACCAGCAGTTCTGGTTAGTTGGAGAAGTCCCAGTTGACTTGAAATTACCAAAGTAATGCCCATTTACAAGGTTGGAAGGACAATCCAGAGAATTACAGGCTTTTCAGACTTATGTCAGTACTGGGGGAGGTCACTGAGCAGTTTATCCTGAGTGCTGTCATGCAGCACATGTAGACAACCAGGGGTTCAGGTGCCTCCAAAATGGGTTTATGGAAAGCAGGTCCTGCTTGACCAACCTGATCTTCTTCTAAGGCAAAGTGACACACTTTGAGAGTGACAGAAAGGCTGTGGATGTGTCTACCTAGACATATCCTAGTACACCTACCTAGATATATCCTACTCTACCTAGACTTTACCTAGTAAAGCTCCTGATACCATTTTCAACAGCATCCTCCTGGAGAAACTACATGGTGGGAATGGATGCGCTTTATCATGGGTTAAAAAGATGACTGGATGGCTGGGCCCAGAGGGTAGTGGTGAATGCAGCTAAAGCTAATTGGGGGCCAGTCACTAGTGAGGTTCCCCAGGGCCCAGTATTGGTCCAGTCCTGTTTAAAATCTTCATTGATAACCTGAAAAAGGGGGTAGAGCAAGCCCTCAGCAGGTTCTCAGACAACACTAAGTTAGGTAGTGTTGATCTGCTGAGGGCAGGAAGGCTCTACAGAGGGATCTGGCCAGGCTGAATCGATGGACCAAGACCATGGGTTTCATGAGGTTCAATAAGGCCAAATGCCAGGTCCTACACTTTGATCACAGCAGTGCTATAGGCTAGGGAAAGAGTGGCTTGAGAGCTGCTCAGCAGAAAGCTGGGAGGTGCTGGTTGACAGCCAGCTGCGTATGAGCCAGCCATGTGCCCTGGTGGTCAAGAAGGCCAGTGGCATCCTGGCCTGTATCAAGAATAGACTAGCCAACAGGACCAGGGCAGTGATAGTCCCCCCTGTACTTGGCACTGGTGAGGCCGCACCTCAAGTCCTGTCTTCATTTCTGGGTCCCTCACTTCAAAAGGACACTGAAGTGCTGGAGCAAGTCCAGAGAAGGGCAACAGAGCTAGTGTCTGGACACGAGTCTTGCGAGGAGCTGCTGAGGGAGCTGGAATTGTTTAGCCTGGAGAAAAAGAGGACCGGGGGAACCTCACTGCTCTCTACAAGTGCCTGAAAGGAGGTTGTAGCAAGCTGGGGGTCAGTCTCTTCTCACATGTCTCAAATGAAAGAATGAGGGTAAATGACCTTATGTTTCACCAGGGAATGTTAAGATTACATATCAGAAAAAAACTTTGCTGAAAGGGAGGTTGCCCTTTGGAATAAATTGCCCAGGAAAGTGGTGGTCACCATCTCTGTAAATCTTCAGGAGGTGTCTGGATATGGCACTTGGAGATGCATTTTAGGAGGGATTGTGGAGGTTCTGCACTGACAGTTGAACGATATGATCTTGAAGGTTTCTTCAACTTTGATGATTCCGTGATTCTGAAACTTTAAGATAAAATAGCTACTGAAAATCGTATTGAAATATGTCTGTATGTCTGCATAATGCTTTTTTGATCTGCTACCTTTATGTGTATATAAAGTTTGGTTATTTTAATGTCTATTCGCACACTTTTACATTCTAAAGGAAGGAAAAAACCTTTTACTGAAATAAGAGCTTATTTGTCACCTCAAAAGCTTTTTATTTTCTTACCTGCCACATAAGACAAGCCCAAGTACATCTCTGATTAATCTGTCTGGTAAGTGCCACTGGCTTTTAGAATGAATTTGGCCTGCTGCTCAAAGAAAGACCTTGAAATTATTTTATTCCCTTTACAGGAATGCAAATAAAACCACGGAAAAAGGGTTTAAAAAGCCTTGGCAGATAAGAAGGGATTAATTTTGTATAAACTGTGATCTCACATAGGAAAAGAGAAATTTCAACCTTTTCAAAGATATAATCCTGATATTCTTCTAAGTCTCTGCATTTTGGGTGGTAAAGGCCTTGCTTTCTATTCAGGATGTGTCATGCCTGCTGGTCTCTGTACTGTGTTTACATACAGCTTGTCAGAATAAACCAACTCATTTAACTGCCAGGTGCACTATTTAATACAACAGTGCTGAGAATCAGTGTAAGTTCAAACTTGTACTTGCTTCTGAAAAGAAAAATATTCTAGCATTTTTTACTGTCTAGTATGAGTATCAAGTGATTTGATAAGGTCCGGTCGCTAGACAAGTATAGCACAAGTAGAGAAATATTTTGCCCCATGCTTCAGCATGCTTCTCCTTGCACAGCCATGATGTTACCATTAAGAAGGATGTGAACAGAAGTGGATAATTTTGTGTAGAGATGGTTCGTTACTCTGTCATGTTTTGAATGCAGTCTTTGAGCACTGTCAATTGTTACAGATACTAAAAAGGCCTGAACAGATCAATTTTGAAAAGTGCCACAGGCTCTTTCTATTCTTGCCATTTACTCTGGTTTCTAGTAACCAAAGTGTACTAGTTTGAAAACAAACCACTGGGAGGCACCAAGTCAGAATAACAATTTAATGGGGAAATTAAAGAAAAGGAAAAAATAAAAGAAAACACTGATTCAAACTGACAGAGTCAAGATACAACCTGACACCCTGTTAGTCAGGGTGGTGGTAGCAGTCTGGTAGAATGGTGGCTGCAGGCCTCTAGAGTGGTGATCCTGTAGGAAAAAAAAAGGTCTGCTCTTCCTCAGGTCCAGTGGTGGCAGTGTAGCTCCTGTCCTCTGGAAATCCAGTGGAAGGGTTGTCTCTGGTGTTCAGCCTCAGCTTATATCCATGATGGGATGCTTGGTTCCTCCCTCTGGGTGGAGCATCTCACAATGGGGTAATGAGTCATGAGGCCAAGTGTTGATTAGGCTCATTAACAGAAGATAGTCCGGAGGGAGTTATCTCTGAGTCATGCAGCAGGACAATGATGGGCCATTAACAGCAAGATAGTCTGGGGGGAGGAGGCAAGGAAACACTGCCCCACCTGATTTCAACAGCTGGTGGGGATGGTAATAGAATACACTGCAACCCAGGACACAAAGTCACCTCAGGTTTGAATTTTCAAGGAAAGAAATGACCTCATATAAAACTGGTTCCCCTCCCCTGCCACCCCAAATTACTGCATTACAATAAATAAGGAGATAAATTCTGTGGTTTATATGTATGAATAATTCTATGGGTAAATACACACAAAGTATACTAAACCTGACAATTTTATTCAGGCTTGCTTGTATTAGTGTATCTGACTATAGAAATTGTCTCAAAGAAGCAAAGAAAAGTTGAGAACACTATTTGTGTCTGTTTACTTTTGGCTTTGAATAGCTATTATATTTTTATGCACTTTACACCCAGTAGAGGCTTTTAGAAAAGAATACATCATACATTAAACACATATTTTCACAGCAAGCACATTCTGTAAATACTTAGGCAAATGCAGAATATAACTGTTTTTTTTTCTCTTGAATTGTCCCCAAGGTTTTTTTGTTTGGTTTTTTTTTATATTTTTCACCAGAACTCTGATCACTTGCAAAGA
Organism: Coloeus monedula; assembly: GCF_965178545.1. Classification (NCBI taxonomy): domain Eukaryota; kingdom Metazoa; phylum Chordata; class Aves; order Passeriformes; family Corvidae; genus Coloeus; species Coloeus monedula. The sequence goes on along the minus strand of NC_138822.1, from coordinate 13,389,538 downwards.
GTTCATACCAGTTGCATTACCAATGGAACAAAATTGTGGCTGACTGTGGTTTTTAAAGGGTGCGCACAGGAAAGCATTCAGCCTTACAGTTTAATTCAGAATAGGATTTGATTCCACATCAGTGACCACAAGCTGGGTACACTGCTTCATTCAAATTGAGCAGTGAAAAGTAAATTATTACCGTGCCTTGTATCTGTTCTGGTACTGAGATATGATAGCCTGAACTGCGAGCAAAAGGAAGACTGTAAAATATATTCTTCCATTTTGATTCACACCAAAAATCTGCCTAGCAAACATTCATTGGACAGGTGCACTCATCATTGACTTAAAAACTGGCTGGATGGCTGGACCCAGAGAGTGGAGGTGAATGGAATTACATCCAGCTGGCAGCTGGGTGCTAGTGGCGTTCCTAGGGGCTCAGTGTTGGGGCCAGACCTCTTTAATACCTTTATCAATGATCTGGATGAGGAGTTCCAGCTCTCCCTCAGGCAGTTTGGAGATGACACCAGTTTCAGTAGGAGTGTTGATCTGCTGGAGGGCAGGAAGGCTCTGCAGAGGGATCTGCACAGGCTGGATCAATGGGCCTAGGCCAACAGTATGAGGCTCAGCAGGGAAAAATGCAGGGTCCTGAACTTTTTCACAACAGCCCCAGGCAGTGCTACAGGTTGTGGGCAGAGTGTCTGGGCAGCAGGAAAGCTTCCAGGCAGAAAATGACCTAAGGGTGCTGGTTAACAGTAGCTGAACATGAACCACCTGTGCCCAGGTGGCCAAGAAGGCCAAGGGCACCCTGGCCTGTATCAGCAATAGTGTGGCCAGCAGGACCAGGGCAGTGACATTTCCCCTTTACTTGGCAGTGGTGAGGCCATATCTTAGGTGGTCTGTCCAGTTCTGGGCCACTCACGACAAGAAAGACATTGAGGTCCTGGAGCGTGTCCAGAGAAGGGCAACGGAGCTGGGGAAGGGTCTGGGCCACAAGTCTTATAAGGAGCAGCTGAGGGAGCTGGAGGTGTTTAGCCTGGAAGAAAGGAGGCTCAGGGGAGACCTTACTGCTCTACAAGTGGCTGAGAGGGGGGTGTAGCCAGGTGGGGGTTGGCCTCTTCTCCCAGGCACTAGCGCCAGGACAGGAGGACACAGGCTCAAGCTGTGCCAAGGGAGGTTCAGGCTGGACAACAGGAAGAATTTCTTCACTGTAAGGGTGGTCAAATATCAGAATGGACTGCCCAGGGAGGAGTTGAAGTCACTGTCCCTGGAAATGGTCAAGAAACAAGGGAATGTGGCATTGAGTTCTATGGCTTAGTTGACATGGTGGTGTTTGGTCTATGGTTGAACTCGATGATCGTGGAAGTCTTTTCCAACCTTAATGATTCTATAATTCTCTTAATGATCCTATAATTCTCTTATTTTGTCTGTGTCACTTTTACCTTAGGACAGGTTGTAAAACTGGGTATATGTAGTGGGATATTTCTTCTGTCATATGTTGTTAGTAACTGACAATCTCAGGACTTCCAGAGCTATTCATATATTCATGTTCTCATGTTAAGACCCCTCTGAATTTCCTCCCTGGAAATCCATACATTTCTACATGCCCCTTCAATTCAAACTAAATTGTTCAATTTCTTTCCCATCTCTCACTTTTAGTGAGATTTAATTTATCCTTGTGGTTTTCCCTCTGATGACCGTGGTTATGCAGCTACTGCTTCTGCTGCCATAATCTCGTCTCTGTTTATTTCTGAGTTAGAGTGGACAGTAGCATGCAGTCAGGAAGATGCATCTTTGGAGGTTATCACTGTGGATGACAGATCTGATTTGGTTTCTTCTATATCGTGAAGGCAAATCATGACCAATGATGTAATATGCAATATGAATTCATAGTTTTTAGTTGCTGGAACAACTTATTTGGATCCAAACAAGAATGTCAAGGGTCTGTGTTTCTTAGGTGTCACATTCAACTAAGGACCCAAGAATTTTACAGCAACCAACCAATTCCAAAACTCTTGGACAGTGTTTTGCACTTTCTTTACATGTTGGAAAATCAGACAGCATAGCTTCTTTCAAATAAATTTTTTAGTGAGTGGGGGATTAGGTCAAAGTAAAGTAAGGTCATCCTGCAGCCTTCTCCAATTAATTTACTTTTTCTTTGACAAGTTATTAAATCAGTGATTCTTTCTTTGTGAGATAGAAAATTCTAACTCCTAGAGAGAGCAAATTGGTCCAATCCATGTGCAAGGGAAAAAAAATTGATTCCTAGAAACAGACCACAGTTGGAAGCTAATTTATTCTGAATCTGTGTAGCTGGAATCAAAAGAATCTTGTCTTCTGCACATGTACCAGCAGTTCGTGAAAATGAAATTTTTCAGCTTTGTAGAAAAGAATATATCCTTAACACTGGCTTTTCTGTTCTTCACATAACGAAATTACACTCTGCAGGATACTCTAAGTACACTGACATTACCAGTGAATTCTTTATGATTCCTAGCTGATTCTCTGTATGGGATCAATATAGTCCAGTCATGATTTAAGCAGTGGAGCCCATTCTATGCAACTTATGTTTTAAGTCTTCATGGCCATTTGAAAACAATAATCAACCAAAGAATTTATTCCTTTCCTTTTTCTTATTTTTTTTCTCTGTTCTCACAGTCTTTTCAAACTGTTTCTTTTCAGTGGTGTTCAAGTTTTTTCTGTCACGTATTTAACATTCCTAATTGGTACCTCAGAATGCAGATGAAATGAACGTAAATTACTGAAGACTGAAGCTTACAGAAATCACATTATCTTCTCACTTAAGTAAATACATGAGGGCACCAATACTTGTGTTTAAAACAAAAGACTGACCCACAAGATATTAGCCCTATTTTCAGTAATATAAGAGAGTTATATTTAAAAAAGACAAATTGACAGTTCTTTATCACTTGGGAAGACTCTATAGCACAACTTCTTAATGAGAACAGGTGAAGTTAAGTAGTGGGATTGTCCCTGGTATAGGGCTGTGCTGGGGCTGCCAGAATTGGGCCAGATTCCCTTGTGTGACACTATTTAATAATACTATTTTCATTGCTTAGAAATTTAGTATATCTATGTAAAATAATCCTTCTTATTACATAGAACACACACAAAAAACCCCCCAAAAAAAGCAGTTCAAGTGCGGTTTTCCTAAACAAATACACAAAGAGAATACAAGTAAATCGACAGATTATTATTGCACAAACCTATGCAACTACACAGCACTTCAAACCTCATTTGCTTGCAAGTAAAGTAGTAGAATTTCCATGCATTTAATTGAACATGAAACCACAAGGTTTACTGTTTACATTACACATTATGTACCCCCCCCAAATTTTAATTACTAATTACAGCTTTTATTTTGTTTGTTTCTATTTGTTTACTTGGATCTTCTTGTATAATTTGAAATGCAGACTTAGACTTTATCCTTTTGAATATACTTCTCTCTTTGAGAGAAGGGGTTTGATTTGAAGACTAAGATTTATTCTATTTTGATAGCTGGTTCCCCATAGCGCAAGGCTGTGGTGAAAGTGACATTATACACACCATAAGAAGTTAAAGAATTGGTATAGGTAGAGGATTGTGTTGTGGTTCTTGGACAAATCCACCAAGTCTTGGGAAATGACTGACATTGTTGACTCTTGACTCTTTTTTCAATTTGTCCTGCAAACCTGCTGTTGTTGCAGACTATGATGCATTACTAGATCACATTCACTTTGGTCCTTCTTTTTCAGAACTGTGATTTTTTTTTTTTTTTTGTTCTGAGGGAAAGACTGTGTTTTAATTTTTGTATGCTTTATGAAGAAGTATTGCAAAATTATATTCTTGATCCCTCTGACAAGGAGCCTGACAATAAACACACTAATCATTAAAAATTGAGTTGTCCAGAGACACTGGAACAGGTTGCCCAGGGAAGTAGAGAGTAACCATCCCTGGAATTGTTTAAAAAACCTGTGGATGTGGCACTTGATATGCTTTAGTGATGAACACGGGGGTGCAACTTGATGGTTGGACTTAATAGTCTTTTCCTATATGAACAAATCTGCTTTTTCTTGCTCCTTCATGCAGTGATTTTACCAGTACCTCTTTGACCAGTGCTTATTTGGATGGTGGACCTGCGTATGTTCTGAAAATCATTTCCTTCAATTAGTTTACCAGATGTGCCGCAACACTATACAACAGGGGAACAGTGTAGATGTAGAAGAATACCTACTGTAATTAAGGACAGAATTGGAGCACAAACATTATGTAATAAAAAAAGCAACAAATTTAGCAAGGTAGTGAAACTTTCAGTCCTTTAATGTTGTTAAATATCCTAATAAAATAATGAAAAAAGGCTGGTTTCAGCCATTTGCTTTGCACCACTGTGTATCAAGATGGATTTAATATTTCAGCTCTGACACACATTCTGGTTATTGAATTCTGCAACAATGTAATTATCTACTTCTATAATTTGTCATCTTTGTTTGAAATGGTATCAAATGCTACAGCAAAATGAAGCAAAGACATAGGATATGAACAAGATTTCTTTTTCAAATACAAACCTCCCTGGCACTTGCAAGGAGTACTCTGTAGCAGAGACTTGTGAGAATGAAGAATTTTAATGTGCTCACCTCCTCATGCAATAGAAATTGCGTGATTACAGTCCTTGTTAAAGTAAGAGTTTTAGCTAGTTCTTCATGACAAAAATCTTCATATTGCCTTCCTTTATTGCAGTGATTACAGCACAGCTTAGGAAAATGGTTACATCTTTTTGAAAGGGCACTGCCCCTAATTACCAGCTAAAAAGTCTGAGCAAAACACTCTGATTTCACACCACAACAAATGTGTTTGTACTTGGAGGAATAATTAATGCAGCTGTGGGTCAGCTCTCATGTTCCTCCTATTGTTGCTTAATTATGCAATAATTCAAGGTTTATAATGAAACTCAGTATAAACCTAACTGATTAACATGGTAGATAAAGAGTATCCTCAGAAGAATCCCTTGGCCAATGACTTAGTGAAGGGTGTGTAGCTCTTTTTCTCTCTGTAATGTGACAGAAGTTTCCCTCTGCTGCTTCCTGCAAATCAGTGTTCTTAGCAAGGAGATGGACTTCAAATCATAGTCGTGGACTCATTAAGATTGGAAAAGACCTCTAAGATCATCAAATCCAACCATCAGCCTAGCACTATGGTTTCTTTAAGTGCCATATCCACACATTTTTTTAACATTTTTTGAGATGGTGACCGCTTCTGTGGGCAGTCTGTTCCACTGCTTTACAACTCTTTCTGTTAAGAAGTTTTTCCTAATATCTAATCTAAACATCATTTGGAACAACTCGAGAACATTTTCTCTTACCTTGTCAATCGGTACTTGAGAAAAATTACCAACACCCACCTCATTACAACCTCCCTTCAGGTAATTGTACAGAGTGATGAAGTCCTCCCTGAGTCTTCTTTTTTGAGGCTAAATAACCTGTGTTCCTTCAGCTGTTCTTCATAAGACTCGTGTTTCCGACCCTTCATCAGCACCATTGCCTTTCTCTGGACACACTCCAGCACCTCAATGTCCTTTCTGAAAGAATGAGTCCAAAACTGAACACAATACTCCACATGCAGCCTCACCACTGCCCAGTACTGGGGAATGATCACTGATTAATCATGCTTGCCACACTGTTGCTGATACAAGCCAGGATGCTGTTGGGTTTTTAGGTCACTTGGGCACACTGCTAGCTCATATCAGCTGGCTGTCAACCACTACCACCAAGTCCCTTTCTGCTGAGCAGCTCTCAAGCCACTCCTCCTCCAGCCTGTAGTGCTGCATGGGGTTGTTGTGACCCAAGGGCAGAAATCGATGCCTTATTGAACTTCATGCCGTTGTCCTCACCCACAGATCCAGTGTGTCCAGACCCTTCCACAGAGCCTTTCTATCCCACAGCAGATGAACACTCCCATCCGACTGGGTGTTGTCTGCAAATTTACAGAGAATGCACTTGATCCCCTTGTCCAGGTTATTGCTGAAGATATTAAACAGGATCGGATCCAATACTGAGCCCTGGGGAACCCCACTTGCTAACTGAGTTTAGCTCCATTCAGCAGCACTCTCCAGACCCAGCTGTCCAGCCTCTACTTTATCCAAAGTATACCCAGCCATGACATGGATAGCCAGTTTCTCCAGGAGAATGCTGTTGAAAATGGTGTTGAAATGCTGTTGAAACCATGATCCACTGATTGTCCTGTACTTTTTGCCTGATAGCACTCAAGAGGTTCTGCCCCATGATCTTTCCTGCACTCAGGTTGAAGTAGCTGAAGGTCTGTAATTGCCCGAATCATCCTTCCAACCATTCTTGTAGATGGGTGTCAGATTTAACAACTTTCAGTCACCTGGGACCTCCCTGGTTGACCAGGTCTGCAGATAAATGACTGAAAGTGGCTTGGTGGGCTCTTCTGCCAGTACTTTTGGGTGAATCCCACGATCTTCTGTGGTCTAAGTGGCATAGTAGGTCAGTCACCATTCCCTCATGGATTACGGGGGCTTCATTCCGCTCCCTGTCTCTGTCTTTCAGCTCAGAGGCTGGGTATGTTGGTGACAACTGGTTTTACTATTAAAGACTGAGGCAAAGAAGGTATCGAGTACATCAGGCTTTTCCTATTTCTTTGTCATTATGTTTTTCCTGATATCCAATAAAAGATTCTCCTTAGCCTTCCTTTTGTTGCTTTTCTAGCCCCATAAGTGGACAGTGAGGTGGACTGAAAGCTGACTGCCAGATTCAACGTGTTGGTGACTAGTGGCAGTGTAAACCACTTCTGCTGTTCTCCATCATCCACTGAGCTGGTCAACTCAACATAGAAACTTGTAAGGTTGGTTAAGGGGAATTCCTCCTTTCCAAGTCCAGCTGACCATTCCCAATAGCATCCTTGTCCTTTGTGTATTTCAGGAGTGGCCTATGAAAAACACTGACCAGCTCACCCAGGACTTGGGTGTGCACCCCATCAAGTCCTGTGAACCTAAGAATATCCTGCTTTAAATATTCTCTAACCTGCTCCCCCTCTTAGAGTAAGTTGTCCTTGTTCCAGACTTTCCTTCTCATATTAGGAACCTTGGATTCCCACTAATTGGTCTTACAAGGAGATATTGAGGTATCAGGGACTTCTTTCATGTCTTTTGCCACCAAGAAAATGAAAAATTGGTTTTTTGCAATAGATAATCAGATAATATTTTTAATAGTAGCACCTCTGGAAAGCATGTGAGATGGAAAAAATACATAGGAAGGAGGAAGAATATCAGTTAAAAGACTAATCAAACAACCCTGTTGCAACCAAATGGAGATGTTACTCTCCTTAAAACAGCAGAGTAATAATTACTGTTTTAAATGAACTTGCCTATGGATTTCCACTCTAAACCCTTTCTTAAATATTTCCTTCTGTTATTTGCTTTTTGCCTTTCACTGTATTTTAAAAGCCTAACTATTTTCAGAGTAATTCTGAGCGTAAATGGGGGGAAATAATAAGATCTATGCAATATAAAAAAACTGACCTATTTTTGAACACTCCCCTGAAGGTTGCTGACTCTTGCAAGAGGAAATCTGCCATAAGAATGAAATTTTTTCAAAAATTCCTATAGTGGAAGTAATTTGTTGTGGTTTGAATGAGTTATGACCATTTAAATCACCTACTGAATTGTGAACGTCTCCCTCCATAGGCTGAGTGCACTAGCAGAAAGCGCTGCAGCAGTCACCCACGTATGAATTATACATGGAAAAAGTTTGCCCGTTTTAGCAGTATCAGGAAAGCAGCCTGTGAAATCAGTTCATGGTTTTGCTCAGAGGCAGCAGGAACAGGTGGTGCTCCCTGGGAGGGCATGGAGGTGAGGGCCTGAGCAAGGCCAGCGGAAGAGACCTGTATGTGGTGGCCAGGTCCAGACAGGAACCCAGGCCATAAACCAGTACCATAGTCATTGTGTGAGGTTGGGCCAGAGAATGTAATGGCATGGCTAGGATTGGGTCAGAGAGGGCTGGGTAGGGCTGGGGGGACAGTGATGGATGGGTGTCCTGGGTTGCAGTGTATTCTATTACCATCCCCATCAGCCGTTGGAATCAGGTGGGGCAGTGTTTCCTTGCCTCCTCCCCCCAGACTATCTTGCTGTTAATGGCCCATCATTGTCCTGCCGCATGACTCAGAGATAACTCCCTCTGGACTATCTTCTGTTAATGAGCCTAATCAACACTTGGCCTCATGACTCATCATCCCATTGTGAGATGCTCCACCCAGAGGGAGGAACCAAGCATCCCATCATGGATATAAGCTGAGGCTGAACACCAGAGACTAGGCCTTTCCACTGGATTTCCAGAGGACAGGAGCTACACAGCCACCACTGGACCTTCTGAGGAGGAGCAGACCCTTCTTTTTCTACAGGATTGCCACTTCGGGAGGACTGCAGCCACCATTCTACCAGACTGCCACCACCACCCTGACTAACAGGGTGCCAGGTTGTATCCTAACTCTGTCAGTTTAACCCGGTGTTATCCGCTTTTATTGTTTTTTTCTTTCCCCCTCCTTTTATTTCCCTATTAAATTGTTATTCTGACTTGGTGTCTCCCACTAGTTTGTTTTCAAACTAGTACATAATTTGGCGCCCAACGTGCGGCTGGCTGCTGAGAAAAGTCAGAATTACACTTTTGTATTGTAGAAGCCACCTACTCACTATGATGTTCAACATTCTTACATAGGTCTTGTACCTAGCTCTCTATATTTTTCCGCACATGGGGAGCTATCTGCCAATTGCAATGCTCCTGTGTAGACCAGGGTATGGTATAAAATTTGCTTTATTAGTCTATTATGCCTACTGCATGATAACCTCTGAGACAATGAACATAATTCGGAATATATACTCAACTTTATCTGCTTGTCCTACTTTAGGCTGCTACATCTGGGGCTTCAACAATCATACCCAGCCCCCGGGGGGAGGATTAAAGAATGCTTTTTTCCAGCCTTTCAGACCGGACACAGCAGTTTTTGAAAGTATTGAGTTCCCTGTGGATGTTAAGGATGGCATAATCTTCTTGTCAGTTCTCTTTTTTCTCTATGACCTGCACTGTGTACACCATGCTTAGGATCAGAGCTATGGCACAGCATCCTCAGGATAAGAGGAAAAAAAGAGCCAAGCAACAAGCACAATGTCTACACAGATTGTCGCAAAGAAGAAAGGAACCAAAAGCATAGTGACAGCATCCATCCCTACTCAGACTGTCACAGAGGAGAAAGAACCCAGATGCCAGACCGCAGCGTCCATGTCCACGCAGACTGATGCAGAGGAGAAAGAACCCAGACGCAAGACTGCAGCGTCCATGTCCACGCAGACTGACGCAGAGGAGGAAAAAACCAAAGGCGCTGTCAGCATCTCCACACAAACTGTTACTGAACTAGAACAGCCTAAACCGATTGCAGTTTACCCCGTTCAGAAGAAGAAATCAAAAAGCAAATCAGCCCGCATTGTGACTGACGAGGATGCAGCAGGACCTTCGCACCCAGCAGAAGAGGCAGAGCCAGAGATCATCACTCGGTCGCTATCCCTGGGTGAGCTGCGTGACCTGCGGAGGGAATTCACCCGCCAGACAAATGAGTCCATCCTGACCTGGCTGCTCCGCATCTGGGACGCTGCAGCCAATGACACCATTCTGGACGGAAGTGAGGCCAGGCAGCTGGGATCTCTGTCCCGGGATGTGGTCATTGACCAGGGGATCGGGAGAACCCAAGAAGCTCTCAGCCTCTGGTGGCGACTGCTTACAAGTGTAAGGGACAGGTACCTTTGTAAAGAAGACCTCCAGGTGCACCAAGGGAAATGGAGCACAATGGAACAAGGTATCCGGTGCCTGAGGGAATTGGCTGTGCTGGAGATCATTTTCTCAGAAGACGAGAGATTTCCTAAGAGCCCAGATGGTGTCCAGTGCACATCACAGATGTGGTTGAGGTTCGCACGCCTTGGACCAGAGATGTACTCCCGTTACCTGGCAACGCTGCAATGGAGGGAAGGTGAGGACAGGGTGGGCGTCTTGGTGAACAAACTGAGGATTTACGAGGACACCGTCACAGCCCCATTTCGCACTCATGTCTCATCTGTGGAAACAAGGCTGGCTGAGCAAGTCCGGAGCTTGATCAAAGAAGGCCATCAGAAACTGGAAAAGGAACTTAAGGAAGAGATTTACCACTCTCCCCAGAACCAACAAGAGTCTCTGCCATTAGGAGCAAGCATCCCGCAACTAGGGAGAAAGGATACACTCCACGAGGTAATCTCTGGTTTTTCCTTCAGGAACACAGAGAAGACATGAGTAAGTGTCATGGAAAACCCACCTCCTCCTTAGCAGCCAGGGTACGTGAACTAAAAAGAGGGACTACTACCACAAGAAGCGCATCTAGAGTCAACGCTGCTCCGGTCTCTCGCACACAGAACTCCAGATGGTACCGGAATGATAACATGACCGATCCTCTGGAAGGGACCTCAGGAGCATATTCACCGGAAGGCAGCAACATGTACCATGATCAGGAATAGAGGGGCCCTGCCTCTAGCCAGGTAGAGGAAAGGGAGAATCGGGTGTTTTGGACTGTGTGGATCCGATGGCCTGGCACATCTGACCCACAAAAATACACGGCTTTGGTTGACACCGGTGCTCAATGTACTCTGATGCCATCAAGGCATGTGGGAGCAGAACCCAGTTCTATTTCTGGGGTGACAGGAGGATCCCAGCAGCTGACTGTACTGGAAGCTGAAGTGAGTTTAACTGGGAACGAGTGGCAGAAACACCCCATCGTCACTGGCCCAGAGGCCCCGTGCATCCTCGGCATAGACTATCTCAGAAATGGATATTTCAAGGACCCAAAAGGACATCGTTGGGCTCTTGGGATAGCTGCTGTGGAGACAGAAGATATCAGACAACTGAGTACATTGCCTGGCCTCTCAGATGACCCCTCTGCTGTGGGACTGCTGAGAGTTGCAGAACAACAGGTACCAATCACCACAGCAACAGTGCACCGTCGGCAATACCGCACCGACAGAGACTCTGTGGTTCCCATCCATGAGATGATTCACAAACTGGAGAGCCAAGGGGTGGTCAGCAAGGCCCATTCACCTTTCAACAGCCCTATATGGCCAGTGCGTAAGTCCAGTGGAGAATGGAGGCTGACGGTGGACTACCGTGGCCTGAATGAGGTCACGCCACCATTGAGCGCCGCTGTGCCGGACATGTTGGAACTTCAGTACGAGCTGGAGTCCAAAGCAGCGAAGTGGTACTCCACTATTGACATTGCCAATGCCTTCTTCTCCATTCCTTTGGCAGCAGAATGCAGGCCCCAGTTTGCTTTTACCTGGAAGGGTGTGCAATACACCTGGAACCGACTGCCCCAGGGGTGGAAGCACAGTCCCACCATTTTCCACGGACTGATCCAGACTGCATTGGAAAAGGGTGAGGCTCCAGAACATCTGCAATACATCGATGACATCATTGTGTGGGGCAACACAGCAAAGGAAGTGTTTGAGAAAGGAGAGAAAATCATCCAGATTCTCCTGGAAGCTGGCTTTGCTATCAAAAGGAGCAAAGTCAAGGGACCTGTTCAAGAGATCCAGTTCCTGGGAGTAAAGTGGCAAGACGGATGACGTCAGATTCCCACCAAGGTCATCAATAAGATCACTGCGATGTCTCCACTGACCAGCAAGAAGGAAACACAAGCTTTCCTAGGTGCCATAGGTTTCTGGAGAATGCACATTCCCGAGTACAGCCAGATTGTGAGCCCTCTCTACCTGGTTACCCGCAAGAAGAATGATTTCCACTGGGGCCCTGAACAGCAGCAAGCCTTTGCCCAGATCAAGCAGGAAATCGCTCATGCGGTAGCCCTTGGCCCAGTCAGAACAGGACCAGAGGTGAAGAACGTGCTCTACTCTGCAGCCGGGAACAATGGTCTGTCCTGGAGCCTCTGGCAGAAGGTGCCTGGTGAGACTCGTGGCCGACCACTGGGATCCTGGAGTCGAAGCTACAGAGAGTCTGAAGCCAACTACACTCCCACAGAGAAGGAAATCTTGGCAGCCTGTGAAGGAGTCCAAGCTGCCTCTGAGGTAATTGGCACTGAAGCACAGTTGCTTCTGGCACCCCGACTACCGGTGCTGGGTTGGATGTTCAAGGGAAAGGTTCCTTCCACACATCATGCCACCGACACCACATGGAGCAAATGGATCGCCCTCATCACACAGCGTGCCCGTATTGGAAACCCGAATCACCCTGGGATTCTAGAAATTATAACAAACTGGCCTGAAGGTGAGACTTTTGGATTATCTTCTGAAGAGGAGGAGGAGCAAGTGACTCGTGCTGAGGAAGCCCCACCATATAATGAGCTATCGGAGACTGAAAGACGTTATGCCCTCTTCACTGATGGTTCCTGCCGAATTGTAGGTGCTAACTGAAAGTGGAAAGCTGCAGTATGGAGCCCCACACGACGAGTTGCACAAGCTACCGAGGGACAAGGTGGATCGAGTCAGGTTGCAGAGCTTAAAGCCGTCCAGCTGGCTTTGGATATTGCTGAACGAGAGAAGTGGCCGAGGCTCTATCTCTACACCGACTCATGGATGGTAGCTAATGCTCTGTGGGGATGGCTGGATCGCTGGAGAAAGGCCAACTGGCAGCGCAGAGGGAAACCCATCTGGGCCGCTGAGATTTGGCAGGACATCGCCGCCTGAGTAGAGAAGCTGACCGTGAAGGTTCGACACGTGGATGCGCACGTACCCAAGAGTCGGGCTAATGAAGAGCATCGCAACAACGAGTAGGTGGACCGAGCTGCCAAGGTGAAAGTATCACAGGTGGATCTGGACTGGCAGCACAAGGGAGAATTATTCCTAGCTCATTGGGCCCATGATGCCTCTGGTCATCAGGGGAGAGATGCAACATACCGATGGGCCCGTGACCGAGGGGTGGACCTTTCCATGGACAGCATCTCACAGGTCATCCACAGTTGTGAGACCTGTGCTGCAATCAAACAGGCCAAGCGGGTGAAGCCTCTGTGGTACGGTGGACGATGGTCAAAGTACAGGTATGGGGAAGCCTGGCAGGTTGTCGCGGGTTCGGTTTGTAACCGGGCGGAAACACCAATTTAGTGTAGTGGTTTGGTCCAAAATACTCATTACTGTTTGTCTGCTGTGAGATAAGAATTAGGAGAAATGCAAAGCAGGCACCAAACTTGAAAGAATATAAAGAAGTTTATTAACAAATCTAAAAGAGGGAAGAAAGAAAAAAAAATTATACCACCTTCAGAACTCTCCTCCTCCTCCCACCTTCCTCCCTTCTCCCACTGACAATGTGAAAAAACAACCCTTAAGATGTTCAGTCTGTTTACCACTTCCATAATAACCTTGTTCAGTCCATTTAGAAAGAGAAGTCTCTTCTTGCTCATGCTATGAATGAAAACAGTATCACAACGAGACAGCCGCCCACTTCCAAATATTGTTCAGTCCATTTAGGAAGAGGAGTCTCTCTGCCTGCGTGTGAGTCCCTTCCCCCGACTTGCAGCTTTTCCCGCAACTGCTTTCGAGAGTCCACTCTTGAAGTTTTTTGGGGTACAATTTTAAGGTTGAGCCATTCAGAAACAAAAACAGAGGCCCTTCTCCTTCCCTGGGAGCAAAGGGTCTTCATCATCTTCATCGTTAAGACTATCTCTGGGAGCATCTCTAGGTACTGAGGTTTTCTCCTTTCCTGTTTGGAGCAAAAGTCCTCATCTGGTCCATCTCTCCCTGTCCAAACTTCTCATGAAATTACAGCTGTGTCAGCATCTGCCTATCTCAGCGCAGGTGCTTTTGCTTATGAGTTGAACACTCCACCCCCCATATCTTCATGGAATTACAACAGGATACTCTGATATATCATAGCTTCACAACAGAATTTCAGCTTTAAGCATCTCCTCTCTCTCTTCCCTCAGGTTTCAGCTCTTCACAGCAGTAAAAGGGTTAATCTCACCTCGGCCTTGCAGCTTTGCAGCTGGAATGTTGAATTTTTCTTATCGCAGTGGAGAGGGGGGAGAGCCGAGCCGCTCCGGCTGCCCACGGCAAGGCAGTGGGGGGGGTTCCATGGCTGGAACAGGTCCATGGCTCCAGGATGGCCGTGGCCCAGCCCGGCCTGGCCCAAGCAGGGCCTGGCCAGGCCCGCCGGCCCCCACACGGGGCCTGCAGCCACCTGTGCCAGCGCTGGAAACGAGAGAGAGCTTGGAGGGGGAGTTTGCCTATTCTTAAATGTGAATCACAGAGGCGGTCACAACTTTAAGTGGCTTAGAGAATTGTCCATATACAAACTGGCCAGCTGATAGGTTCTATCAGGTCCCAGAGGAAACTGTAAGCACCCCTTAGCAAGGACATCCCTTCCGGGACTATGCTTGCTAACCTATGACACAGGTTGATTACATCACCCTTCCCCAAACCCGCCAAGGCAAGCACTACGTGTTGACCATGGTTGAAGCGACAACTGGATGGCTGGAGACCTACCCTGTGCCTCATGCTACAGCCTGGAACACCATCCTGGGCCTGGAAAAGCAAGTCCTGTGGAGACATGGCACCCCTGACAGGATCGAGTCGGACAACGGGACTCATTTTAAGAACAGCCTCATCAACACCTGGGCCAGAGAACACGGTATCGAATGGATATATCATATTCCTTATCATGCACCAGCTGCCGGAAAAGTTGAACGCTGCAATGGACTACTTAAAACCACCCTGAAGGCACTTGGTGGGGGGACCTTCAAAAATTGGGAAGTGAACTTAGCAAAGGCCACCTGGATGGTCAATACCCGAGGGTCCATCAATCGAGCTGGTCCCGCCGAGTCTGAACCCTTGCACACAGTGGATGGAGATAGAGTCCCTGCGGTACACCTGGGGTATTTTAGGAAAGACTGTTTGGATTAATCCCACCTCAGGCAAAGGCAAACCCATCCGTGGGATTGTCTTTGCTCAAGGACCTGGTTGCACTTGGTGGGTAATGCAGAAAGATGGGGAAACCCATTGTGTACCACAAGGAGACCTAATCTTAGGTGAGAACGGTGCGTAGGGTTTCATTGTATATATATATATATATGTATGTGTGTGTAGAGTTTAAAGAAAGTATTGATTTGGGATGATGTAGATGGTAATAGAATAAGGGGTGGATAATGTCCTGGGTTGCAGTGTATTCCATTACCATCCTCATGAGCTGCTGAAATCAGGTGGGGCAGTGTTTCCTTGCCTCCTCCCCCCCAGACTATCTTGCTGTTAATGGCCCATCATTGTCCTGCCGAATGACTCATAGATAACTCCCTCTGGACTATCATCTGTTAATGAGCCCAATCAACACCTGGCCTCATGACTCATTACCCCATTGTGAGATGCTCCACCCAGAGGGAGGAACCAAGCATCCCATCATGGATATAAGCTGAGGCTGAACACCAGAGACTAGGCCTTTCCACTGGATTTCCAGAGGACAGGAGCTACACAGCCACCACTGGACCTTCTGAGGAGGAGCAGACCCTTCTTTTTCTACAGGATTGCCACTTCGGGAGGACTGCAGCCACCATTCTACCAGACTGCCACCACCACCCTGACTAACAGGGTGCCAGGTTGTATCCTAACTCTGTCAGTTTAACCCGGTGTTATCCGCTTTTATTGTTTTTTTCTTTCCCCCTCCTTTTATTTCCCTATTAAATTGTTATTCTGACTTGGTGTCTCCCACTAGTTTGTTTTCAAACTAGTACAATGGGACATCAGTGTCTAGGTGGAGGTCAGGTTCAGGCTAAGTGGTGCCATGGGGACAGGG
Organism: Coloeus monedula; assembly: GCF_965178545.1. Lineage (NCBI taxonomy): Eukaryota > Metazoa > Chordata > Aves > Passeriformes > Corvidae > Coloeus > Coloeus monedula. Next base: position 13,373,744 of record NC_138822.1, on the reverse strand, counting down.
TGCCAGAAACTGCAAGACCTGAGCCTGGGCAGACCTAGGCTGTGGGGATCAGTCTGCAGTGGTAGCACTGGGACCAGGGGCTGACAGAACCAGGAGTGGATGCTGAGGTGGGGCTCTCTGCCAGGGTGAAGCCTGGTGAAGCCTGCTAGTGCTTTCTGGGTCCCAAGAGTATATTCTTCTTCTGTATTTCTGTAAAACTTTTAATATGTAATATTGATCAGCATCTTCATTAATAACATGGATAATGAGACAAAGTGCACCCTAAACAAATTCACAGACAATAATAAATTGGCATGATAAGTCTGACACCCTGCTGTTCTCTGTGGGCTGGAGAGGGCATTAGACAAGTCTGACACAGTTCAACAATGTCCTCTTCCTGGAGAGGAATAGTCCTGAGGACCAGAAACAGATTTTTACTGAGCTTTGGCCCTCATACCGCCTGGCACTTGCTAAATGAAATTTTAGTAGACAGCTACATTTTGAATAAAGTCCTAAAGTACACCTCTGAGGCCCCCAGAAATCTCTAAACATTGCTATTGCTCTTGTCCTTAATCACAAGCTGCATAAGGGGAGGTTTACATTGGAGGTTAGGAGGAATTTCTTCACAGAAAGGATGGTTAAACATTGGAATGGACTGTCCAGGGAGCTGGTGTCTAAGAAAAGACTGGATGTGGCACTCAGTGGTCTAGTTGACGAAATTGTGTTAGGTCACATGTTGGACTTGATATCTCAGAGGATTTTTCCAACATAATTGATTCTGTGAAATAATTTTAACTTTCAGTCAAAAAAGAAAAAGACTTTTTTTCTCCCCTGGTAAATCAGTAAAGAACTGTGTTGACAGTCAAAGCCTGCCCAGGTGCCTTGTCAAGTTTTATTACTGATTGGAATCACAAAAGCAATTCAATCAGTTCCACAGCAATAAATTTTTATTAAATAGAGACTTTTAAAGATGTTTAGGTGCTCAGAGACATAACAACCTCCAAATACCTTCAAAAATATTGTCTTTGTCTTACCAACAATACTTCTCCTCGGATAAACTGCTGCTTATACGTAGTGCAACGTGGGTGAAATCCCAGTTGCAGTGTCTGACATCAGATTGCAATAGCTTGTTTGTGGCAATTAAGAACAGGATTTGTTTACAGCACAAACACTGATAAAATCAGAGTGAGATCCATAAGTTTAAGTTTATTAGCCTTTCTCTGGGTATTGCAACAATTTAGATTTTTAATGGGATTCCTGTTTTAGAACTCTTGTGAAGTATGTTCTTTTCCACTTCACATGAGGTACCTTTTACTAGTTTCATATTAGTAAATAGCTGAGATTCATTCTTGGCATATGAAATTAACCAGCAAGAGCCTGTGTTTTCATCTGAATTATTCAGATTGTTAAAAGAGTATTCTTTTTCTTCTTTACACTACTACTGCATTTTACAAATCCGGGGCAAACAAAACTGATGTTGCAATAAGTAATATCTGAATATTTCCATTCAATAATTTTTTTTAATTATCAGATATTTATATTAAATAAATGTGTGGGTGTATGTGGCCTAACATAATTGGATGTTTCATTAGTTAATTTATAATAAATAGAACTACAAGAAAAATTTACTATGGCCAGATTGACAGTTGAAGCACATGTGACCTGCTGGAAGCATGACATATTACCATTATATCCAAAACCAACAGATGGAGATAGGAAGAGTACAGCTATTATTTAGGGCCCGAAAAGTTTTGGCTTCATAATTTGTTTGTGAAAGTTAGCCTGTGGACTAACTAGTAAGGACAGCCTGTGTAAAAGCGATATTTTAAAGAGATGGTAGCAACATCCGAGCAGATCCAAAATATAGTCCCATCACAGCTGATGCAATGCACACCGCACCATGCATGCTGAACTCTCTGCCTAAAATTGGAAGACAAATGGACAAGTTATTTGTTTAAAGTTGTGACTTTATTTCCAGTGAGACAAATGTTTTGCACCACCTTAATCAAACATACTGTAACGTACCGAAGAGAATCTTGAAAGAAATACTAGAGAGCTCCTAAAGCATATGAATTAGTGATAGGTCAGTTGCTTTCTTCTGTGTAACCATACTCCCTCTCAGGTGTTTCCCTGTGTATTGAGCTGAACTGAAGCAGTGTTACTGGATTCACAAATTAGTCCAGATGGCATTTGTTCTGATATTCAGAAAGCTGAAAATCTTTCCTCCTTTTACTCTTGCATTTCTACAGACCTCTGCAGAGAATTGCCAATCTCTTACAGGCACAATACCAAAAGCAGGGACAGAGTACTGTGTGTGGTTTAATGCTCTGTGCAATTTAAAAGATTTAAACACTCAAAGTTATTTTTAAGCCTTTTAAACCATAGCACTTCATATCACGGCTTAATGGTTCCTTTAATTTCTTATTTTTATGTCTACAGTGTTTTTAAAAAATCTGAGCCAAATAAAGTATGATTGACTATTAATTTATGTAGAGTGCAACCACCAATACATGCGTAAGAATTTTCAGCATCAACTTACAGCATCAAGAGGGAATGTTTTCTTTTCTACATAATTTTAAAATCGAATTATATGTATTTATGTGTAGATAAACATAAAAATGTACAATATCATTGAAGGTTTTGGTCTGATTTATAGCCTTGACCATCATAATTTCTAAATCACAGGAAAATAAGTTTGTATATACTGATCTATTGCATCCTTGACAAAATGATCTGCAATAAGACATGGAGGAATAAATAGATGTTAGAAGAAAATTCCTTAAAACAAGTGTTAAAACTGTGATCACCTGTTCAGCTGGAAAAGCAAAGAAGCCAAACTATGTCAGATAGAAATACCTTGTGAAAAAAAAGTGCAAAAACCCAAGAGAAAACAACCCCTAGCTGAATATCATCAATGAAAATTCAAAATTTTTTGGGAATGGTTGCTTCCAGTTTGTTTTAATTAGGGAAACTCTATAATAAAGGAATCAGAAATGATGTGGCAGTCTATTGCTAAGTAGTGCTCATGATCAAATTTTCGTGTGGCAAGAGCTGTAGAATGAGTTTGTAACAGAAGGTGAGCTTAGCAAAAGCCTATTCTACTTAAGTCATTTTGCATACTCCCACCATAAACAAAATCAACCATAAATCAAGACAGAGAGTTCAGAAAATAGGAGTCAGGTTATGATAATGCTGGTGTTAATCAGAGATGTTAAGGGATTAGGTCTGGGTCTTTTTGATACTATGTCAGAAAGAACGGACACTGGAGTTGTAAAGCACAGCTAGATCTACAAAAAATCTGTCAGTTTTTAGATTGCAGTGATACCACCTGCACGTGTGATTAGTTAAATTAAAAACCTCCACATTATAGACATGACTCTCTGGGTAAGTAGAGCAATTCATCTAGCTAGTGACAGTGGGAGATGCTCCTTTAGCAAGATCCCTCAACGGAGGGCATTTTTTGGGTGTCCATGGTACTCACCTTTGCCAATGTCTGCAGATGTTGCATTTTGGATGTTGGAAGTTACACCTCTGCTTACCTCTTATGGATTGATTTTCCATAAGCTTGTCTTATGCATGCTTCTATCTGGTGATACCTCTTGGAAACCTTCACTCAAAATCCAGAACTTGCTTAGGGGCTGTGTACTGTTTTAAAATGATTTCCTTCTAGTTTCAACGACTGAACCTTAGTTATTGTATAAGTTGGTGGGTGTCATTCACCTTATCTGCTTTCAGGATTTTATAAACCTTGATCATATAGTAGGTTATGCTTTGCCTAAATAAAATATTTTCAGTGACAACTCACCAGGCATTTTTTCATCCTGAGGTTATTTTAGGTTTTTTATCTCTGTACATTTCTAAATGCACAATGTCCTTCTTCAGATGCAGAAATCAGAACCACACAGAGTACTTAAAATGTTGGTGCAGCAAGGTCTTTAACAGAGCAAAATTATGTTCTCTGTCTTGTTCTCCATACCCTTCCCAGTGATGCACAATATTTTCTGGGCTTTTTTTTTGTCTGCTGCTGAATGTGAAGCCATGTATTTCAGGTATGTCAACATATAGGGACCTGACAATTAATATTCGGTGTACATTTAATTCAGGTAGGTTATTAGAAAACCATTGTTAAGGCAATACTGCACAGTTTTTGGAACTGTCAGGTTTCTAGATTTGGGATCACCATCAGCGACTTTAAACTGGAGTATTTGAAAATATTACATTACAATTATCTTCTGGCTATAACTCTTACATTGTAACAGTTTTTTGTATTGGTGACCTTCAACCTAGTTGGATTTTTTCCTACTGAATATATCTAAAAATGTTCAGAGATTATAATAGTCTACAAAAAAAGGTCATATAATACAGATGTATATTTAAACTAGATATTATGTTCTTACATTTTTTCACTTAATTCATTAATTTCACCTGGGATAGAGTCATACTGAGTGTTTTTCAACTGAGTGCTCAACCATGGTGGCATAATTTTAGTGGTGATTGTTACTTGGTATGCTGTATGATACCTATATGTTTTAAGTCCTCTGGAAGGGACTCTCATTGATAATATTATCAGCGTTGTATAAATAATATACAATAATAGTCTAACTATCTTGCTTGTTTTCATCTACTAGCTAATTTAAAACTCTTGCTGATATCTGCATCAAGTTTCACATCTGCACTTGGAAACTTCTTCAGTTTAGCTCCCTGTGGGGTTTTTTTTCAGTTACTTTGTCTCAATTCTTATTAAGACTGTTTCTCTTTGGTAAATTTTGAAACTACTTTCACTTTTCATCCAAAATTATTTGTGGTCTTCCTTGTCCTTTATTAACTTACAGTACTCTTTCATCTACTAATTTGTCTTCAGTATTTATCACTGTTCTTCTACCTGTGCAGCATCAGAAAGAAATTCAATGGTTCTTCAGCCAATTCCTGTAATTTTTCTCTTTATATTTGATCTAATCTATAAGCCTGAATTTAGTGAGTATCTCTATGACAACAACTTGCAGATCAGCTTCTCTTCTTCTCTCCTTGTCTAATCAAACCCCTCTTTTTTTTTTTTTTCTCTCTCCCTTTCTCTATTTCTTGATTGGCATTGATGGTACTACCATCCAGCCTATCACTCAAATGTATAATGTGGTTGTGACATTCTTCTTCAATTTCTAGATTTTCAAATCTGGAATGTGCTCAAAAACCTGATGCTTTTGTGAGTATAATAACTTAAGATGTGGGTGTTATGGATATTTCTTTCCCAAGTAGCCATATGGCTAAAACTCTCCTCCAGACTTTTATCATATTATGTGTCGGTTTTTGCAGCACCCTTTTCTGTGGCTTTGCTTATGTGAGTCAGAATTCTGCTACAAGAAGTAATTTCTTATCGTTTTATTTTCACCCTGCAATTTATGCTTATTTCACTAACATTATCCGCTTCTTTTAATTTTTCAGCACCAAAACCTGTAATTCCCATTTTCCCTTTCCATTTTTCCATCAACTATCATTTTCATGGACTCTCACTTTCACCATACTCATAATATCAGTTCTTATCATTCCGTCTTTCTAGCATACCTCTACTTTTTCCCAGGCTCAAACACATCCTTTGGAAATACACTTAGAGCAAAAAGTAATTCAATTATCCCTTCCAAGCACCACTTAGTGGTGAACACCATAAAATTGCCAGACAATAACTGAAATTTCTACATTACTACCACAGTACAAACAATATTTTCATCAACAGCATCCTTTGAAAGAATATTGTGAAGATTGGTTTTGTAAGAATGAGCATTTTCTTCTTCTATTGTATAAATATATTAAGTTTCTTTTCTAATAATTGCCTGTTTTGAGGAAAAAGAGTTTTTTTCACTTTAGGTGACTGTGATTCATGTAATAATAAATCACTCCTGTTTCACTAGGCACATTAAGTCCCACTTCAAATTAATAGATTACACTGATACAGCTGAGAAAAAAATCAAAGAGTTCAGGAATACCTGAATATTTATGAATTCAAAACCGCAGCCCCTGTAATATGGTGCCATATTTGGCTTCCCCTCCATTGTTCAGTTCCAAAAACAGGATACTACTGATACTTCTGGCTTGATTTTGAAGCATTTGCAAGGGGAAGAATGTATCTAACTACACTACTCGGGTACTATTTTGTAGCACAAAGAATCTAACTGTGTTTGTAGAACCATGCGGTTAAAAATATGTGTGCAGCAAGTTAAAAACAAGAGCTCTAAAAAGAGAACCATGCAGCTTGGAGGCAAGTGTCTGAAAACGTGAAAGCCTTGCTCTGTGTGCTAGTTTCCAGTCATTTGTACCTCACTCAGCCTACAGCAATACCACAGAAAAAGTCATATACTTTGTTCCATGTTTCAGGAAATTTTTACCTCATGATTTAGAAATATAAGAAGATTCTTATATTACTGCACACTAAGGTTATAATGTGTCACGTATACTTGTGTGCAGTGTAGGGGCGAGGGGGGTGGTTTCCATCCTCAGTTGAAGGCGGGAATGATTAAGGGCCTAATTTCTTCTTCCAAGTGTATGCAAAACCTCCAAATGAAACCTTTTCTTCTATCTTCTGTCTTTATTTTTGACAGTTTAATTTATCTCTCATTTATTCAGCAAACAAAGAATGTTGAGCTATGCTCAATTCTGACTCTGCAGGGCTGGCCACCAGAGGTTCATGTCTCCTCTGGAAAGTGGGATAAAAACATTCCTACCTCACAAGGTGTTTCTAATCTGCTAAACAATCATGTCTGAGATTTTCACTTGTAGAGAATACAGAATGCTTGTAGTGTACCAGCAAGCTGATCAAAAACCTTCCCTTTCTCTTGAAAACTCACTCTGAGCATCCTTGTACAGTACATTCCTTTGTCATCTTCAATTAATACAGAAATTCTGTATATATCATCCTGAAAATGAGCAAATTTTTAAAGTGGTTTTCTGTTTGTTTTGGGGTAGGTTTTATCTAGGGGTTTGTTACTGTTTGCATTAGAGCAGTCCAACATGACCCAGTTTTGGGGCTCTGAAGTTAGGTTTCTGGGTTTGTTTCAAGATGAGCCTTTTGTCTGGCACACAAGCAATATGAAAGTTTCAGACTTGTGACTATCCCAGCTTAAAGAAGCAATCTTTGAGAATATTTCCAAAGACTGGAAAAGTATTTCAGCTCCCAGATACCCTTTCTAAAAGGTAGTGTAACCTTAAGGAGTCTAGAAATCGAATGTCAGTGGTACATAAGAATCTGCAAAATAACTTTGAATTAAGGTTTAAGAGTCTTAACAGGAAAAAGAGACAACCTACTTGGTCTTATGCAATTATCCTGTCAATTGCTGAGTTTTGCTCTAATGTTAATATGCTCTGAAATGGAAGTTGTGAGGTGCTGTATCTAGCCTTGAGTTTTCTGATCAGTAGCATTTGCTCATGTCTAGCTATTGTAGTACAACACTGCACATTCGAGCACTGGTTGGTTTTACTAAATCTTGGCATGAAACCCACTGGATGAATCCTTAGATAGACCTACTCAAACGTCAGTACCTGATTGATTCTTATAGCTGTAAGACTTATCTTAATCTGGAATTTATTTATTTAGCCCTGATATAATATATGTACAGAGTTTAGAGTTACAGGTTAGAGATTTTATAAGCATTCTTATCTACGCTTCTTCAAGACAGAGGAGAAAAGAGAGAAATACCCTAATATGTTCATATTTCTTCTGATGATAGTTTGAACTCTTGAAATGTTTTCACAGTTTTCTAAGGCCCAAATCTTCTAGTTCTCAAGAGTTTTGAAGATACAAATGAATTACTAGAACAAATAGTTTTCTGGGTGATTATTCAAAGAGTAATGCACAATTCCCTTACAGCTACTCAAGCCTGGCCTTTGAAGTGCATAATACTGGTACTCATGGGTTTTGGTTTATATCTTCATCTCCCAGATATCTAGCATGGGATAAGGCTAACACTGTGGCTATCGTGAGTTGTAATATAGATTTTATGGCTCCCCTTCTGAAGTGCCTAGTAAGTGCTCTGACTCTTTAAACAGCAGGGTGATCCAGCACACTGAATAGAGAACAGAGGGCAGCAAACCTCATTAAAGGTTAAAAATTTAAAGGAAAATGTTTCCAGTTCACTTATTCGATTCCCTATTAAAGCAATCTTATATTCTTTTGAGAAAATACAATTTTTAAATAATTCTTCATGGACACAGAAACATCCCTTTACTAATCTGTATGCCTGATTAATATTTGTATACTATTATTCACTGTTAACTGTCACATTTACATAACCATCCTGAAAAAAATACGCAAGTTGATTCTTTGCCTTTACTTTGTGATTTCTTGTTTTCATGAGGGAAAAAGATGTTTATTCAGCTTTTACAAACAAGAAATTGTTACCTTCTTTTTTATTCTCATACAGATATCAAGACTATGTTGTTCATGACAGCATGGTAACTTATCCCAGGGTGAAATCTTAAAAGCTTGCTTGATAGTAACAAATGGAAGTAATACTTGAGGAAAAATGGGAAGGTTAAGGGATTTTTTTTATTCTTATTTGTTTGGTTTAATCTGCCTGTCTAAACCCTGCTGCTGGTTTACATATTGACATATCCCTCTAAGTTTTGTCTCCCAACAACAGGAGGCCTAGATAGCACAGCTTCACTGTCACTGAGCCAAAACCAGAGGACTTTCATCTAGGTTGCAAACAGCAGATGTTCATGCATCAGATGTGGAGAATTTTGTCTCTCTTCATAATGACATGTTTTATTGCTGTAATTTTGGAGGGTAGAAATCTGGCCAACTATGTGGATGAGTTGGAGAGGACTAAAGAACATTTTTGCAGATTAGGGATTATGGTCACTTCTGACAGCTCCCTTAATGAAAAAGTAGAGGTTATTTAGAACCAAACGGGTTGCTGAGCTATTCAATCCAGACTAGTTTAATGAGACAGGGAGATGATTTTTGATAAAGAGGAAGCTGCCCCTAACTAAAAACTTTTCTTCAATTCCTCAGCTTTTTTTTGCCATGTGAATCATCCTCTGAGGAATAGTGTTTTACAAGCCTTTTAATCAATGACAAAGACATTTCTTTTTCAAGCAGATGACATTTTTTCCCCTGAATATATGCCAAAGCTATCTGAAAGAGAATGCTTCAGAGGTGTTCCAGCCAGTTGTTGATAACTAGGTATAAAAAAGCTTGTTCTTATTCCACAGGAGTTGAGTCCATTCGCCTTACAGGAGTAGAGTCCATATGCTGCAAGTATAGCAGCCTCACCAATAAAGACGTTAATCTGACGATATGGAGTGATGAATTTGAGGCTTCTGTACTATTCTCAAAATACCTGCAGGTACCATTTTAAAGAATGTACAGGAATATGTGTATTTCTCCCAAGATTCTTTTCTCTCTGCATATTTATGACCCTAGAGTTTTGTGCTCCAGCTCTACCTCCTTGGCTTGTCTCTTTCCATGTTAGTGTGGTTGCTGACCTGCTTTCTCAAATGGTCTCTGTTTCCCTTTCTTTCTTTCCTTTTTTAAATCGGCCATCAGAATATAACCCATTTAATTTTCACAGCTGGCCTCTTTGATTTACTATTTATCAGAAAGGAAGGAAGGACTGATGGCTCTGAATCATAGAATTATAGACCAATAGAATTATCTGAGTTGGAAGGGACCTTAAACACCATCTAGTTCCAGCCACTAGAGAAGCACTGAACTATTGCTGGAATTCTAATTCCTCGTCATTTTAAATCTGAATAATTTCATTCAGAAACAGGGATAAAATTTTGCTTCTGAAACATATCCAAATAGCTGTCCAGGACACTCACAACAATCATACTTATTTAATGTGTTTAAATTATTGTCCGAATACACATAACGAGTACTTCTTGCTTACAATGGAAAATTTAATGCATAATTATTTAGTTTTGTGACACTATTGATCCAAAGCAAAAAAAGAAGACATTATTGCACCTGTTATTTCAAACAAAGGAAATCAAATATACACAGTAAAATTTCTGTCACTGTGCAATCAGAACAGGGGCATCTACTCATTAAAAATACAACTTTATTAATACAATAATTGAGCTGTTATCATGCAAATGCATATGTCACACAGGACTGTAGTATATCATCATGTAAATTTATATTTCCATCGCAGTTTCTTCTTTCAGAATATGATTTCAGAGTATCTCAGAGTTGTCATCTGACAGGCACTGATTTTTGTGTCCTACGATTAGTGATGTTTTCATGTAGGGAGGGTGTACTCAGAGTGTTTTTGTTAAGACTCATCTTTATATCTCTGTTTTTCTATTTTTGAGCTTCAGAAAGTGGCTGTGGAAAAGTGTCTAAACGCATTTGCTCCTCTTTCTTAGCAAATACTGTGAGATGATTCTACTCATAATCACCTTCCCAAAACACCAATGCAGGAATTCCAGCTTTTTGTACCAGTCTACACTGATGTTTTACAGTGATTGTGCTTGCTCCATGGGATAACTGAAACTATTTGCTGATGTTGTAGCAGCAAACTGAACTGGAAGATTTAAATTTTCCAAACCCTCTATGTAATATTGGCATAGCAACCTGGAAACAGTGGCCTTTCTTTGGTCACTGAATTGAAGCAAAATTCACCAAAACAAAGTAAGAAACATTCAAGATGCTATGATGATACTTTCTTGATATGGTAATATTTGACTGGAATTTTAAAATACCCCAACAATGGTGACTCAAATTTTAATTCAAAATAAAAGCTGTTACTTCTGTTAAATGAATGTCAAAAATGAGTAATGTGTGAACCATAGCACCCAAAAAGCCCCCCAATAAATTAACTTCAGTCAGAAAAGCTTTCCCAACACATGTCCATAAGAAAAAACAATGAGATAAGAATAACATAGAATAACATAAGATTTCTTGCATAGCTTTTCTTTTTAACGAATGAGATACTGAATATATGACAAGTTCCATCAGGAAACTAAACCGATTATTATTTTGATCCATAAAGTATAGCATCTTCTACTTTGAGGGTTTACATCTCAGAACCTGACACAGATAGAGCAGGTATCAAAAGGGTACCACTAAACTAAAAGGTAAGATGTTTTTCTGCTTTCATTTACATGGAGCTAGTGAACAGACACTGGTAATTAGCTGCTTCAGAGAGTCAGAGACCACTGCTAACTCCACTGCCAGGACTTGCAGCAAACACATAAAGCACATGTGCTTGGTTTCCTAAATATTTTCCTCCTTCCATTTCTTTAAGTAACATTTAACTGTAGATACATGTGGCCAGACTACAGCACGAGAAAAAGTTTGGAAAAAAGGACACATTTCAGAAATTGGAAGGTTGATAGTGAATCTATTCAAATTCTTAACATTGTGGATGACTAAAAAGTGTTTGAAGTCTTACTGCTGAATCCTTTAGTATCTGTGAGGACACCATTGGAACACTGGAAAATACAGAAATAATTTTGTAGATGTTATAGTAGAAATTCATTCCTTTCAAACTTAAACAGGAAATGGGGGAACAGAGGGCAATGTGGTTAGAGCATATAAAAAGTTAGTATAAGTAATAAGCAGAAGGTTTTTAAGTAATAGAAACAATCTGGAAACAGAAAACACTGGGAGTCATAAAAAAGGTTAAAAACCAAAAGGAAGGAGTGAGTGTAGAATTACAGGGTATATTTCAACCACCTATAAAGACTTCTTTAAATAAAGTATACTCACAGTGAGCAGCAGGAAAGTAGAACAGGCAGAGAAATACGAAAATTAACTAGTAAAATAGCTATAGAAATTCCAGACGAAGAAATGGCATATTTCGTAATGCCATTTTGCTTCACAAGTGAGAGGATAAAACAAGTAGACATGCAAAACATGTATCTAAAATTAGGATTGTTTGATCACAGAATAGAATATTCTGAGTTGGAAGGGACCCACAAGGATCATGGAAGTCCAACTCCTGGTCTTATGCAGGGTAGTCACAACAGGCACACCATGTGCCTGAGAGCATTGTCCAAATGCTTCTGTCAGGCTGGTGCTGTAATCACTTCCCTGGGGAGCCTGTTCAGTGCCCAACCACCCTCTGGGTGAAGAACCTTTTTCTAATATCCAATCTAAACCTTCCCTGACACAACTTCAGTCCATTCCCTTGGGTCCTGTCACTGTCACCACAGAGACCAGATCAGTGCCTGTCCCTCCTCTTCCGCTCACAAGGAAGTTGTAACTGCAGTGAGGTCTCCCCTTCAGTCTCCTCTTCTCCAGGCTGAACAGACCAAGTGACCTCATTCACCCCTTTTATGGCTTTTCCTCCCCTGCACCATCCTCACTGCCCTCCTTTGGACACCCCTCTAATAACTCAATGTCTTTTTTGTATTGTGGCACCCAAAACTGCCCCCAGGGGTTGAGGTGACCCTAAATGAGTTTTGGGTTAGGAAAGAAGGAAGATGGTTATCATGTCATGTGTAATTCTGTGCAGAGCACCAAGAGTTTCATATAGCTTCATGGACTGAATCATATTTTTCTGAAGATAATATTTTTTGGAGTAACTACCACAGAATCACAGAATCACAAAATATGCTGACTTGGAAGGGACCCCCAAGGATCACAAAGTCCAACTTTAAGTCAATGGCTTGTACTGGGATCAAACCTGTGACCTTGACATAAGAGCACAATGCTCTTATTTTAATAATGTATTTTCTGATGAAATGAAATACAAAAAAAAAAAAAAAATCAGTAAAGTGATCAGATTGATAAAGAATCTATACCTTCTTAAATCCCTCAAAGATATAATTTCAAGTGGTGATCGTTTGATATACAGAGTAGAAGAATTACATTTAACTGCCAGAAATATCTCTTTTTGCTTCTCACAATTATTTGAAAGACTTTGGTACTGGGAAAAGAAGGCACAGATACTACTTAAAATACTTCAAACCATTTTTTTCTTTGTTGTATTCCTGTGCTTTATCCTAAGGCTTAGTCAAAGTTGGTTTACATACATTTTGAAAAGCTTAACAGTGCAGTTGTGTTCTGTCGCAAAAAGATATTTCATGTTCAGTGAGTGGCCTAGAAACACAGGCTCCCAGGACACAGATGAAGGTTACAGGGCAGGAAACAGCAGTGCAGGTCTCTGCCCTGGACCAGAATTCTGCACTGTGCACTCTTAGCAACATGGAAGGGACACTAACAACATGTGGTAGGCTGTAGGCACTCACATGATCTAATATGTAGATACTGTAAATTTCTCAACTGTTTTTGTGTAGGATCCATAGAACAGGAGGCTTACTCAAAATCTGACTTAAAATGTCTGAAAGGAGAACTTAGCTTTCTGGCCCCAAGTCCTGTTCCTGTTGCAGTGGCCTGTACTGTAAGGTAGGGCAAAGCAGGTGCCTGGAGCATACACTTGCAGTGTGTGGACTTCTGCAAGGTTAAACATGATGCATGAAAGGGTGGAACAGATCTTATTAGATTACAACTGCTCAGACATCTGCTTAATATAACAGTTGACAATAAAGTGTATTTTTCTGACTTCTGCCAGGGATTAAATGAAACAAGTTAGTTCCTTCTAATACACACTAAAGTAAGAAAACCACTGTAATTCTATTGTTGACTGATACAGGTACAGCTGACTTTTTTATATCTCTGATGCCCTGGTTTTCTGTGTTCAGATCTCTTGGGTTTGGGATAAATACCTACTGTGCTATTGCAAATACAGCACTTGCATAGAAATACTTAAGGCAGAATACATTCAGAATATTTTAGAAAAAGGGATTCAATCCAAGCAATTTGTCTATGTACTGAAAGATTAATGTCATGTCTTGGAGTGCAGGCACTTTGATAGTGCCAGGACATGTTTTCACTCACAGGACATAGCACAGTGCGTTCCCAGTCTTGGGTCATATCTGTACGGTTGAACTGGAGCTGCTTATCACTAACAGCTGAGATATGATCTCGTTGCTTTTCTTTGAATATCTTCACTGCCATGTGAAGAAAAATTCCACATTTTACCTGATGGAAACTAACATATATCATCATCTATTTTTCTTTATCCACCTTCTCTCATGGGTGATTTGACTATCCCAAAAATCATATATTTTAGGGCAAGTTAGGGGAATCCTTTTTCTTAAATGGTCTTAAATGGTCAATTACTAACCACTTGGCAGTGTCTTCATATAATTTAAGGGAAATAGTCATAGCATACTTGTTTTTTGGGGTCCAGTGTTGCTTCTGTGAAAAGACAGACTGTCTTTCAATCAAGACAGTAATTTTCACTAGGAAAAAAAAATCATTCATGGGAGATCATCTGATGTTTTCTGGAAGGCAGTACCAGATGCTTTCTCTAATACAGTATTGCAGTTTACATAAAGGCTTCATCAGCCTATTGGTTGGGAAAACATTTTTACCCTCTAGCAGTTTGTTAAGTTTTGTCCAATCCATCAAACAAACATTTGTATTCTGTATGGTGCTGCTTGCAATATCCCAGTCATATAACTGAAATATGTCACCAAGTGATGCAAGCAGGTGCTGGATCTGATTCATAACCATGCTAAATCTTTTTTTGAACATTTCAGAGTTGTAATATTTCATATTTTCAGATCACTTTCCATTCTGTGAGTTCTAAAGGCTTAAATTTTCCATCCAGGAAGGCAGAAAGCACAAGCTAAATGAAGAATCAGAGGTGATGTTCTCTTTTAAAAAACTTTCCTTTTAGTTTGGAGAAGGCCAATTACCTCTTTGCATATGTATCAAAAAAAAAAAAAAAAAGACAATGGATGATAGCCTACTTACAATTTTTATCACTTTTAAATGTAAAGTTTCACTAGTCTTGGTGGCAATGGAGTTTGGATCTTTACACATGGAAAGTACCCTTCCTGCAAAATATTGCTCAATTTGAAACATGTCTAGAAAAAATTTTTAAAAATAATATTTCAGAAGAAATAAAATATGGTTTGCTTTTACAGCCTTTTTTTCTGCTTTCTGTCAATGTGTGGTAAAATGCCAATAATTTCTGGAAGCTTAGAAAAATTTTTTAAAATTTCATTCTGTGCCAAACAAATATATATCTTTCCAGTGTGTCCAGAAGATTTGATACCAGGTAGCTGTAGCTGTGTCATTGAAGCTTCTTTATTCTAAACCTACCCTCTTCATTTTTATCCTGCTCTCTCTGGAAACAAAATAGTTAACAAAGAGCATCCACAAGCAAGGAGTAGTCCACTACCACATGTGTACTCTAAGGTCTTCATTTGTCTGCAGAATATTTATTTGAAGTAAGATTAATTGGTGCCTTGAGTCTTACTTTACTAAGATGCTAAGTTGTTTTTTAGCTTGCCATGGATAATCATAACAAATCGAGCTTCTTCTGTTCCCACGTTCAGTTAGAAGTCACTTGCAGCTTATCATCCATTTCAGCAACAGGTGCCCAAGCAATCTCTCAGAGGAGCAGGACTTCCTGGCTAAAGGCCAATAGTATATTCAAATATTCTTATTAAAAAGAAAAAAAAAGAAAAAGAAGAAAAACCAGAAAGATATTTCAGAGACAACTTTGGAAAGATATAGAAATCTAGTCCCATGGCTTATCTCTGCAATTTCAACACTTCAATATCTATTTTCCCCAAAAAAGCCCACCCAAAATGCTATAAGCAAGAGTTCCCCACTGACATTTTCCATTTAAAATTACTATTATTCTGGCTTAAGATAAGTGTCCTACTATACAAAGAGCAATTCCTAGACAACAAGTCTAATGGCATGCAATAATAAACAAACAAGATGTCTGATTACTTGATCAACACATAATTCTATAACCACTTAAAATATTCTCTTGTGTTTGAGGTTTGTAAAATCTATCCACAGCTTTAAGCATTTTCATGTGGCATCTTTGTCAAAATTAGAAAAAATTCTGTTTATCCATATGAGTTTAGTATTCAGCTAGACTGATACATGGAGTACCACATCATCTTTCCACCTCTTTTTAACAATCCTGAATCTCAAAGGGTGCATATGACAGAAGGGGAAGGGACTAACATACTTCATATCAGTGAAGTCTCCTCTCTGTTTAATGGACCTGGCCTTTATTGCACTGCTGAAGCTTACTGAGCTTATGTGCAATGACAGCTTGCTAATATATTTTCTCTTTAGTCAGCATGAAGTAAAAAAAGTATTGGACTTGGAAAGACTAAAATTTTGCCAGCCCAGTCAATACATGCTTATGATTCCGGGGCCATAGGATAGTTGTTTATTCTTTAGCTGTTCATTATTACTGCAATTATTCACTAATTCTACAAGACTTCTTGTTGAATAATCTTTAGTGGCCTCCCAAAGATTCACAAGTTTGAAATACACATTGGGCGTATAAATACTTCCTCGGAAAAGTTAATCTGTTTAACTAGCTACACTTCTTGGAGCACTGGCAGCAACATAGAGAGATGTTTTAAGAAACATAACAATGGGAGACAGATTATACAACCTGCCAACACATAAACTCCCGTATTTTTCTTCCTTATTTTGTAGATCCCCCTGCTACTTGGGCTTATGTAAAAATAACCACTGGTTTCCATTTGACATCATCTCTTCCCTAACAGACTGCTGCTGTTTGCCTTTTTCATACTCAGGAATTGAACAGGAGTCGTGTCTTTTCTACTTCAAAAAAGAAACAGAGAAACAAATGCTTCATTTGGAGTCAGATAGATTGCTTAAAGACAAAAAAATGGGCAGGTCCTTGAAAGGACAGCTGCTTTTGAGAACACAACAATTAAACTTTATCCTGAAACTTGCTGTTGGTTTTGAGTGGTTTGGGTTTTTTATCTTATGCTGCAAGTATTTTTCTCCCGAGCCTCTTCCTTTTAGATCAGATTTAATCTTGCCAGTGCTTTCCATCACTTAAATTTTAATATAATTCCTTCTCTCTCCAGAGGGTATAAAAATAAAAGTAAACTTCAGAAGACTTTTTTAGATTTAGACTAAAGGGAAGAGGAAAGGGAGGAAGAATACAACAATCTCAGCACAGAAGCATTTAATCTAAAGACTGTGTTGATGGGAAAAAAAAGCCCTACTACAGACATGATAACTGTAATTTCTGTTTGAGTAAAGACATATGTAACTAAGACAGAAACAAGAGCTCTCTATTTCACTCCATCTGTGATTCAAACTCACTATTGATTCTGAGTACTCTGAGCAAAACAATTTCAAACATTTTAGTCAGTATCTGGCAGACACCTCCAGTTTCTGATGAAAGAGGACATAAGAGAGACTGATGATGATATTGGCTGTGTTATTTCTAACTTTTTTTCTGTATAATTTCAAGTGTGTGTATTTTACTAATGACACACCTGTAGCTCCAGGTTGTTGATTCTTGTATACTGTTTTGTATTCTTACACTTGGGGAAAAAACCACAAATCAAATCAAAGTTAGAGGGTAATGTTAACCTATATATAAAGTTTCAAAATATAAATTCCCACCATTGAGTTGTAAGAGAAGCAAGTTGCATTTGAGTGGGAATTTTCTGTAAATTTCTACTCTTTCCCAAGAGAGCTTGCACTTTTTCCTTGTTTCTTCTTTTTTTCTTTTTTCCATTTACAGGGAAGGAGGGAAAATATGTCTGGCAGGAAAGCATGGAGAATTTCATTCTTAGTGATAACCAAGTGTTTGCTTTCTCCCAGCTCTCAATCTGCCTATCTGACTAATTGGTGTGACATTAAAGAGGTCTTAAGACAAACGGATTGTGAACCTACTTCAAAGATACTAAAATTGGAAGGGGAAAGGGGGACAGAATCTGCTTTTGATTTCTGGTACTAAAGAAAAAGTTCAAGAAAACAACAAAGAAACTCCTGGCTTTGAATTCTCTTCAGCTGTTGGGTACTTCTTTATAGTACAACTTTTGGTGGGAAGAAATTTCCTTTTTTCATTAATTTCTGCTATGCAAGTATTTACTGAGATTCTAAAAGACACATATTTCTAACTTTCATGTTCTGCGATGTCAGTTAGTTTTCTCTGTGAATATGAGTACCTCACGAGACATCAGTTTGTTTTCTTAAATGTCTAAGTATATTTTAGAGCTGCCCCATTAATACATGGTACTGTGTACTGCTCCTTGATGCTTAAAACACTTTGAGGTACCTCGATTATTTGGATGCATGTTCAGTGTGTGATTAAGCTTCCATATTATGCTTATAATGTTACATTTTTTGCGGAACACAAAGATCTGTGAAAACAAACACAATCTTGTTTTACATGTGATGCTGCTGTTGTGACAGCATGTTTGAAGGGATCAGTCTTGGCAGAAGACATTAAGAGTGGTCTGGAAATATGGGAGCTTTGGCTGCTGAAAAATTACCTAGAGAAAGGTATCCCCTCAGTCTGAGTAAGAGCAAGGAAAATATAAATATATTTTTCTTGTTCATTAGTTTAGTCAAATAGTATTTGTATTCTAGAGTTACTTTAAAAGAGGACTGAGAGCTAGAATGGAAAATATAAATCACAGAATGACAGAAGCATTTAGATTGGAAAAGACTTCCAAGCCCATCAAATTCAACCTTTGACTGATCACTACCTTGTCAACTAGACCACCTTCCGGTTCTTTCTTGAATATCTCCAGGGATAGGGACTCAACCACCACCACTTCCTTGGGTGGCTCCAGTGTTAAACAACCCTTTGCATGATGAAATTCCTCCTGATGAATTTGCTGAAGGAAAGCTGAACCTCCCTTGGGACAGCTTGAGGCCTGTGCTGCTCATTTCTGGGAAGAAGAGACCGATCCCCACTCCTCCTTTCAGGCAGTTGTACAGAGCAGTAAGGTCTCCCCTGAGCCTCCTTTCCTCCAGGCTAAACACCTGCAGCTCCCTCAGCTGCTCCTCAAGGACCTGTGTTCGAGACCCTTCCCCACCTCTGTTGCCCTTCTCCAGACATGCTCCTGAACCTCAATGTCTTTCATGTTGTGAGGGGCCCAAAACTGAACACAGGATGAGGTGGTCTAACCAGTGCCCAGTAGAGTGGGATGCTCACTGCCCTGGCCACACTATTTTTGGCGCAACCCAGGATGTCAATGGCCTTCTGGGTCACCTGGGCACATGGCTGGCTCATGTTCACCCACTGTTGAGCACTACCCCCAGCGTGTAGCACTGGAGCTGTTGTGACTGAAGTGTAGGACCTGGCACTACCTTATTGAACCTTATCCATTTGGCCTCAGCCCATTCATCCAGTCTGCACAGATTCCTCTGCAGAGCCTTCCCACTAGCCAGCAGATCAACACTCCCACCCAACTTAGTGTTGCCCGTGAACTTACTGAGGATACTTTTGATCATCTCATCCATACTATTTATTGTCCATAAATATATTAAACAGGACAGGGCCCAACAGTGATTCCTATCAGACAGCAGCAGTGACAAATATCAATTGGATGTAGCTGCATTCACCACCACTCTCTGGTTTCTTACCCAACAAAGATTATGCCTGTCCAGGCTCTGGGCTGACAGATTTTCCAGAAGAACGCATTGGGAAATGGTGTCTGTGGCTTTTCTGAAGTCCAGGCAGACAACATCCACATCCTTCCCCTCACCCACCAGATGGGTCACCATAAAAGGAGACCAGGTTGGTCAGGCAGGATCCACCCTTCCTAAACCTGTGTTTGCTGTGATCCTGGCCCCTTGGCTGTCCTGTATATGCTGAGTGATCACAATCAAGAAGATCTGCTCCATAACCTTGCCAGACACTGAGGTCAGGCTGACAGGTCTGTAGTTCCCCAGATTCTCCTTCTGACTCTTCATGTGGATGGGTGTCGCCCTGGCCAACCTCCAACCTCCAGTCACCCGGGACCTCCCGAGTGAGCCAGGACTGATGATAAATAATGGAGGGTGGCTTAGTGAGCTCTTCCACCAGCTACCTCAGTACTTTTGGAAGAATCTGTATCCAATCCTAGAGACTTATGTGCGTCTAAATGGCTCAGAAGGTCACTACCTACCTCCTCTTGGATTACAGGGGTCTAGTCTGCTCCCAGTCCCTATCTACCAGCTAAGAGGGCTCATTGCCCTGAAGATAACCAGTCTTACTGTTGAGGGCTGAGGCAAAGAAGGTGTTCAGTACCTCAGTTTTTATCTAAATCTAAATGGATGTGTCTGAAGAAGTGGGGCTCTGTGGTATGGTCATATCAATGCTGATACTATGAAACCTGAAACTGGAACATATGAGATGATGCATTTGAATAAAAGTTAGTGAGCTTGTGGGGAAATAAATTATGTCTGGCAAACTTTTAAAATTCCTCACAAGGTGAGCTGCTGTCTAGTGAGGAATGTGAGTGCAGACAGCCTGCAGGTCAGAGCCTGGATTCAACCATGTGAAAGGAGAAATCTGCTCTGGGAGCATCAGCAGAAGTCACAGTGAATTACTTGCATTTGAATTCTAGAAACTTTTGTTGAGCATCACTACTGACATTTGTCATGCGATGATGTTTCCATCAGTCTTCCTTCCATAATGTTTTGGAAGGACTTCTGAGGAACACCGTTGATAACTAAAGCTCCAAGTGGAAAATCCCATGGAGGCAAAGCAGTTACTGTATGTTTTTCTTTTGTTCTATGTGGTACCACTGTGAGATATGTAGCATAGCTCAATCCAGTTTTAGAAATTACAGTTTACTGATGATGAAATACTATGAAAAAAACAAATTTTCAATTCTCACCATAAGAAAACATATATGTGTGTTCACACACAGGGATATGTGACTGGAATTGAGGATTATTTTTTTCTAGAACTGGGAAATTTAAAACTCTTGAGAATTTTAAAGCACTTGCTCTTTTCCTTCCACTCACAGTCCTTTCAATCCCTCTCTGACTTTTGTGGTGTCAACACTACTATTATGCTAGTCTCCAGTAAGTATGGCAAACTGTTCTAATTAAGTAATTTAAAACAACAGTTTGATTGCAAACATATGTGTAAATAAATGTGTTCTTAAATTAATTTCCCACTGCTTTTTTTTTGTGAAAATTATATGGATTCAATCATTCTAAGTGTGATTTAGGAAAGCTGGAGTTGTTGGAGTCCACTGTTTTGTGACAAGAGGATGCATTCCTTGTTTATTGAAATATAGTGCTGGTGTTTACAAGGAATATACAGAGTTAGTTGAAGTTAAATTCAACTAGCATAAATATTTTACATAATACTGCTGAAAATATTTTAACCTAAGGAAGTGGCTATCTTGTGAACTTTCAAATGTAAAAAACCTTGCCTTACTACTTCAATACTTAAAAATATTTATTTATTTGGGATTTATAGCATGACACAGTTATTTAGGTATTACTGTAAAGAACTACTAATGCTTTCAGTATTACTTTTTTTATCATGTTTTAAATCGAACACTTTAAATTTTAGATATCTCTTTAGATCTTCGTAGTAAATATTTTGTTTCTGTAAGCACGGTGTTTGATGATATCGTTTTCTGAAATCAAGATTCTAGACATAAATCTAAACAAAACTTGTTTAAATATGGAGTGAAAGACTAGGAGAAGGTCTGCAAAAAAGATTTAACCTCAGCATGGCAGAAATTAAAAGCAGGCTCATTAATCTGCTGTAGAAATGGCTGGTTTGAGTTCAGTGTTCAAGCTCCCTGTTCTCTCTTTAGGCATAGCTAGGCATTCATGAGGCTGGTCCTCAACAGTTCACTTGCTAAACTGGGAGGTTTTTAGTCTTCATCTCTACTGGCTATAAATTCAGTGATTTGCTCTAAGCTGCACTTCTCTCAAATAGGAATTCAAAATCTCAAGAACTTTAGAAAAAAAGGCATACATGCAAGATTCTTATCCCACTTTCATTCAGGCAGAGACAGAAGAAGTTACTGTCATTAGAAATGTCCTGCCTGAGAATACCTGGTCTCCTTCTGGGGCAGGTCTTAGATTAGATACCAGGTCTTTCAATTTCTTCCTGGGTTTTAAAGGAGTTATACATCAGCTATGTTGTCAAATTCCCTGATGAAATCAATCTAATTTTGTATGATACAAACAGAAGAGGCAAAATTATTATTTTAAAACCAGTATGGTAATAAATGGAGGACATTAGTGACAGGAGAAAACAGAATGATTGTGTTTGCTATATATTCATATTTTAAAGTGATCCAAGTCCTATCATTTGCAGCTCCAGAAAGAGAAGTATTTTCTTTTCCAAAGCTACTCTATCAGACAACAGAGTTTCATTCCTTCCCCTTCTCAGCACTCACAGAGCTTGCCTCAAGGCCCAAAGTGCTGAAGTGCCCTGGCAGATCACCCCAGGACTTACATGCAACTTTATTCTCAGAAACAGAATAAGTGTCCAGCACCCACCTTCAGATCTTCTCATCTGGGTTGCAAGCACACTCCCTGGCTGCTGTCATTTACTGCTGCTTTATCTCTGTCCCCTGAGGTCAAAAAAGACAGCTTTTTAGCTTGCAACATCATGTCTTTACTAACAAAATCCTATCTTCTTTTCCTGAAAAATTTAAAAAACACAGACACCAGCTTTACCTGTCAAAGATTTGTCAGAGGGTAGAAAAAAGCAGTATTTTGAAAAGGATAAATACATCTTCTTAAGGAAAAATATATATTCGTGCTTTTGTTGAAAACAAGGGTGTCCTTAGAAAAGTTAGGAACCACTAGTAATTCAAGAATATCCTAAATTCTGCCTTTTTATAATACACATCTTTCTACTCAATGCACATTAACTATATGTAAGAGTTCTCAGAAAATCTAACAGCAGACTGATTACTTGATCTGTGCATGACAGCCAGAAGGCAATATATTTTAATATCTTAATGGAATTTCACCTCTACAGACTTTAAGATAACTTTGCTTCATCAAAAATAATTCCAAAGACATCCTTGATCTGTTCTCATCTGAGTACCCTTTGTAACATCAACTCCAAGGTCTATGAATTGTGAATTGGAGTCCAGAAGTCACTCTACGTTGCAGGGGGGGCTCTTCAGATTTTCACAGAGAAGACTCATAAGGTCATAAGGAGAAGATAACAGTAGTATCTTATAGCCTCAAGAGTAGGGCAATGACCTGCTTCTCACTGTCAAAAGACCGTTCTGTATATTAAATATTTGATATAATACATTCATAGATAGCCAGCAATTTTGACCTAAAGTACATGCTTTTATTCAATAAGCTGTTAAAGATTATAACTTTGTCTTTGTAGTTGTATGAATTCAACTTTTAGAGTAGATTCGAATTTATATGTATAACGAATAGTTATTTTTTTCTTGATTTATTACCTCATCTCAACTGAAGATAATGCACAAAAAATCTCTCAAAATTATTACAATATGGACACTCACAATCTCAAGATTTATTATTCTCCTTAAGTATTTAAAATTCCATCAGAATGAGGTCAAAAGGAACAAATCCCAAAGAATAATTTTGGGAGATAGAAATACTGTCATTACAGCTAAAAAAGAAAAAAAGTAACTGTGTTTCTGATGCAACAAAGTTTTATACACTTTTTGAGTAAACCTTTTCAGGTCTTGACAGTGGAAGGAATATGTTACATGCCAGCTGGAATAAAAAACAAGTACTTTGGACATCTTTCAAAGAACTACATGTAAGGATATTGAAAAGTTTCAAGTATCCCACTGTGCCATGCAACAGAGCCAATGCTTTTTCTCCTCAAGTCAACTGCTTTGCATTAAATGGAAGCAGAAAAATAAGAATGGAAGTATCTTGTTAGCAAAAAGTGAATCAATGTTGTCTATTTGCTTAAGGCCTCACATGATTCCTCTCACTAAGAAAGTCAACCAACCAAATATTTAAGGTACTGGTTGGTCTGACAGACTTCTCACATTTAGAGTCTATTCTTCTCAACTATTGAAACTATCAGGGTGTTGCAGTAGTACCCAAATTATTTGACAACTGACAAAAATACAGACTTTATATTTAGTTTCATAAAGCTTTGTTACTTATTTTAAAGCTTCAAGGATATAAAAATTTCTAAAGGATGTTTCCTCCTCACAGTAATGTAAAAGTAGCCAGGTCTTTAAAAGGCAAATTCACAAAGTGCTAGACTGTTCACCCACTAACAGAGAATGTTAGTTGGAGTAGGCCATGAAGAAACAGGTTAGTTTTATCCTATTGATAATGTGTTGATGCAAAACAGTGTCTGAGCTTTTGTATAACTTGCAAATTTTAAATCCTGGATTTCAGAAAATTCAACCACTGAAGCTAAGGGAAAACAAAAATGTCAATATTCATTTTCACTCATTTCCACGCAGAGTATTTGCCAGGTGTGACCCCAATGTGAGTCAGTGGTCTCTCAAACATCAGTACTCGGAAAAGCTAGGAACCTAAGTATCTATTTTTAAGGAAGCCCAGAAGCCTTGCTCCAGAAGGTCGAATCTGTGTCATTAAGTGCCTACTTCACACGGTGCTCAAGTTCTGCCTGCGAGTCCAGCACGCCTGCTGGGGCCAGCATACACTCAGCCACAGCAGTCTATGTCCCTTCTTGTCTCAGGTGGCCTCAGGCTGCCTTTGCCCTTTCTGAGTTCTGGAGTTGATCCTCTTTGTTTCAGAAGATCCAGTACACGGCTTTTGTGTGACAAGGCCTATTCCCAAGTCCATAGGGCACTTTTCAGTAGACTGAGGGGTTTTTGAGTTGTCTTGAAACTTCAGAAATGCCAGTTGATGATTTTTAAGCACCACTTAAATAGGTGTTCAGAGCTTGTGAGAGTTTGATCACATATATCAGAATTTCTTGCTAGGATTTCAAAGCCCTGTGTCTAATCCCTCCTCTAGTGTTTAATTGCCACAGCAACAGGAAGTAGTCCATGGGTTAAAACACAGTTATGATAGTGAATATATTTTAGCAAGTACTAATTAAAGCAATTGTAAATATAAGAACTTTAAAACTCTCTCATGGTTATCGTACTTATCTTTTGTAAGAAAATAAACAGAAAATGTTACCAAGACTTCTAATGCTTGATTTGGCTTTGATTTGGCAGTGCTGCATAAAAACAAAGCTGAGTCACCTTAATCCAAATGATACATAAGAAAGCCATAGCAGTTAATTCTGCACAGAGATTTTTTGCACCTTGATTTGAAATTCTTTTCTTTGTGTCTGTACAGGTATAAAGTCCTGTCAAAGGTGATGTCAAATCAAAGAGATGATATTTTACATTTACCTCTTTTTATTGTACAGTTTATACTCATCTTTTACTCCTTAGCTTGGTGAGTGCAAAGATTCAGAATCTATGACATGCAAAAAACATTTCAGCTATAATAAACTCCTGCTCCATAACAACAGACCTACCAGCTTCAAAAGGCATCATCATATAAAAGCTGAGGCTTGATAAAAATTTAAACACTTCAGAATAAATGATCACTGGAGAGGATTGTGGGAATGGGAATGCATTTTTTCCTCACTTCTTCAATAAACACGCACAATAATTATATCCTTCCTGTCACAGAAAACAGAAGTGAGCATCAAAAATCTTAAACAAGGCAAAAGTTACAAGTTTCTGTTTCTCACTCTACTGATTGAAATTGCATAGATGAATTATTCCCTTATGCAACCTGCGGAACAATAAAAGGATTTCTGCCTTGACTCGGGGTATCCTGTGAGAACAGAGCAGTATCTAAGCACACTCCTAAAAATCTGCTTCACCTGATGGACCTTGAGGCCTCAGGTCCTTGGCTCCTACACCAATTGGACTGAGGATATAAATGCAATCCTTTTAGAAGAAATCTCTCTTTGCACTTAGATTACTTGCTTTGTGCAGTAGCAAAATGTTTGGATCCCAAAATCATAAATACAAATTATCAGCCCAGCAATTTCTGTAAAACTTGGGTTCATGTGTGCATTTCAGAGAAGGCATAGCAGCATGAAAATTTAGGAATGGGAATATAGATTCTAGTATCTGTCAAAGTAAGAAAAAATTCCTTTGGACTTCATAGAGAAAGAAGAGATGGTCTCTGTAGTAGGTTGAGGAAGACCAAACTAGCTGTAAACTGACTAACTCTTGGCTTGATTGTCCATTTTATCAGATGACACAGGTTTAGGATTGTATTTGCTTCCAGTGCCTCTAGTTTAAGTAACTTCTGAGGCAGAAGGTCAGTGCTATAAAAAATTTATGGAAACTTTAATCAACAACTTCAAACAGTTTGCAAAATTGAGCAGAGTTTTACGAACTTGCCTTTGTAGCTCTTTCTTTGTTGTTTGTTTGATTGTTTTTTCATTCAAATACTGACAAGGTTGAAGTCATATTTACAAAGGTAAATTAAGTTAAATGCACCTTTCTGGGTTTGTCAAGCACACTACTGATCATTATTTGCAAGTGCAGGAAATATAATAGAAATTATCAGAGAGGCACAAATGAGCATATTTATATTAAGCCTTCTGATCTTCACCATTTTATCTCTAGATGAAATCTGATTTGGTGTAAAAAAACTTCAAAACACTATCTTCAAATATTAAGAGATTGAGTGATAGCAAGGGTGAAAGAAAATTCAGGCTGTTCTCGCTTTACTAATCTCTGGATACCAGAGAAGCCTAAGTTTGCTGTTGCTACACAAAATAATGGATAAACCCAGGATTTTCACCACCTTTCAGACTGTAAATTATATGTGGAACTTTCCTTTCATTCACTGCACTATACTTTTTAAATTTATTTTCAAAATAAAGTTATTCTTCACAACATCTTCTAAGGCAAGAATATTCAATGCTAATTATATTTAACATTTTTCTATGCTAAAAAAATCAATATAGGAGAGATTTATATGGCAAATTACTACATATGGTACTTTACACCTGTAGCAAAATTAATTTAGGTATACTTAATAGTTAGATAGAAGTATTCAGCAATATAATTTTAGAGTGACTGTATAATTTGAGACCTCAGGAACAGAAGTGTATGTGTACTGGGTTAGACATAAGGTCCCTTTAATCCTGTGTCTGGTATTGAATTACCACAGAAGCAAATGACACTGGCATAGAACCAGAGCACATTCTAGAGAATTTAAGACAGAGTATTCTTGTGACCTGACTTTCATGGGAGTTGAATATTTCTGCTAAAAGATAAGGTTGGACATACTGAAGAACTGTCAAAAACCAATTTTACTGATGTTTAGACCAAACTGATTCCCTCTTTAAACCAGGCTCATAGACTATGGGTCAGGCCTTCAGGAAATAAAGCTCAAGCATGTGAGTTATAAATTTAATTATTGGGACTTTTCTGAAAGTTGAAATATCCTGTTTTTCTCTCTCTACATGTTACCTACTAATCAAGTGGTAACTATTAGCCAAGTTACCAGGCTTGGTTTTTGAAAAAAAGTGCCTATATTTGAATGGAAAAAATCATTCTGATCTGTATTCTTTTCCTACATTTTGCAATATTACATCATGTTTAAAAAAAAAAAAAAGTATGATAGAACTGCCTTTGGCTGCCACCTGGATGCTGCTGCTTTTTCTTGACACTTGCTACAAATATCAGAAACTATTCCGTTGTCTTGAATGCAAATAGATAATCAAATACCTGAAAAAGTTGCTCACATGTTGGTTTTCTTGTGTTTTCACTGATTTGTATTTTCTCTACCTGTCAAATGAGATTATAATCCAGAATGCACAGGATCTAGAGCTCCTTGTTCTAAATCACTAGCTAATAATGTACTGGTGGTAATTATCAAGGAAGCAAATGGCAGGCCCTTTATTCTGAAGATTTCTCTTAGCAATAGTTCTTACCTAGGGAGAAGGGGAGCTGTGAGTTTTCCCAGCACAGCTGCAGAGAATCGCAAATTCTCCAGAACAAATTCAAGGCTGAGGTAAACAAGAATGCCACTTTGTTTGAATTAGATTGGTCAATTAGACATTAGGATATCCACTGAAAAGATTACTTCTTTGAAAATACATGGCATCGCTTCTCAGAGAAGCATTAAATGAGAAACCTGAATGTGTCATTGTGCAACTGACATTTTGAAGATAGGTCATAGGTCCTGAGAGACTACAAGACATGATGTAACATATTCCAGGTAAATTGATGGTAGAAATTCACAAGGAGATTGTTTCATATAACATATAGTTTAAAGTAATAACAATAAAAAGAAATTGTAGTGTAAAAGCATTAATGTCTAAATGAGTAACAGATGACATCCAGCAAACTGAATAAAAATCATAATTATCTGAATTTAGAAAGGGAATATGGAAATATTTTTCTATAATTTGGAAGATTCTAACTGGTGCCCCTGGCTACTTGGGTCTGCAATGTTACAGGTCCAGTGCAGCAAGGCATGGACAGAACCAGCGTTTTCTTGTGCCTTAACTTGGAGAACAGTCAGTACTTCGAGGGACTACTTGGCACCCACACAATCCAGCCCAATGTTCTTCAGTGAGTAATGGATCCTTCCCATTTATGTTTCTGGCTTCTTTCTCTTCGTTTGCACCATGGCTTTTAACATAATTTGAATCCAGGGAATAGAGGATGAAGTGGCAGAGATTTATTGCCTGTCAATAGATAATTCATTAATCTAAAAGTAAAGCCTTGAATGTGTGAATGTTCACCTTTGCTGTATGGTGTACGACACAGAAGGAGTAGGTTTTTTAATTGCAGTAGCTGGAGGCGGCTTTGAGAAAAAGGCTCTATAAATCCACTGTAGATTTGCAGGTTAAAGAATTGCATTTTTTTAACCTTTGTTCTTCCTGCTGTACTCTAGTAATTTTCTGTGTTTGGGTTACTCATTTAATCTGGCCTTTCTCTAACTCAGACTATTCTTATTGAGGTGCTTTAGGAAATAATCCAGACAGTGTTTTTCTGCTAAGTTCCAGATGTTTGCAATAACGTACTACTGAAGTGAATGCCAGCAGTAAAAGGATATTCCTCCACAGGAAATACTTTGCATCTGACACCAACCAACAGCTCCTTAGGGGAAAAAAAAGCACCAATTTGTTAGCTGACAGTTAACCAGTAAACAGAAAAGTAATCTTGGTAAACTTAAAATTAAGTATATAGCCTCCTATAACTGAGTTTGAAAAACAAATGTTAAAAATTACTAATATAAACTATTGCTTGAGGATTACTGCAGAAACATATTCAGCCAACCCTCTCCTTTCAATTTTACCACTTTGTTTACCACCATACTTTACATTTTGAAAAGGGAAGGAAACTTATACTCTTTCCAAGCAATTACGCAGAACGTACTCAAGAGAGAAAAAAATGTTCTTTATTTCCCTCCCTTCCTGCACTTTAAAAGCATTTTGATAGATATTAGGAGGAGAGATGCAATAAGCATGCTATAAGTGTGTTTTTCCTTGCCTGACCCATTTAATAATTTTTCCCTTTACTATTCTATTGATTCGCATTAAGACAGCCATTTCTGTTAATTCTTTCCACCAAAGCAGTGGACAGTGAACTGAATACTTACTGTGAGAGCAAATACATTTGTGCATTTTTCAAGGCTCTGCATTCATAAAGTTCAGTTTTCTTATGCTCCCACATTAAATTAATAGATTGTTTTTTATGCTTGCCTATAGAGTGGATCTTTTTTGAGGCAAAGCATTCCACAGAGAATTATTCACATTATATTAGATGTCATAGTATAATATGGATGGACAAAACTCACAAAATTCATGTAACTTTGACGAAGTTCACATCACCTCTAGGTACTTGTATTCTTACTGAATTTGGTTTTATTATCCTTACTAAATCCATAGGCAGTACGTGGTTGAGTTTTACACTGAAAACTGTACCTTTATTGAATCAAAACAAATCACAGACATAGTTAGTACTCATTTTTTCAATAAGATGCTCCATTTCTTTATCTAGGGACTAGTTTGGAGAAAATAAATAGTTTAAATTCTCTCTCTTGAGCACTTTTCAGAGCTTTTGACATTTTTAGAGAAATACCACTAGGTAAAATTTTATGGGAAAAGAAGCCCACTGCAATTTAGTGCCTGGGGAATATTCCAGATGCAGAATGGGTTCATATGCTATGATTGTTTACAGCTCACCAAGGAAGCCTGATAAAACAGAAGGGATTCAAAAAAGGAGTTAGTTTCAACATGTTTATCTTCCAACACTTACTTCCCCATGAAGCTGTAGTAAATCTTGTGCATTGGCATTCAATACAGAGACATGAATATAGATTTTTCTTTAAACAGTGCTAATAAATGTGACACTCCATCCTGAGCAGATTGAAGTAATTGAATGTAAGTGATGCACAGGATACATTTTATTCATATTTAATAGAGAAATTAGTGCACATATGTTTTTAAGTTAGGAGAAAATAACCGCTCTTTCTTTTCACAACATTTCTCAAGAAATGATTTGCCAGATAAGAAAAGTAACTTTTCTTGCCATCCTCATTTTACACATTACAAACAACATACAAAGAAAATAAGTTTGGCTTCCGTAAAACTCTGCTCTACTTTACCTTTTAAAGGAGAATAAGGTAGTTTGAGGTGTGTGTTCAGCTTTTGGCTCTGTGCCTAGAGTTCTGCTTTACAAATAATCAATCCTGAACCACGTTTACTAATATATAAATCTTTATGAGAATTATCTGTGGATTGACAGACAGCATGATATGACTTTCATGTTATATATATGGTATGTATGATTTTGAATCAATATCGAGGACAAAAAGGGTGGAGAAGTAGGACAAGTAATTGGTGCAAAGGGTGATGCTGCCCCAGTCCTGACTTCCACTATGTTTTCTATATACATTTTGGAAATGAGCAAACTTAATTTAGAAGTACCTTTTTATTTTATTCTTATTTTAGAATGAAAAATATAAAAGATGAAAGCTGTCTTTAAAAAGTATGTGGAATGCAAGTTAGTGGCACTGTACTCTATCTTAGCCCATTGTTTTAATCTAATTAAGGATTAATTCTGAAGATTTTATTGAACATTTTTAAAAGTATGTGTCCAGTATGCAAGCCTGTAGCAATTGATGTAAGCTTTCTTACAAGCAATTTCATTTGGCAAGAAAAAGACAGGTTTACTGTTTCACTGCTTCCCTAACTTGTATGTGGAATATTTCCTTTAAGGACAATTTCTAAAGAGGGATAGAAAATAAATTAAGGTTTTATTTTATCATTCACCAAATTATTAGTTCAGCTACATCATCTTTTTGCCTTGTAAATTATTTCCTTTTGTTTGCAAAATTTGACGATGTTTAAAATTAATCAGAAAATCCAGATCTCGTTTGACCTAAAAGGCTTTATGGAAATTTTGCCTTTGATAAATAGCCCAAACTCTGAACAGAATACCTTCATCAGGCAGCAGCAAAACATTTTTTAATTAACCTATCTGAAATACTAACAACTGGACAAAACTGGGATGCAGTTTTACATACACAGTTTGTAAAGAGCTCTTTTGGTTTCTACTCTCATACATGAATAACTACAAAGGTTTTATGGTACTAAAGAAGCCCTCCCAAGTAGGCAAGCATCTAGGGCTTTTTTTTTTTTTTTTTTAATAAGAGACAAGTGACTAAATTTAAAAGTAGTTACATTTCTGATATTACCAGTCTGGCTGATTCTCATGCAAAATCATTTCAGTGATTCATGTAAATTTTATGATTACTCATGATTTCCTGCATAGCTTCCAACTCTTAGTGACTCCATACGTAAAATAAATAGCATAAATAAAACAGCATGATAAAATCACTGTTTTGTGTGAGTGCAGTTCATTCTACTTGTAACACTTGGCTGAGATATAGGACTTTTTTTCCAGAAGGAAAAGTGCCATCTACTGAATCACCAAAACAAACTTTGCAGCATCTTGAGAGATTTTTGTGAGAGAGATCCTTCCCGATTACTGATCAGACCAAGCCTTGCTCAGCTTGTGAACATAATTGAGATCACAGCTGACAGTGATATGGTACCTCACTAAGTATTCGTTTAATGTGTGTGTGTTTTTGGGTTCTTTTTTTCTTGAATAAGTGGTCCTGGATTTCAAGTGTTAATGGATAACCAGTGAACTGCACTGATATATTGAGCTTTTTACTTTCAAGATAACGTTTGCCCCCAAGATTTCTGGGGAGACTTCTTGTGCATCCTCTGCATCTCTTTAGCAACCTAAAGAGGTCAGACTTGCCTGATTAGCCAATATGGGTTTGGTGAAGGTATAGACAGAAGGACTACAAAAACAATAAACTGATAGCGCACTAATAAATAACATTTTATGTAGAGACAGAAGAAAAGAGAAATAAAATGACTAATAGATAGCTTTGCTGTGGGAAGTGACCTGTTAGTTAACTAAGACATGGTTTGGCAAGGTATAGAACATTTTTTAAAGACATTAAATTGCTTTAAAGACCAAGAGGACAATAAACTTTATTCAGGACTTAAAAGTGCTGTCAGTATTTTTCAGGGCTAAGCACTAGACACTTGAATGAATAAAAAATATCAGCCACTGTATAAGCCTGCACAGCTCTTAGAAGAATGTCACTATAAAAGTGGATTGGTAAAGTGAGCATGATCTATATCTTTAAAAGTCTGGGAAGTCTCCAAAGGTGGTCACAGGCATATGGAAATTGGATAACCACAGGGTTGTGGGTAAAGTCTTGTCATTACTTTAACGGATGAGATAGAACAGGAATAAATTCTTCTTTCTTAAAATAAAAATATTTAGCAGTGAGACATGGCAACACAATCTATAAAATGTAGCAATTGTGCAGGAAAAGTATGTCTAATAATGAATGCTCAAATTACAATGTCTGTAGCAAATCTGGTACCAATTTTGTGACAATGATAATTATTTGTACAGTAAGAAACCACCCCTTATCTATGTAAGCCATGTTATGTATAGCTACGTATACTGTTGTACAGTAGCCTTCTGCACAAAATAGGCTTTTTTGTCTAATTATAGACTGGATGTGTGCTGTTTTCTGCATGGATAATTCCACTGATAGCTTTCCATTAATGTTTATTTTTTCTGTTCATACAATAATGCCCCATAGGAATTCAAATACATTAATTAAAACTTATTCAACAACTTGTGGGTTGCTTTCTTTCTAATTTGGTGGTGACTACAATTTGGAAATTCTGACTGTATTACTTAGCCAGCTTCAAAAATCATATGATGTTGTTGCTCATATAGAAACAGTTAAGTAAAAATAACCAGAAGGAATGCTTTTAAAAGTCAGTGTTGGAAGAGCTTTCACTTGGTGAGATGAAAAAGAAATCTCCCATTTGACTTGAGAAAAGCTGAGAGGAAAGACAGGGGCTCTTCTTGAACATGGCCACCTTGAAATTGTTTGAAAGGTCTTTGAGACACCTGGGGAAAAAATTACACTCTATGCCCACTAACATATAATTTCAGCCAAATTTTATAGCAGAAAAACGTGGAAAGATAATTACACTTTATCCTAGGCAGTAACAGGTGCTGTCGGGCCCTCATTATTCATATCCCAGTCCCACAATCTTCCCAGAGACAAACTGCTCGTCACCAAGTGGGATTTTTACCACATGCAGACACGCTGCTCTGGGCAAGATTGCTTTTCCTGTCCTGCTTTAGCTAGGTTAAAACATCTCAGGCTGCCAAAACTCCCAGAAACATTTACAACATCAAAGTCAGCTGCAGCCATGCAGGGTGATGCTCAAAGCAGGGCTTGGCTGCATGCCTTCTTCTCGCTGTTCATAGCTAGTGGGAGATAGAAATACCTAAACCAACTCCTTTTAGCTTTTTTGCAGTAAAATGAAAAACCACCAGAGGTTAGTGATATCTTACAATCTCTTCATTTTGCTCCACAGATCGATCTCTGAAGAGCGGTAGGGGAAGTATGTGTTCAAAAGTGGCACTGGCCAGTATACCAGAGAAAGAGCCTGATAGAATATTCATGAAAGATGCTCTGGCTCATGTGCCTCATTTACTTCTATATGATGTGATACACAACCTTTACTTCCCAACTAGAATAGGGTCTACTGATTATTGGTTTTTTGCAGTGCAGTATGTACGGGTGAGCAGGGACATGTAAGTGCCTTTTACCGATTTGGTGGCATTTACACAACACGGTCCTTCCATAGCTTCCTTAGTCCAAAACGAGGCATGTACACTCCAGACGAGACAAACCGGTCACTTGACAGTACAGGGGTGTGAGTGTCAACCCCGCAATAATGACTTGTATCACCAGAAACTGGCAATGTTGTCGTCTGCTTCGACAGGGATTATTCAATGATCAAGCCACGAAAAGTGTTTCCTTTTTGGGGGGCTGCTTTGGCGGGTAAATATCTTTTCCCCGGCAGAGCTAGTGCGACCCGTCCCGCTCCCGAGGACCACCAGAGAGACAGCACAGTGCACCCTCTGGGAGATAGAGCGCAGTGCTCTCGCCCCCTTCGGGCGCCGAGGAGGTGGGAGAGCATCTCTCCCGAAGAAGCCGCCCTGCCTCCGCCGCCCCGCAGGACCGCGGGCGGTGGCGCTCCTCTCCCGGCCCCCGCGGCCGCCCGGAGCCGGGGCCGGGGCGGGCCGGGCCGGGCCGGGCGGCGGCGCGGGCGGGGCGAGGCGCAGGCGCGGCGTGCGGCGGGCTGCAGCCGGGCACCCGCGCCGCTCCGGGAGCCGATGGCAGCTGCACAGCGCGGCCGCCCGGCGGAGCGCGGCGCGGCTCGGCGCCCCCGGCGCGGGATGCGCGGGCGGGCAGGCGGCGGCGGCGGCAGCGGCTGCGGCAGCTCTGGGAGCCGGAGGGACGGGGCCGGGCGGCCGGCGGCCGCCGCGCTCGCCTGACCTGCGTGCCCCGCTGGCCGCGCCGGGCTGCCCCGAAGGATGTCCGCCCAGTCCAAGGGGACCGCATCCTCCTCCTCGTCGCCGTCCGAGGAGCCGCCGGCAGGCTCCAAAGCCAAGGTGAAGGAGCAGATCAAGATCATCGTGGAGGATTTGGAATTAGTCCTGGGGGACCTGAAAGATGTCGCCAAGGA
Organism: Coloeus monedula; assembly: GCF_965178545.1. Classification (NCBI taxonomy): domain Eukaryota; kingdom Metazoa; phylum Chordata; class Aves; order Passeriformes; family Corvidae; genus Coloeus; species Coloeus monedula. Next base: position 13,338,945 of record NC_138822.1, on the reverse strand, counting down.
ACTTAAGGAGGTGAGAACGAAGGGCTGCGCGGGCGGACCGCAGTCTGCCCCGTATGGGGCAAGCGCCCCACCGCCCGCAGGCCGGGTTCCGGCTCCCCCTAGGCTTCGCTGCCGCCCCCAGGCTCCTTTTACCGCTTCTTCACCGCGGATCGAGCAACTGGTGTCCAGGCTGGGCACGGGGCAGCTCCCGGCCGTGCTCCGGGGCGGGCGGCTGAGCATCGCTGCGCTGCCCGGCGGCCCGGAACGGGACGAGGGGCGCGGCTCCAGCCCCGTGTCCCCGGTGCCGTGCGCCTCGGGGCCGCCCGTGGTCGCCTCGGCTGCGAGGCGGCTCTTGGGGACTTCCCACCTCGGCGCACCCCTCGGAGTTTTATAGTTTTATTTTTCCCGGGGGAGCCTCTCCTGAGAGGTCCCTGCTGGACGAGGAAGGTGTTCTGGGAAGCTGCGGGACCCGCAGCGCTGCCCGGTTCCGGGTTGCGCCGCGCCGGCATCCCGGCGGTGGGCGAGGAGTCGGGAACGACCCCGCTCCCGCTCCAGCGGGTTTAACTTTTCGGTTGCCCGGTGCAGCGCCGTGCTCGCCCCCAGCAGCAGCCCCGCTTGCATCTCCCCGGCGCTGAGGGCTGAGCGGCCCCGGACCCCGCGCACCCGCCGCCCGTGGCGGAAGCTCCGCGCCCGGCGCGGCAGCACCGGCGCGGCGAAGTCTGCTTCAGCCTCTGCAGCCTGCTTCACCGGGAGCTGAGCGCCCTGTTTATCGGTCCTGTGTGGCAAGATTGCCTTTGCAATCTCTCTTTTGCCGGTGGCGGATGTCATCTCCTCTAGGTTAATCTGCAGGCAGAGTGCGATTACCGTGGGCATGTTCATAAGCAGGGAAATGCAGTAGCTGAAGGAAAAGAATTTGGCTGTCCTTTTGGAGATTTCCACGTTATCTTGATTTTGCTACACAACTGGTCGACAGATGGTTGGATTATGCATCAAAATTCAAATCCAGAATCTCTGTGTATTGTTTTATAATCCTATATTTAACATTTATAACAGGCTTCGGGTTTTTACCATCAAATATTAGTTTTCCATTTTAACGACATTGTCAACAAGTTTCTTTCAACAGTCTTTTGCCATCTGAGGCAGTCTGAAAATCACCCAGTGCTTTGTATAATGTTGAAAGATGTATAAACGCACGGCTCACTAATCACAGCTGTTAGGGTCTTTTTTCACCCACAATTCCAGGTTTCTCCTTCTCTTTTTTTTTTTTGTTTTAATAATATATCTGTAATTTCTCTTTTCCTTAATGTGCTTCTGTCTGTGCTTTTTAATTTTTGAGGTATTTTGAAGTGGAGATAACCACTGCTGTAGAGCAGCTCTTTCAACGTTTTTAAGACTGATAGCGCTTCTGTTGCTGCAGAGGGACGTTTTCAGGACCTGGAGAGGATGTAATGTATTCTGTCCCATGAATGTAAATCGTTCCCTGCACATAATCAGTCCTAGCTTTCTTTTAGTGAGCAAACAGGATTGCTGTAAGTGGAGATCATATATCATAATTTACAGTGGCATGTTTTATCTGAGAAAACTTGTCTGTTCTGGTTGACTGCATCTGTAAAAGAGAACTGGATTTACCTCTCCTTGATGGAGAAACTTGTAGAGAAATGGAGCTGTAACTCTGTTAAGTACTGTGTACCTGTTGAAGGGTGCAAGGATTGCCAATAGCACCTATTTTGAGAAAATAAAAGTATTTTTATAAAAAGAATAGTTAAATCTTGTTTCTAACTACAGATGAGGTTTTAAGTAATGCTTTTCACCAAATAGGACTTAGCAAGTTGGTAGCTGTGATACTCCAACAAATAAAAGTTGCATACACATACCTCTGCTTGATTGCAATATTATCATTATGTGTCAGATACACTTTGTGTGACATTTATTTTGGAACGTCTGCAAAGGTTTGCCATCTGAGTACCTTCAGTTATCTGCCTTTCTAGGATGGGCTAAATCTGTACAAAAACTCACATAACTGCAGTTGATACTTTTTATGTGAAAGTGAGTTAATTGGTCATACTATAAGCTAATAATCAGTCTCTTTCACAGGTTGTTTGTAGGTGTTAGAAAGCATTGACAGGCTCTTTGTTAAAGCTTACAGGAAGTTAGTCTGTAGCCAGTTTTGGTGTATTACACATAGAAATATAACTGTGCTTCATTTAGGTTCCCTACTGTAGGACTAGTCAAAATGATGAAATAGAGGATATGAGTTCATACTTTCCACTTTCACTACAAATTGCGTATTTTTGGAAATGTTGTTGCTACCTTTTTTTTCCCCCAGGATGTTTGCTGCAGCCCAGCTGCTGTGCTACAACCTTTTGTGGTTTGGTTTTTTTTTTTGTTTTTTTTTGTTTTTTTTTTTTTTTTTTTTTTTTTTTTTTTGTTTTTTTTTTTTTTGGTATATAGTAATACAGTATTCTGTAAACAGCATTTCATTTTTTTATTACTATATAAAAAGTTTTCAATTCTGGTACAGTGGTAGGGCATGAAGGTGTTTTTAGCCCTTTTTTGTGTAGTTCCAGTATTATTTAGTTGTGTTATAGAAAATATAATGTTACAGTAATATTTATTTGTGATTACATCATTTTTAAAACACTTTTTTCCTTTTCATGCCTACATATTCGTTACCCATAAATATAAATTATGATTATACTTAATGGAGCACTTTAGTTATTGTGATAGACTGCATATCTATCTTTTAGTCTTCTGTTTTAAGATTTCATGGTCAAAGTACTGTCAAAATACCATTTCATTGCTTCAAAGTGAGCTGCTCTGTAACAGTGAGTAGCATGGCTGTACAGGACTTGTATGTCTTATTACATTTAGTTTGTTATGTTTTACTTCCATTAATGTATTTGCATTTGCCCTTCATTCTGAACCTTTTTCTAATCAGCTCTTCAACTTTTTTTTGGTTGTTGTTTTTAAAAAGGGGAAAATGAAGAGTGGGTAGAGGATGGTGTGTTAAACCTGGATGGACAAACCGCAAAGTGTATAAATATTCTCTAGAAGCATGTGACTAAATCATGTGGACTAAAACAAGTACATTTTAAGAGTTACTGTGTCTCAGAAGTCCAACATCCCTTTCTTCCCTCCCTCTCTCCCCCTTATTTATTGTTCTGGTCTGCTTAGGCTAAGGTAACCACAGGAGATTTAGGATGGAGAAGGGGGATGACTTGGAGACATGGAAGGATGGAGTGGTGCTGAGTCCAGAGTCTGAACTGGTGTATGGCTAGTCTTCCCTAAGGTGCAGTTAGTTTAGGAGACACTTGGCCCATTTTTTCTCCTTTCTAAAAAGAAACATCGTGTGGGTGTATGGCAACAACAGGATGTGTTTTTGCGATGAAAGAAAATAATGGATTTGAAATGGATTAAGTCACTGTTACTTGATGAATATTCCAAAGTAAAATCAAAGGGGTGCCAGAGAATTGAGTAACACTTTCTATTCCTTTAGTCCAGACTATTTCAAAATCAAGTTGGTGGAGCCTTAAACTTTGGTTCTCCTCCAGAGGATTGAATTAAAGACGTTTTTCACTGGAGTTTGTCTAGAATGATGGTTATTATTAAGTCTTGTTTTGGAGCTGATACTTATTTGTCTGTTACCTAAGTAATGTACTACTAGAAATCAGAAGGTGTGTGCTAATTAAACTATTGCAAAAGGCATGATGTAGCCCTCTGATTACTTCAGAAGGGATTGTAGGGGATGTACATGTGCACAGCAGGGCACAGAGATTTATATAATCTTAATAATCATAATATAATTTTTAAGACTTCCCTGCTTTCACATTTTATGATAATGTTACACATTTCTGTAGTCTTGTGCTTGTTTTCATTAAGGAAATACTTAAATAAATAATTTGATAAATACTTTTTGTAGTAATAAAAATGCATCTTGCAGAACAAATTCCTGGAAGTTATGTGTGAGACATTTACATAGCTTTTAATTGGCTAAATATAATTCAACCTTTTATCGAAAGGAAGCAGCTGTGTAGCTATTGCCAGTGTTTAGAGTACTCCAAAATGGAGGTGCAGGAGAAACAGAGCCCTCATAGGCATCGCACATGCATCAGTGAATTTCCAGTCATTTGAATCTACCTCCTCTGCTTTAAATCCTGTGAAAATGTCTTGCTGACAGAATGAGTGCATAATTCCCTGTCATCTAACTGATGTGTTTATTTTCTGTAAAGATATGATCTGTTAAATTTGGGCATGAATTAATAAATATATTCCAAGTGATGATGACACTAGCAGATACCAATCCCCCTCCCTCAAAACACCATGACACAGTTCATTATAGGATAAATGATCTGATTCCATAACCAGGCCAGTCATCACTGTCTTAAGTGAAGGGTGGTCATGTGTTCCCTGGCTTTAATTTCTGGATCAGGACTGCAGAAGTATATTACAATTTCAACCACCAGTGTTTTCCATTCCATTGTTGTTTTTGTGTTCTGGTAACTATCCAGATAGTAGAAGGTACTTCAAGTTCTTGCCTTTTAAACCGCAAACTGTGAGGGGTCGGGTCCACCAAGAGGACTGGAGCAGTAATAGTCAATCATGTATCAGTATCTCTGGTATGCAGGCAGTGCAAGCACCAACATAAAAATTGTTTTGTGTTCATATTGCTGCATGAAGATGAGGTGGGGAGTTATTATAGCATAGTTATGGGAGATACTGTCTAGAAACCTAAGGATAGGCAAAAAAATAGCAAAATGTTTTAATCCATTCCTTCTTCTCATTCTGATTCTTGCCTCTTGTCCTCTTTGGATTCTGTTCAGGTGTCAAGGGCCTGCCACTCTTTTTTGCTAGGTAGTGGCAGTTGAATAAAGTGGTTTTTATGCATATAATGTTCCTACCATTAGAAATCCAATTAAATGCAGATGCCCTACTCATATCTGGATCCTGGATGCAGGCCCTCTTAACAGTGTTCCTTCTGGAGTCTTTTCTTCAGTGCATACACTGTCTGCATATGCAGATCCTGGCCAGTAAGGTGTGTGAGGGACTGAAGCTTTTTTGTAGTTTTTTTTTGCTGTCGTTGGGATTGGGATCCAGTTCAGGTACCAGGATCAAGGTGTTGCATGAGTAAAGTAAAGTTGCCATTCCAAAACTTGCTAATCTCTCCAGCAGCAGACTTCTTTTTTCTGCTTTCTTATTGCACTTATTCCTTTGTGCCAGATGCAATCATGTATTGTACCTGGAAGTTTGACTGCAGATTATGATTCATTATGTAAGGCAAGCACTGCACAACAACTTTATTGTGATCTGCCCAGGGGTCCAAAGAGGGCCATAAATAGTCATTGCAGATAACTGAATTATATTTTTTCTTTCCATTTATTTCTTGTGGTCTGTGAAGCATTTATACAGTTCTAGACAATAAAACATACAATGAACTCAGATAAAACACCTATGCTAGTAGTGTCAATTAAACTAACGGAGCTAAAAGGTAGCTATGAACCTTAAAAAAATCCCATGAGTTAAAGTAGTCAGAAACATTTATATGCTGATACATGGCAGAGTGAGGTTGCTCCATGTCTGATTTGTAACCAAATCTACCAAGAGTTGGTAATTGGGTATTGTGTAACCCCATGGAAAGAATAACTAGTGTACCTATGGAGAATTGCTTATTGATATCAAGATACTTGACAGAGGGAAGCACACTGCTAATTCGTGCTACCTATTTTATTTTTAAACTCATGTCAGCTACTTCATTCCTTATAAGTAATACTGAGCTTCTGATAGTAATGTGTATTGTGCAATCAGGAGCTAAATAGAGCATATATAAATTCAGTTTTCAAATAAAAACAGTACCACTGTTTTTGAATTTTACACAGCCTGCTCACTACTGAACGTGGTACAGAAAACAGTAGTGAGGCACAAACTTCAGTCTGTTGCAGTCTGATTTTTTCCTGTTTGGAAGGAACAAAACTAAGTTTGAGTAATGGAAATTAGTTTTGGGCTACATAATTTTTATTAAAACTTCAAAATTTAGAGGTGTTAGTTGCTGCTACACGTGTTTACGAGTACATTATGCAACACCAACGACTTGGTTGAACAGCATCATTGAAGCTTTGAAGATTTTTGTCAGTTTCTTCTGGCAATTCTACAAGATTTCTGTTCCCATTACTCACCTTGGACAAAGATCTGGAATAGCCTTCCTACTTCCAGTCAACAAAAACTTCCAGCCAAATTACTGCATATGTTTTACACGTGTTGTGCACAACTAATTAGTACTGCTCTTGGGAGAGCTGTGGGAGAGGTACAAATGTTGTTGCTGAGCTTAGAGTGCTTTCCCACAGTACCTGTTTCACAATACTTTTGTGAATGAGCATCACTATTCTCTGCCAGTTTTAGTTTCTTTCAGAGCTGCAAAATATTGATGGCCCATAGTCTTCTCTTATTGTTATACTCGTTCTTTGAAAGGATGGTGAAAAAAATACATGTTCAGTAACCTGATGGGAAAGCTCATGTATATCCCGTGCAGTTTCCCCCTTTTTCCTTTTTCAGTAGAGGTTGCTGCTGTGAGGCAAAGAGAGTTAAGGGGTCTATTTTGCAAATGGACTTTCTTTCTCACACAGCCCATGTCTGAAATCTGTGCAGGTTACCACTAACCTAGTTACCTATAGGTAGACAGGGTTTTATTTTTCTTTACAACTGGTTGGGCTGTTTGTTTGTTTGTTTGTTTAATAGAAGCAGAAAATAGCAGTTAATGTACATTGTTTTCTTGATGAGTAAAATGCTACCTCATCTTGAGGTATGAAGGTGTGCAGCCTATACATACCTCCTACTTACAGCTCCTGTCCATCTCTATACAAAATTGACTGGTCGTTCTTGCTGCAGTGACCTGCAGTGCTTCAAAATGCCATTTATTACTGTACCCAGGGGAAGAAGAAAAGCAGATCCTGTTTTGCTGTGGAGGAGTTGAGAAAATCCTCCAGCAGATCTCTCACTACAGCTTCCCTCTGTCAGGTCGTGTGTGTTGAATGACTGGCGTGACAGAGCTTGCTGGCTGAGCTGCTGGCATTCTGGTTTAGTTTGAAATTGTTGCAGTACTGATGGGAGGCAGTGAGGACCCATGGCCTCTGAACAGTAGTAGTACTATCAGTCATTGGTTCTACAAAAACTGTAGCGTGTTCATGTGTCTTTAAAGGTTAGCAAACCCATCCATTGCTTCATGCAGCATGTGCCACATTGCATTATGAAGACTGAGAGCACTGATGTTGAATCATTTCCAGATTTTATTGAAGATTATTTCTCAGTAATGTGAAAAATCCTGTAATTTTAAAATTTTTCATTTTTTCACCTTATTTCTTTTTTAAATATACAGTAATTTTTCTAGTGTTTGACCCAGGATGGTACTACATTCTTCTCTGTATTTTGGTCTTTCTTTACACTTCTTTGAGTGAAGAGCTTCAAGGTAGAATTGGAGTAAGACATCCTTACTTGCAGTATAATCATTTCCCTTGTAAGTAGGAGAAGATAAAACTTATTACCTAGGAAAATAGTTTGAGAAGTTTATTATGTATTTATTAAGTTTATTAGGTGAGACGAGCTGCAGCAGGCTCCAAGAATTCGATGGGATACCAAAAACTTGATCTAAGCTTTTAATTTATCTGCAGAAGATAAGTGTTTAAAATATTCAAAATTTTGGTATCTACTGAAGTTTCATACTTTACTGGAAAGGTTACTGTGTTAAAGCAGGCAACTTATGTGGCAAAAAAGATGCAGATTCTATAAATTTAACAAGGTGAAAGCATAAAGAAATTAAGTGTTTGGACTTGCTTCTCCATTATAATTTTTTGGTTCATACCCATGAAACAATACCCTTTCTGTATAAAATTATATCTGAAAATATGAAACATCAAGATCAGTATGTTTTTCTTACTGCAGTGTGATAAAACAAAGTGTAATTCTTCCTTTGTATGCTTTTTCATTGAAATTTTCAGCTAAAGTAATGACTGAAAGTTCAGCAGTTATTGGACAAAGAATTGGAAAAGATATATTTATTTCTTAATACAGAATTACATACTGGTTGAGATTCAAAAGGGCCCCTAGAAACTGTCCAACCCATTCAAGAGTCAGCTAGAGCAGGTTGCTTAGTATCTTGTTCTTGAATATCTTTAAGGATGGTGGCTCCACAGCCTTGCTGGACTACCTATTTCAGTGTTGAATCACCCCTTTTTTGATCTTGTTTTTAGGTCAAATTTCCTGTATTTCTAATTGTGCCCCTTGTTGCCTCCTTTACTGCTTCTAATTAAGTATGTAACATACGCTCCAGCACCTTCCAACCCCTTTTCTGGACTAGCTCCAGTGTGTTCATATCTGTCCTGTGCTGGGGAGCCCAGACCTGTGCACAGTATTTCAAATCTAGTTTCAAACAATCAGGTGCATGTTTAGTAAAAATGCTATGTCGCAAACATTTACTTCCCTCAATAAACTTTTTTTTTTAGCTGAAATTTTAAAATTAGCTGAAGAATATATTGTGTACTTTTTCATTAAAGTTGCAGTAATAAGTGGTTGTGTACTTCCCACTGCCTGTGATCTGGAGATGTATTTTACTAAATTTCAGACAAAATAGTAAACAACAGATTTGCAGTATAGCTCCCTCTATGAATATAACAGATGCATGCACCAAGTGCTTGGATCTGGTGTTAGTGAGTGCAGCCACTGGAGCCTGTATGTCCCATCAGGCAGTGATGATTGGAAGGGAGGACTGCAGCCCCTTCTGCTTTTACAGGAATGCTGCTACTCCCATAATGTCTCTGCACTAAACCAAGATATATCCTTTTCCCCACCTTCAAATGAAATGGTCCAGGCAAACCCAATGTAATTATTCAAATTAACTTTGTGAACAATTCAGGTTAATTTTGCCTGTCTGCTTAATTTTCGCTTTCATTTTCACTATGCTAATCTCATAGTAATCCCTCCATTTCTCGGATGCTCTTTGTTTTCTTTTCCTAGCCCTTTTCCTCTTTTCCCTCGTAACAGTTTCAGGTGTTTGTGTAGCTTTATTTACCTCACTTCTAGGAGCTATCAGACGTCAGACACAGATGTCATCTGTGTTCTTAAACAGGAGAGTTCTTGTCTCTCCATTCTTGAAAGTTGACGCATGAAAGTCAACATCAGAGCTTCAAGATAGGTCTTAAAAATTTCAGGTGTCTCTGCCATTTATCTCAGAACCTCAGTTGTCCTCATGGATCTTCTGCATGCCACTAGGAGATTCTCATGTGTGGGCTCATTGTTAATAACTTTATTTTAGCTCAGTTTCTAATGTTGTGTAGATAGAAACTGAAAGCTGCTGTTTGCATTCAAGTTAACTGGTTGGTATTTCAGGAAAAAGCTACCCATGATAGATTAAGTTAACATTGTTTCCTAAAATTTGCTTTATCTTTTCTTGAAATACTACATAACTGTTTTCTTAAATAAATGAGTTTTGGTTACCAACTGAACTGTACTTTATTCTCTCCGTGTTTTTACTGATGATTGCAGAGATGTTTTGAATGAGGTAAGTTCATCACAGCAGGTGGTCTCTGGTAGTGCTAAGGAGTTTTATCTGTGGTATCCAGGGTGGTAAAGTCTAGACTTGGCTTTTATTGCTTATATATTCTATGGCCTGTTTGAAGGGTCAGTAAAACTATGGCATTTGGATAAAGAAATAACCTGTGTATGAGCACAGTGTTCGGATAACTTATTAAGACTAGAAAACTATACAAGTATATCTACCTCTGCTGAAGTAGTAACTTTCTGTTCCTTGAAATCAAAGTACAGGTGGTATGGTGAACCTGAAAGACTTAGAGAAAACTGGTGTTTGACCAGTCTGGGATGTTTATGCTTAAACAAAAGGAGGAGGAGGTTATGATCATTATTTTTTCTTGTTCCCTGTTGACAATTGATTTGCATGTGCTTGTTTTTCAGTTGGTGATTATTTGATTCTTTCTACTAAAAAAACCCCATAAAAAATGAATGCTTGAATTGTAATAAATCATATACAAACACTTGGCTTAATTATTTTGTTTAAATGTCTTAAATCTTAGCAAGCAGAATGTTTGCTGATGTGATACAGCTTTGATAGGGCTGTTGTCTTTAAGGAGTTCCAGTCATTCAGGACATTTGATGCATATGTTTTTGTGCGAAGTTGATGTCTTGGATTCACATACCTAATTTTAGGTGAAATTAGAACCCCAGTACTTGTATAGACAGTAATGTGTATTAATTGCAGTGATGAAGTTCCCATTCTTTTATTTAAGCCTTAAGTTAATTGCATACAAAAGAATTGTAGTCTAAGATTGATTAAAGCTAGACATACATAGAAATTTTACATTTAATGTCAGGGAACTTATGGAAATGCCCTTTAAAAAATCTGTAAAAATGTCTTCTAAACTTTGAAAGTTCTTAAAGGTAGTTTAAAATCCTTCTGTTAAATAATGAATCTTTTCTGAGTGTTCATTGCAAGATTGCAAGTATGAGAGATATGATCCTCATAGAAAAAAATTGACTGTATTTCAGTGAATGACTGCTGTATACTGTTTCTAGGAGATGAGCACTTGGCAGGCATTGTGAATATTTACTTCAAGTTTCTTACAAATTAAAAAAAAATAAGTCAGTTCTATCAAAGTCAGAGTTCATTCAGTGTACATCGTCTTAGAAACAGGAGCTACTTTATGATAATTTCAACAAAATATTAAACTTACCTAGTCAATTATTTTTCCCATAATCTGGTAGTCTTCTATAAATTTATATCTGCCTTAGAATATAAATTGTTTTTGAGTTTGGATTTTCAACAGGTATTAGTCAATCAAGTGCGTAAAACAAGGTACTAGGAGAAAAAGTTAATAAATAACCTTCTGGATTTATTCTTTCTTTGGGAAAATGTAAATAACCTTGACTTGATGCTTGATGTATTATGGAGTCAAGTGTAGTTAATAATAATCTATTATGAACAAAGGAAGATCTCGTAGATCTTGTGAATTGTTTGCTGAATGTGAAATGTGCTTTTGTTTAGGTTTCACAACTTGTGACAGTGACATCTCATGTTTTAGGACTGGTGTCCTGGTGTTATGTGACAGCTTTTCAAATGGCTTTTGGTTTTTTTTATCACAATCTATTAGAAGAGTGGGAATTCCAGGGGGAATTTGGAAAATTGTTGTTCCTTAATTTTCTAAAAAGCAAGTTTTCATTTAATAACTGCTTGTTTTGTACAGGCAAAGTAGTTTTGCCGTGTTCATCTGTTATTTCTCAATCAACTAATCAAGAGTGAGGCATCATTTTTGTCACTGTGAATTACATATATGATCTGTCTTCCTTAAATGCATGATTTCTTGTACATAGTGAAACAAAGTTATCTGCTACATCAATGCTGTTACACTGCAACTAGGTCTTGGTCAAGTGGATTTTATCTTAATTAAATGTCTATTTTGAACAGATTAAATTGTTTCCTTGCTTTTTATACAGTAACTATAGACTTGGAACAGTTCTGTAGCATTCTTCCTTGAAGAATGTAGTATTAGACTTCAGTCGCCTGTGTGGCTAGAGGACAAGAAATCAGCATTTTGAATTCTTCTGATGTAGTGCTCTAGCAGGTGCAGGTGTCTTTTAAGGTTTTCTTCCAATGAAGGAGATATTCTTTGAGTTTTCACATGCTTCTTACTGCAGATTGTCATTTGATACAGACAGGAAGTGTAGTACAATGTTTTTGTGGCTGAAAACTGTTTAATCTAGGCCAAAAATTCCATTGGGCAAACAAATAAATAATGACAAATAAATAGCAATACCAAGATGGTTGCAGTTTCTTTTTGTTAATGATGACACTCAGCTCTGGTAACTCAAATAGTTCTTTGTTTATACATGTATGTCGATACATTAGTAAAGAATACATTTTTTTATTTATTTGGTAGGCTCTTTCCAGTTGATGAAACAGAGCTTTTCTAGCTCTATTTTGATTGAGTTGTTCTTCACAGAAATGTGTACAATACTGTAGGTGAGATCTAATCAGAACTTTACTGGAACTGTATTTTGCTACTTTCTGAAGTTTCATTTCTATTTGGTGAGAAATTGCCTGTTGGCAGCCATTCCATCATGACCCCTCTGCAAAGAGCTCTATGAATTACTGAACTTCCAGTCTGTAGCACAAAGATACTTAGTTTGTCCTCATGGCTGTGATAATGCACAAGAGGAATTTTATCCTATTTGTAAGTATCTGAGAGATTTACTTCATGCCTTGTGTGTTGTCTATTACCTCTGCTGCATCAGCAAATTTACTGAGAGCATTTGCAACTTTTGTAACAGGGTAATTAATAAACATATATTGTATGATAGCAGCCAGTGTCTGGTTGAGGAATTTCATTACTGTTTCTTCATGACCCAAGTCTACTGCTGTTGCATATCTAGAAAACAAGTTAACTATAAAGTAATCTGCAATCCACCTGGAGTTGGCTTTTCAGGCAGTACGTACTTAAATTGTAGAACATTTTGCTGCTATACAATGTGAAGAATATGAGTTTTTATGCACTGAAGATGAGAGCAGACAAAATTAGGGAGAGGGCATTCTCTAAATGCATAGAAAAGCATCTCTGTTCTTCAGGATCCCCTTCTACCTAGACTTTCGTAAAGCCTTTGACACTGTCACCCACAGCATTTTTCCTGGAGAAAAAAGCCTCTCTGGGAGTGTAGTGGGTGTACTATTTGCTGGGTAAAAAACTGGCTGGTTGGCTGGGCTCAGAGAGTGGTGGTGATTGGAGTTACTGGTGGGCAGTCACCAGTGGAGTTACCCAGGGCTCAGTGATGGGGCTAGTCCTGTTTAATGGCTCCTGTTGATAGCTGTGTTTTTAAAATGCAAGACCTCTTTAAGTTTAGGGTTTTAAAATTATTTATTTATTATAGTCCAGCTGTGTTAATCTACTGTTATTATATGCCAGAGCTTCTATGATTGCTCTTTTTATGGGGTCTGAAATGGTCTGCAAGTGTATAATCTTTTATTGAAGCAGTGACTAATTGAGAAGGATTTGTGTCCTTTCACCCTCAGAAATACTTGTGTATTGCCATTAGCAGTAGTAATGTTGCAAGTGTTGATGGACATATTTGGAGTTGGGAAATGCCAGTACCAGTGAATGAATACTTTGTGGACAATGAAGTAGATTCTGCGGACTAGGTTCAAAGACTTGTACTTACGAAGCATTTTTGTGAAACAATTGTTACAACAGTGTAGTGTTACTAAATTACTGCTCCATAATTTATATTAGAGAAGTTGAGCCTTCAAGGAGGTGAGTTGAAAAAGGCAAGAAAAAGGGAAGAAAACGTGTTGGTTTTCAGAATCTGAGCAATGTCTGTGTGGTCTGGCAAAGAAATCTGAAATGTCAGGAGTACAACCTCAGAAATATTTTCACTGAAGTTTATCCTCACTATTCTTTATCCTTGTTATTCCTAATTTTATTTTTTTCCCACCTGCTATAGAAACTTTCTCTTCATAACCATAAATTGCCACTCTTATTTTCATGAAGGAATATACCCACTTTGACTTTTCCACGTTGATAATCATCTACTATTATTTATAGACTTCTGTTTCTCTTTGTTTTGGGATTCTTTTGTTAGTTTTTGCTGTTTGGATATTCAAACATCACATTTTTGCATATTGCATAGTTAAGAAAGTATATATCATGGTTCTGAATTTTCTCTGAATGTTTTCTCAGACCACAGTTACTTCCAAAAGCATATTTCAAAATGCCTTTTTTTCTTCTCCCTCTCCTTTCTCTCTCCATCTTAGAGTAAACAAAGGCTGTTTACAAGACTTAAATTCTGTCCTTGCTCTAAGACAAAGTAATGCTTCTAATTAACTAGCATTAGGTGTCCTGGCCTGTTTTGTGTTGTGGCAACACCTTAATTCTGTCATCAGGGCAGTGAACTTTCACAAAGTTTCCTGTCTTCCTGGAGGGTTAGGTTTCATCTGGTGTGAAACCATGGCCAGTGAGTAACACCCTGTTGGGACTAGAGTCTCCTATCTAGTAATCTTTCCCCCCTCTCCCCTCTCTCCAGTCTTCTGGCTCTTTTTTCAGGCTCTGGGAAATGTTATATCAGCATACCCAATTAAAAGTAAGAGTAATAGTAGTTGAATACAGCAATTTAAGTGGTGTTCTTCTGTGAGAGACTGACATTAAGAATTTGTCTTTGCATGTTGGTATGAATCTACTCTATCTGTGAAGTAAAATGGTGTCAGAAGGACCAATTTGCTATAGCATGCTGTATATTCATGTGAAAGGAGCATGGTCCAGAATGGCTGGGTACATTTACAAATGCCTAAAATGCCATTGTGAAGAGTTTACTTGGTTTCATAAATTTAATTTTTCTTTGCAGACAAACGTAATGTTGCAGAAATTGTAACACACCACTAGCTGCCAGGTGCTCCCCATTATAAAATACCACCTTCAGTTATTTTGTTAAGGTCGAAGAGTTCAGACAGAATTTTTCAATGCTGAGTTCTGCATCATGCTGTTATGATTTTTTAGAAAAAAACCTTTTCTTTTAGACTAAGTAGCTGATCTACTTCAGAGCAATAAGCCTGGGAAAATGTCATGGTTTTGATCATGCTTGTCATCTTTATGCTTGAAAGCTTCCCCCCATCCCCAGCCCCCTGCTGCTTCCTTTCTGTACTGTAGCAAAGAAGTCTAGCCTTTGCTAGAGTATAGTTTTTTGATCACAGAAGCCTGTCTGACATGACCAGGGGATGTAAATGTTCCCTCTGAGCTGCTGTAACAAGATTCTTTTTTTTTTTCCCTCCTCTCCTGAGTAAGCCATGCTACTATGCTGAGCTAACTTGGTGGAGAGACGCATACCTCCAAAGAAAGGAGAAGGTTGAGGATAAACTGGGGTTAAGGTGTTGTGATGCTCCTAAATTGCATGTACAATTTACCTTTGCATAAGGAAAAGTTGTCAGAGAGGGGTGGAAAAATGACTGTAAATGAGATACCAATAGTATCAACAATAAAGTTGTGATCAGAGATATGCATGTTAGATGGCTCTGGGAAGAAGAGAAGTTTGACTGGAAGTTTGAGAGTTTTTAGCAGAATCCATGTACTAAAGTCCCTTTTCTTCAGAGTGCTGAATTTGAAGACTGCCAGTATCCTAGACTCTCTTGCACCTTGATCTATAAGTGGGTGAAACCCTCTAGTGAAAGGTCCCCCAGGCTTTCAGATCCCTCATATCATGACTGTCAGTTCTCTTGTTTCGTTGTGTACCAGTGGTCTTATAACGATCTACATGACACAGCTATCATCATGGTGCCAAATGATGGAGTAGGTATTTCCCCCTATTTTGATTTGCATTTTAAACTAGGAGATGCAACATAAACTTACAGTATGTATTCTTAAAATGTTTTCTTAATTTGTTTTGACAGAGTTTTCAGTTGCATTCCCAAAGCTGTTTTATGTAAGACTGCCTTGCTCGGTGTATTTTGTGATGGTTCTGCTTAGTAATTAGCTGTGTGATACTATGCTGCTATAATTATTTGGTGTGATAGCCCTGCCTTATACATAGCATGACATTCAGAGCTTTTCTGAATAAAGAATTCATTTTCTATTGGCCTTTTCTGTGATAAGTGTCTCTGTGGTGCTGGAAAGTCTCATAAATGTTTAATACATTTATTTTCATAATACATTTATGAGGTGAGGGGGTTTTATCTCCAGTTCACAGATACAAGACTGGAGGGTGGCAAATATGAAACAGTAAACACCTCATTTTTCAGTGTATTAAGGACTTTATGGATCTCCTTACTTCAGCTGAAATAGGTTTATCTTTGACAAATCAGATATGACTATTTCAGGTCAGAAAATAAGAAACACACATCTGCAAGGTAGGTACAATTTTGATGTCAGTAATTTCCTGTGGTATCACCAAGCTGTGTGACAGAGGCAGGGGTAGAATCAGTGTGTTTTTGAAATTAATTTATTGAATTGGCTGCTGGATCTTTCCCCTGCCTGCTCTTGGGGATTTTTTTAAAGTCTCTGTTGCTTTTGTATCTTCCAACACAATAATTCAGAGCTCTCTAAAGAAAAGATACTGCTCCCTTAAGAAAAGATATTGGTCTCAGGCCAGCTTGACTCAGTCACACTGGTCTTAGGTTGAAGCTACTGTGCAGTCTACATCTGGACCACAAATATGTGTGCCAGGAGCTCCAGCTAAAATTCTAGGGGCAATTTTGGCCTACTTATCCTAATTTATGCCCTAATTTTTAAGGTTTAGACTCCAGTAGAAAGGACACTAAGGGCATGCAAAGTTTGATTAATTAAGTGGTCCAGGAAAACTGAATCATACATATTGAAAGCCAAATCTCTGACTGAAATGACGCTACTGATAATGGTAATTTCTGAGATGGTTTATGCAAAAATCCACAGCTAGCTGAAATAAGCTATCAGAATTATGAAGAAGTGTAATAGTTTGTCTATCTCTTAGCTGTTCTCAGCTGAAGTGCTGTTGAAATCAGTATTCATTAAAGGAGAGAATACCACCAAAAAGCTGACTGTATTTTGGGAAGGAGATTTCAGTTTTCTATTTGAACAATCTGGTGTAATGGAAGGTGCCCCTGTGGCAGGGGTGTTGGACCTAGATGACCTCTCAAGTCCCTTCCAACCTAAACCATTCCATGATTCTGTTTTCATTATTCTGTGTTCTCAGAACCTGTTTTGGAGAAGGATCTTGTGGTGCTCGTGTAATACTCACTGGTCTCAAAGGTGTCAGGTATAAGCAGGTAGCTACTGTAAAAGTATTTCAGGATCTGAGGAATATAATCAGGCTATAGAAATATCTTCAATTATGATTGAATAAAGTAACTGTAGACATTAATTTTAAATTACCTGAATTGCATGGTATCATTAAATCAACATTTTTTCCTACTGATATATAATTTTTTCTCCTACACTCTAAGTTATATAAATCTCCTTGTTTAAATTTCAGTCCTGTTTTATCTTATTTCTCAAAGATAATCTAAATTATTTTCATTAAAAATTCATCATGTTCTTGATGAAATGTGCACTTGTTTTACCTTGTTAACTACATCAATAATCACCTTTAATCATACTATGAAACTTGAAGAGAATCTTTTATTCCATCATTATGGATGATCTTGGTCCCTTTCTGAAGAAAAGTTAAAAGAAAGAGTGCAATTTGCTTGTGTATCATTATAGTGTGTACTGTGAAAACAGACTGGTTACACTCTTTTACTGGAATTTTACTTAAGCAAAGCCATCAGCCAACTAGGGTAGATGATTTTTAAAACTGTATATTGGAATCCTTGGAAAAACAAAGCATATTGGAAAAAAAAAATTCTTTCTATAGGTGAACTATTTAAGACACTCTGTGTTACAATTTCCACAGTACATTTGGTTTCCATGCAGTGTACTTTTTATGTAGTAAAAGAACACTAAAAATGAAGATATGAGTATTTTCCTCTTTTTATCTCTGGTAGTCCCTTATTTCTTTCACTGGATAATATCAGCATTTTATTTCTTTCTGTAAAGGCAGTACAGCTTCTGTGTAATACACCATTAGGAAAAACACTATTTAGCTACTGCTCTAAATTGGTTTTCAGTCCTGAATTGTGTTGCAGCATAAACCAGAAGTGAGTGATGTATTTTGTTTCACATATGTTGCAAGCCTCGTCACAGTGGAAATATCGGCAAAGGAGGGATTTTCTTCCTAAGTTTTTGTTATATTTAGAGGTGACAAATTGCTAGCTTACATATAGCTAAAATTATGCCTAAGTCAGCAGTTGAAACTGAGAAACAGATTACATTGATATTTTGTTGACTTTTATGTAACTTTTGTGTTTTTAGGTTAGGGTTTTTTAGCAAAGCAAAGTTTAGCACAGTTTTGATATACATGTACTGCTGGCTGTTCTTCCAGCAGTGTACATACAATACTCTGTCTAATCTCTTTGGTTTCTTTTAAACATTCCTTTCAAACTGACCTATCCTTTAGTGACTCTTCTAGATGATCACTATGACAGTATTCAAGGTCTGCCATGTTCAGAGCACATTTTTCAACTTTCTTGCTCAATTGTTGATGTCCTTCCATCACTTGTGCATCTGTTCAGAAGCTAGGAAGACCATCTTTGCAGCTCTATTAGCTGAATGAGAATTAGTTTTAAATTCAGTGGGAAGTAGGAATTTTTCTTACAGCAAACATCCAAGACAAGCCCTGGCTCTGGCTTTAAACTAGAGCTTCAGTTAATTCTTCTCTTGAAAACTATTTTGCTATCTGAATATGATTTTAAATTTGAAATTAAACCCTGAAATTAATAATTTTTCCTTGGTTGACCTACCTGTGTATTTTATTGCAAGTATAGTGCACCTGGAAATACCTTCTGAAAAAGGATTTTGTAAATTAAATCCTGTATAACATTATGGCCTAAACTCAGCTCCACATCTGTGCACTTGGTTTGACTGTATTTCATGACCTCGCCAGGGTGTTGTAAAAATAACTGCAGTGAAGATTGTTAAATGCCTATATATTATAGTAATAGGAGCCATGTAAGAGCCTAAGATAGATAGATAGACAGATAGCATTAGTGCATTAGAGGTTTCCTTGAGAACACTAACCAGATTAAGTGCCAGTATTCTCCTATGTAGCAATGTTAATTGCCAATTTTTGGCAGTTGCACAGGCGCTAATTACTTTTTAATAGAACCAATGGAAGAAAATTTTCCACTAAGCTTTTATGGATAATTATTGCAATTTTTTAACTTCCAGGAGCTTGAAACTTTGCTCTTACAGCATCCATCAGATCTGTCTTGCAGATAAATGGTAGCATTACAGCACATGCAAGACTGTATTCTGTATCTTTATATCATCCCTGTCGCCTTTTAAATGATACCATTTAGAACCCAATCCTTCATATCACAAGTTTCAAAGTCTTCAAACAGAGAGTTTGTACAAATAAGACATTAAGACATTGCTTTGTCTTGTTCAAATGCATCGTGTTTTTACACAGTGCATTACATAACAGCCACATCTATAGGGTCTTTCCACTGTACCCAGAGCTTTTGAAGCAAAGCTTCACAACCATGAGGAATAAATACAGAGGAGTGCTAGGATTTAATGCGCTAAATTTGCCAGTGTCTGGTTCCTTTCTATGGCTCATTCTCTCATTATGTATTTGTGTTATGCTCAAAATAAAAAGAAGAAATCATTGCATGAATGGTCTCAGAAATACAAGATATACGTAAGATGCTAAGCATTAAACCATGTCAAGAGGTGAGTGTGTCATTGCAGTTGGACCGAAACAGTATTGGTATTATCTTACGTCACACTTCTGTTAATGAGTTTGTCACAGTTCATTGGGATTTTGGTGTACAACTCATCTTTCATAATTTTCATAAACCAGTATGTCATGCCTTTTCTATGGTAAAGAGGCTAAACATTTGTGGTTTTGGCTGCAAACCCCAGTGTGGTTTCAGCATTCCGCATGGGTAAAGTGTCAGTGTTGGGCCCAGTCCTGTTTCATACCTTTATTGGTGATCTGGATGAGGGGATCTGCATGAGTCCACCATCAGCAGATTTGCAGGTGACACCAAGCTGGGGGAAAGTGTTGATCTATTGGAGGGTAGGAGGGCTTTGCAGGGGGACCTGGACAGGCTGGATCATTGGGCTGAATCCAGCAGTATGAGGTTCAATGAGACTAGGTGCTGGCTCCAGCGCTACAGGCTGGGGACAGAGTGACTGGACAGCGGCCAGGCAGAAAGGGACATAGGGGTACTGGTTGGCAGCAGACTGAACATGAGCCAGCAGTGTGCCCAGATGGCCAAGAAGGCCAACGGCATCCTGGCCTGTATTAGGAATTGTGTGGCCAGCAGGACCAGGGAAGTGATTCTTCCCCTGTACTTGGTGCTGGTGAGACCACCTTGAGTCCTGTGTCCAGTTCTGGGCCTCCCAATTCAGAAAGGATATTGAGGTGCTGGAGTGTGTCCAGAGAAGGGCAGTGGAGCTGGGGAAGGGTCTGGATCACAAGTTTATGAGGAGCAGCTGAGAGAGCGGGGGGTGTTTAGCCT
The DNA here is from genome assembly GCF_965178545.1 of Coloeus monedula. Classification (NCBI taxonomy): domain Eukaryota; kingdom Metazoa; phylum Chordata; class Aves; order Passeriformes; family Corvidae; genus Coloeus; species Coloeus monedula. The sequence continues at coordinate 13,318,895 of NC_138822.1, read as the reverse complement.
GGAGAAAAGGAGACTTGGGGGTGACCTTATCACTCTGTACAAGTGCCTGAAAGGAGGGTGCAGCCAGGTGGGAGTCAGTCTCTTCTCCCAGGCAGTCAGATACAGGACAAGAAGACACAGTCTTAAGCTGCACCGGGGGGATTTATGTTGGACATTAGGAAAAATTTCTTCACTGAAAAGGTGATGGGGAATTGGAATGGGCTGCCCGGGGAGGTGGTGAAGTCACTGTCCCTGGAGGTGTTTAAGAAGAGCCTGGATGTTGCACTCAGTGGCCTAGTTGACAAGGTGGTGTTAGGTCATGGGTTGGACTTGGTTATCTCAGAGGCCTTTTCTAGCCTAGTTGATTCTGTGATTCTGTGATCAGGTCTTCAGCCTTAGGAGGCTTCTTGAAGGACAACACTTAGAAATTTAGAAGGATATTAAGATTTTTACTGGTCAAATTCTAGTAGTTTACCAGAACACCATTAAGATAAAAGATGTATGTAAAAGCAAGAGTGTTTTGAAGGTCTGTGGGCAGGTAGGGACAGTGTGCCCCAATCCATCCCCTCAGTGATGATTGATGCAGGGTTCACACAGGTATGTGTGCATCTTACATTCACTCTTGTCCTGCATTTGGCTCTCAAATACGCTTCCGACAAGTCTGACTATTTGAAATATTACCAGAATTTGGACAAAATATTTTCTAGGTTTTTTTTTTTTTCTTTTTATTGTTACCAGAATAATTACCCAACCAGAAAGATTAGAGGAGAGCTAGTGTTAAGAGCGGAAGTATTAATCATAAGGATTTTGTTCTTAATGTTGTTATATGCAATAATTCCAACATATACACCTTAAATTGTAAATCACATCATGATATGAAATCACGATCACAGAGTAAGAAACTTATGTTGTAATTTAAACAATAATTTGATGTTAGCAAGGTTGAAGCAGTGTTTGCTTAGAGAGTCATTAAAAAGTTCTCTTAGTGTTTGTGTGTATTATCAGGATGATGTGTTTATAATATAGTATATACTCATTCTCTTCTCTAGAGCTAGTTGATTTGCATTAATTGTTCCCCACTGCTTCTTTATCCCTTTCTATATGCTTATAATTACAAAAGGACCTCATCAAAACAAACAAAAATCACTTCTCCTCCTTCCATAATCACCTTTCCCTTCCAAACCATCTTTTTTCACTGTCCTTGCAACGTAATGATTGAATAGTCAGTATCACAAGCCTTGCTTACAATACTTCATATGGCATTCATTTGCACATTTCAAGGTTTTTAAAACTGCAGCTGCTTATGGTTTTGATCAAGATGAAAAATACTGTTGCTCTCCTGAAACTCAATAAAATAAATAAAACTGCAAGTTAAAAAGTTTGTTTCCCTTTCTGAACTCTTTTTCAGAATGACAGTATTTTAATCAGTTTGAAGTATTTTTTAGTCTTGTAGGTTAGTTATTTACACAGGCAGTCAAATGAATAGATGGGAGGGAGTAGGAAGAGCATGGAGAGAAATGGCTTCTAGAGAAAGGAGATGCTCTTAATAGTTGGAATAGACAGAGGATGGCTGAAATATCTGGGTGAAGTTGCCATCGGCTTTGGGTGTAACTAAGTTGACTGTTTCCCTCATTTCCTAGTGGTAGAAACAACTACAGATGCTTCAAAGACATGATTTGAATAACCAGTGCAGGACTGTTGGGAAGATGTTTAAATCTAAAAAGTTCCATTTTCCAAGATCAGCCAGACATAGACATGGAGCAGGAAAGCATAAACACCTATCAGAACAGACAGATATAAGAAATCCAAGTAAAACTGGGGATGAAGAATGATACTCCTTATAAATCACTCTACATCTTATAGCAACTTAATCCAGAACTCTCATTAATATCTGGGTGTTGGGCTAAATGGCTAGCACAGGGAATAATAACAGTATCATCCTCAGCAGTGGTCTTCTCGTAACTCGTAATTCCTTAATAGAGTATTGCAGAATGCTGATACATGTAGAAGTTTATTCACCAGAACAAAATCCTGACTGTGTGACCAGTGGCCACAGCTGGATGTAGTCCAAGGCACCCCTTTCAGTTCCAGGCACTCAAATCATGGACCTCATTAGAGCCATCCCTCTGTACATTACCAGAGCTGATGATGCCACTGTTCTGCCACTTCTCCTGCAGTCTGTGAAACAGGGGTACACGAGGAAATTTGCTATATTTCTTGTGTAAGACTTTAGATGTTGATTTGACAGTAATATACAACAGATTTTGTGGTGTGTGTTTGGAAGTAGGATTCCCTTCTACTTTGAGAAACCCTGGACATGCAGAAGGGCCTTAATTCTGTACCAAAGCCATTACTGCTTCAGACATGAGTTTGTCATTAATTTGAAGCTGAATTCAAAGGCGGTTCATTCTAAATTCCAATGAAGATATGAATCAGCTTATAGTTCTTAGCAGGAAGGATTTCTTACAGTAGTAAAATGCTGGGGTTTGTCCCACATGGAATTTTAAACCTGTAGGTAAAATCGAAGTAAGGACAGTGAGTATGTTTCAATAATTGACATAGTTTTCTATATCTGTGACTGATTTCTTAGAACCCACCAGCAGAGGAAAGCCTAAACAGCTGATGCCAAGTCTAGGGAAATCCTAACAGTAGTGCTAGAATTGACTGGGTTTCTGCTAATAGAGACTACATTCTCCTTTTCTTTATCCGTGTAAGTTTATTAGGTATAAATCTGCTGCATTTTTTTAAAAATTATAATTTCAAGGAATTTTGGAAGAGAATTAAAAATGTATAACTATTTTGCAGTGAGAAGTCATCTTTGATGGTTCGAAATCTGTATTTCTCTGGTTTTGATGATAACTACAAATTTTGTGAAGAGATAGCCACTTCTGGACTGTTCTTTAAAAGACCCTTAATTAGATTTAGTCTTCCTAATTTTATCTAATTAGGTGCTAAATAGTTTGTCTCTAGTGGCTGTTTAACAGTCTGGATGATTTAGGTTGTACACTTAGACTTTTTTGGCTCTTGCCTGAGATAAGAGAATCGCAGTGGCTGTAGAGATTTCTGATTTTTTTTAATGACAGTTCAATTTTAAAGCAAAGCTGAAATTAATTTGTTTCAGGCCTTGTGAAATATTTTCCCTTCAAAACCATAATAATGTATTCTATAAAAGTTAAAATGCTAAGAATGCTATAAAAATTATTTTCTGGGGATTTGTTATTTTATTCTTACTTTGTTCTGATGACAGCAAATCTACTTGACTGAGAAAGGAAACAAGCTTTGGGGGGTTGATCTTGGGTGGTTGCTAGCTGCTCTATCACCCTCCTTCTTCACCAGGACAGGAGAGACAATAAGAAGGAAAAGCTTGTGGGTCAAGATGAGAGCAGGGAGGTCACTCAGCAATTACCATCACAGGCAAAACAGACTCGGGGAAATTAATTTAATTTATTTCCAATTAAAAATATAGAGTAGGATTGTGAGAAACAAAGGGAAAACCTAAAACACCTCTCCCATACCCCTCCCTTCCCAAACTCAGCTTCCCTCCCAACTGTTCTATATCCCCCCCCGCCAGGAGGTGCAGGGGGATGGGTAATGGGGGTTGTAGTCAATTCCTAGTTTGTGGTCCCTTCTCCTATCTCCTCATGCTCTTCCCCTACTCCATCTTGGGTCCTCATCATGGGATGCAGACTGTCAGAAACAGACTGCTCCAGCAAGGGTCCCCCATGGGCCACAGGTCCTGCCAGAAAACCTGCTCCTGTGTGGGCTACAGGCTGCAGCTCCTGCCTGGACCCTGCTCTGGCATGGAGTTGCTATGGGTTGAAGCTTCCTTCAGGGCTTATCCACCTGGAGGATGGCTTATCCTCCAAATGCTGCAGATGGGGCTCTGCTCCACCGTGGACCTCCACAGGCTGCGGGTGACAGCTGCCTCACCATGGTCTTTGTCATGGGCTGCAGGGAAATCTCAGCTCCAGCACGCTGAACACCTCTTTTCAGCAGGACCTGTAGTGATAGGACAAGGGGTAATGGTTTTAAACTAAAGAAGGTCAATTTTGGCTAGATATAAGGAAGGAGTTTTATACAATGAGGATGGTTAAACACTGGTGCAGATTTTTCAGAGAGGTAGATGCCTCATCTCTGTAAACATTGAGGGTTAGGTATGACGAGGCTTTGAACAACCTGTTCTAGTTCAAGATGTGTCTGATCATTGCAGGGGAGTTGCCCTAGCTGAGCTTTAAAGGTTTCTTTTGACAAATGATGATTCTATGATCTTGTCTGCCGAGCTCAGCTGTACACTGTGGTGGGTCCATTGGAACTGGCTGGACCAGCTGTGCTGGCACAGAGTCTCTGCTCACAGGGGCATCCTGCAGCTCACCTGCCAGCACCTGGGCAGCTGCACCCAGCACAGAGGGTAAATCGAATGTACAACAGAATTGAGGGTACCTCTGGTTAGTAGGAAGCCCCGACACTGAAGGCAAGATGTGGTGCAAGTTCTTGTCATAATTAGGAAACATGAAACTGTTCTAGACTGTAAATTCCACTGATGACTCTGGAACAGGTAAAGGCTGTAATTTTTTTTATTTAAGGACTCCCTCTTTATGTGCAAAAAACCCCAAAAACTGGAATCATGTCTTATCAATGAGATGCTTCTTTGCATTACAGTTTCTTTGCTACAGTTGATATTGTTGATCTAATTCAAAACAATGTGAAGGCTCTAAGATCTTTGCATTTGCTGACTAATGCAAAGTCTGCTAGGTGAGTAGCTGAATAATGGAAATCTGATGTGTGCTCAGCCTGCTGGGATGATACCTGGCAGGTTTCTTTTTGGTGTGATTCAAGATTTTCTTTCCCCTATCCCTTTCAGTGGTATTAGTGTTAAAGCACCCTTGGTAATTTTTCCATGAATACTTTGTTCTTTGAAATTTAATAGAATTATATTTTTTTTTTTTATTAACATGTTAACAAAGCTTTGATGTTTTAATTCACAGTGAATTAGACATCTTCAGTGGTATTCTAGTTTCAAGTTCAGGAGGACATTTGGGTTTAGGTTGCTGTAGGTGAGGAGCAGGTTTGGACAAACGCTTTGTTGCAGCTTTAGAGGGCCAATTCAGGTTTCCTTGCAGAATCAGTTTGCACTTGTGTCACTCAGTAAGGGTACTGAACTGACAGTGCATTGTGATGGCATTACGCTGGGAGCTAAGGGACTTTCTTAGGGCAGGAAGCTTATTCTGACTTGCCTGAAATGTAATCTGTTCTCCAGAGACAGAAGACTGTGGTTATTAGTACAAAACTACTATTTTAATATGTCTGATAATAATAGGCTGTTAAAGTCAGCATCCTGAACAGCATCAGATTCAGTCCTTATAAGAAAAACACTGACACCTGGGAGGCAAGAGGAGTTATATTAAGTCAGTCATGTTGCACTTTTTTTTCCCCAAAAAAGTGATTTTTAAATTATTTTGTGACCAAAATTTGATTGATAATTGACTGATTTTAGAGCTCCCTAACATCAGCATTGTAAGGCACAAGCACCTGAAGCAGTAGAGGTGAGGAGACCTTAGAGCTAAAAGCAAAGTCAGAAGAATACAATGTATAAATTTCAGAAATAGACAAGAAATGGCAGTTATAAACCTTTACGTGTGACTCCTTGAATCCCTTCACTTGAGAAGAATACACAAAGTATTTTATGTTTAACAAGTACACCATTTTTTTATTAATTGAATGTGTTTATCTTGTGAGCAAGTGCATGCTACAGTATGTCCTTGAGGGAAGCAGATCTGAAATACTGAGTTATTCCAGGCCCTGGGTAGGATTAGGACAGTAAAGTGAAAGGGACTTGGCCTTTTTATGTTCTGAGGAAAAGGCAAAAGTGAAAACAGCAGCTAAGAGTCTGTACACAGCTGTCTAATTTTGTTTCAGGGACAGCCAGAGCTTGCCACCAGGCTTCTTGGGTTTTGTGCATGTATTCACCTTGCTGCTTAGAATAAAATACCTGAGGCTGGAAGGTGGAATAGGCTCACACAGTAGTTGGGTGATGAAGGGAAAGGAATCCACAGGTTGCTTCCGCAAGTAGTTTGTGGTACAAAATAGTTTATATTACTTGGTTATATATCAGGACCACATTCACCAGATACTGTGGAAGAATGTCCTGTCTGGTTTGCAGCGTGACAATAAGACAAAAATCAATGGGTGAGTATTAACTGGAAGCACAGGAAAACAGTATTAATCAATATGATTAGTTCAGCTCTGGCTTTTTGCGTATTTTGTAGGAGGAGATTAAAGGAAGATGATGGTTTTCTGCAGATATATCCAGCCTACCTCTGTGGGATATCACTGGAGAAAGGTCATAAATTTTCATTTGAAAATTTAACACTGTGGGATAATCATGGATATGCTACTATTGCTGTTCCTGCTGCAAGGCTGAGTGAGAGCTCACAGTGGAGGATGGGGAAGGGAAAACAAAGCAGGTAATGCTTGAAAATGTGATCCGGTAGAGAGGAAATGCTTTCAAAAAGACTTTTTAGGTTAGCTATCTTCCCTGCAATGTTGTGGATAGTTCTGGCTGAGGCAAGTTTATCATTCTCAAGGCCTGGGAAAAGGATGTTGCAATAATCTTTACAATTGCTGTAAGACTTCTACAGTGAGATCATAACAGTATTTTTTGGCCTGCAGTGGTTATGAAAACTGTTGAGCCAGGTGTTTAAGTAAGAGTGCCCAGCACAAAACACAGATGTTACAGATCATGGAATAACTTGTTGTACTGCTGCCTTTTCTCCATCAGTAATCACTCTGTCTTGAGGAATGGAAGCCAGTATTTCTTAGTGGCTGCAGAACCTGTCTCTTAGAACAAGTGATTGCCGCACAGCAAGAACTGACGCTAGAAATGCTATTGATCGCTGTTTTTATGGCTGTTGTTCTTCAACTAAAAAACTTTTTAGAAGTAAAAAATAAAGCACAAATCAGAATATTCTTGACAGTTAAATAGAAGTACTTAGTAATTTTTTACATATTTAATGATGTGAATACACTGAGGAGCATAATCATTTTATTGAAGATGTACTGCTAAGCTCTTGTATGGCAAGATAAGAAGACAGTGATTAAAGCATTGTTAACTGGTGTCTGTAATGAATTGAATTCTGTATTTAACTTGGTCAGAGTTTATCTGAATGGTAGTTACACCGAAAAATAACCTGAAGCATTTTTGCAGTTATTTCAAGGCCTCCGAGTGTTTAATGAGAGAACATTTAGTGCAGTGACAACCTATCACATCTGTTTTTATGTTTCAAAACATAGCCTGTGCTCGGGTCCCAGATATTCAATATAATCTTCGCTGGCTTTCTGCCATTTATGTCACACACATAAGGTAGAATTCTAGTGCAAGGGACCACAAATGGGAAGCTGATATGTAACAGCATAACTTCAAAATGAGTGCTACATTATTTTAGCCAGCCACCTTCAGTTCAGGATGGGAGAGAGAGTATGAGTAGAGACATGAGTCCAAGTCTACCAGAAAACTGCTGGAAAGAAGACCTAAAGACGTGCAGCATGAATTCAGTAAAGTGTGTTTATATGTTAGGCGTATTTTTTGCATCATGCAGTTGAATGCATAAAGTTTCTTTTCCTTCAGAGAGCCAATGGGCACAGAAGACAAATGAGGGGGGTTTTTAGTCCAGATGACTTATAGAGGTCCAGTCTCCATCATTATGTCATTGTATTTTGTTGGCATTTGATCCTGAGAAATGTGAGTATTGGAAGAGAAATTTTCTCTGTTTTGGGTTTCTTTGTGGTTTTAAAGATTCATGTGCTTGAACCTTACTAGCATCAATCTAAAGAGAAAAATTAATTTTACTATGTATCACTAACTAGCATCTTCTAATTATATATTTTACTGTAAAGTCTATAATCATATTATATTTCTTAGTTGCTATTCAATTACAGGGGAAGAACAGTAGGAAGCTTAAGACATAGTTTAGCAAAAGATGCTGCATTAGAAATATTTTTCGTTTCTGTTTCCTTTCTGTGCTGGAATTTATACATGTTATTTTCTAGATAAGGGAATTAAGAGAAATTGGCTTGATACTGTTTGATAATCCTTTCTGAATTAATTCAAAGTGGCTTAATATACTCAAAAACATGTGAGTCATTGGGAAAATTTTAAAAGTTGCCTCTTTCAATGGATGTTCTTCTTGTTCTCTGTGTATATCTTTTGTTAGTTAAATCTGCCATCTGCCTACTAATTTTTAAGGAGTTCTAGTGTATCATTGGTTAATAATTGCCTTGAAACTTACAATAGACTCAGAGTTATTAAGGATAAAACTCAGACTGATAGTACAGATGGGTCCTTTTACTTATGTAGTGCAAATGCTGTATGTCAGCTCTAGAAATCTTACTGAACTATATAAATAAAACAGAATGCATTTGGGCTAACAATTAGTCAGTGTTCTGTAAATGATGTGGGAAAGGTACCCAGCTCAAATTTAGGTATAAGTTGTTATTGAATTTGCATTGGGAAGATGAAACAAATTGTTTTCTGATGTAATGTTGGTTAATTTTTTCATTGAGTCTCCCAGCATTTATATTTCCAGCATTGTAGTAGACATTTGTTGGGGGAATTTTTTTTGCAGCTGGAAGATGTTTTATTTTGTTGCTGTTTTGTAGTTGGCAGCTCAGAAATTTCAGGGAGTTACTTTTTGCCCTTATGAACATGTTCCTTTGTGAGCTCTCTGTGACTTATCAGAATGGCTGTAGCCAGCTTAATTTGGCTTTGTGAAATAAGCATCACCAACATGTCAAGCCAATGACTCTTGAAGACAAATATCACTAAGAACTCTATTAAAAACAATGAACCTGTAAAAATGTGTCACCTAGAAATACTTACTTTTTCAAATATTTTGATTGCTCTTTCTCAGATTTTGTCTCTGTGCAGAATATGTGTGTTGAAAATGCTTTTTCCCACCCCCCCCTGCCCCCCAAGTGCTTCATCTAGCTTGAGTCAGGGATAGAAAAAGAAAGGGGATATGGAAGAACATGACTGAAATACAAACACAGCTTTGAAAACAACCTTAGTGGTTTTACTTGTCCAAGTGTTTTGGCAGAGGTAAGCCTCCCTTTCCTTGTCTAAACTTTATATATCTTATCATATGAGTGGCATCTTGTTTCTTCAATTACCCTTCCTCCCATTTTCCTTGAAATGGATAAGAAATGTGTGTTCAGGAAATACTTTTCAGCTTGCTGGAGCAGATTGACAATTTTTATGTTGTAAAAAGTGGTGTTTGAAAGCTCAGTTTAGGAATCTGCAAGTATATAATTTATTTTCAGACACTGTAGATAAATACTCATAGAAGCTATCTGGCTTATTCATTTAAACAGCCATCTTAGGCTCATCACTTCCTTATTTCATCACTGCCTACCAGTTGGGCAGTTTGGAAAGTGTAAGATCTCTTGGAAGCTCCTAAGCAAGGAAGCTTGGGTTTTTTTAAATGTGACAGTGCTGAGTAGCTGTGATTCAATGATCTTTTTTTTATGGGGTTGGTGAGTCCACCTCTGGTATGTTGAAGTGGTTTAGTCCAATCAGTTGCATGTTCCTGTAACAAGATTATGGGAACCTACTGGTGATCATTGAGTTCCCTTTTCCTGTTGTAGTGTAATTTTTTTTTTCTGTGCTAAATTTCACTTAAGTACATTTAAAATGGAAGTCTGAAAAATTCTCTAGTTCTCTAGTACTCAAAAAAAGTCAAAATTATTGTGATAATTAGAAACACTTATCTTGAGGCAGAGATCCTAATGCAAATATCTTTAGCCCTCCAGAGCAAGATTTCCAAACTTGCAGCATAAACGGTGAATAATGAGGCCTAAAGAAACTGTTATTTGAGAGAAGAAGAAAAAGGAATCTGTTTGGAATAGTTGGTGTAATCCACAAAGGCAAAACTGCTGTCTTCCACAGAGCACTGAATACAAATCCTGGCTGTTTTACTGTCCTCCTTGGGTGGGACTTGCTGAGGCAGGCAGCTGTACAGTGTGCTGCTTTTGCATTTCATATGTGTTGTCTAAGCTTAACTGATGAACATCGGCATAGCCTGATGTTCACAGAAACAGTATTAAGTTTTTTTCCAGGAATTCAGTTGTTCCATTCATAGGGACGTTGTCAGCTATGAGAGATGATGGTGTTGGGTCAGGGTGGTGTTCCTGAGGCTGTCCTCAGCTTCTTACCTGCCTGGCTTGGCAGTGCTCTTCAACAGCCCTGGTGCAGTTTGTTCACCTGGAAAGGGGGTGATGACATATCCAGTCTGCTGGGAATTTTGCAGGGGGCTTTCTGTGTGGAATTTCTGGCAGGTTTTTGGGTCTCCTGATTTGCATCCACTATTGTCAATGCAACTGGAAGCGCTACAGTTTTGCATCTTCATAGGGTAAGTGGTTTTGGCAGAAATACTCCAGACGTTACGAAACACTCACAAAAGTAGGTTCTGCTTAGCTTTCCATTTGCTCTCTGTGGCAGCCAGAGCACTTTGGAGAGTCAACCAAATCTGCTATTCTTCACAAAGCTTGTAGTTTGCCTGGAATTCCCAGTGTTCTCAGCAAGGAGTAGTACGGCGTGTTACCACTCATGGAGTGCTGATTTAGGTGGTGTGGTTTGTTGAGGTTTTTTCAGGTTCTTTTAGTAAATGAAGTAGCAAGACATCATCTGGAATCTTTGTAATTCCTAATTTTGTAATTCATATGTGTTGGGGTTTTTAAGAGACCTAGGTTTTTTTCCTGTTAAAGGAATTTTCCCCCATTCTATTACTAAGACGATAAATCGCTGGGTACTTAAGAAAAGACAAAAGGGCCTGGCCACCTTTTTTTTTCACCGGGGTGTGGGTTCAGTTCGCTCTCAGCGTCCAGAGAGAGGAGCTGCAGGGAAAGGAGCTGCTGGTTCCTCTTCTCGGCCGTTTTTTTTTTTTCTTTTTCTGCTGGAGACAAGGCCGGGATCCCAAAGCCGCTTTCCCTGCCCTGCTGGAGGCCGGGCTGTGGCTGCCCTGCCCCGCTGCTGCTGCTGCTTCGAGCTTTCGCTACGCTGTAGCCCTGCTCGCCCTGCCTGCCTGGGCATCCGTGGGGTTCTCCCATCTGGATACATCTCGTCTGCCACCCGGGATTTGTGCTCGTCCCTGCCGCTCCAGCCTGCCGCTCCAGCCTGCTGTTGCCCAGGGTCCGGCCGGACACCGGGATCGGCTGCCCAGGGCTTTGCGAAGCCTTTGTCCCATCCCTTCCCGGCATCCCAGGCCACCAGGGCCGCGTGCTCCCCGAGCTCGCTCCGGAGCGCCCCCTGCAGCCGCGGGGGAACCATCGCACCTGCCCTGCTCACCGGGAGCCGCCAGCGCCCCTGCCGGCTGCGAGCGGAACTGCACCCCAGGGGAAAGGGCCCGACAGCCCAGAGGGCTGGCACTGGGCTGGGATTGTTTGCTGCTACTGCCAGAATTGTTGCTGTTTGCTTGACTGGTTATACACATAGAGATCTATCATAGTAAAGAACTGTTCTTCCTATTTTCCCACATCTTTGCCTAAAAGCCCCTTGATTTCAAAATTATAATAACTCAGAGGGAAAGGGGTTATATCTGCCACTTCAAGGGAGGCTTCTGCCTTCCTTAGCAGACACCTGTCTTTCAAAACCAAGACAATATGTTAAAGAGAATGTGTGACCAGCATGGTGGAGAAGGAAAATTTGTTTAGGCATATATTTATCATTCAGAAATACGATTAGAGGCAGGTTAGCAGATAGAAACTGAAGGACTTCTGTCTGTGCAACAGATGCATGTTTTACTGTTTAATCTCTTCACAGAGTACTGCAGATGTTCAGTGCTTGATTTAGAAAGTTAGGGATGGGAAGGATCGCAGCCATAATTAAAAAGGATTTGTTTTCTGAACACGGTTTTTATTTCTTCATTCCTTCAATTGACCTTATGATAGGGATTCTGACTACCTTTAGTTTCATATTGAGTAAAATGGATGCATCTTTCAGACGTTCAGTGTTTCTCAAAGTTACCAAGTGTGATTTCCCTTCCTCTCTTTTAATCTTATGTGATTTTAATATTTTATGATATTAGTGGTTATTTCTGAGATAGAAATGTTAGTAGTAATTTTGGAGAATTATTTTTTCTTAGGTTAATAAGCATCTTAGGGGTGTTCTGGCCTCTTTGACCAAGGATACATAAGCCAAAAAAAAGGTATTTTAATGCCTGAATTCCTGGAGACTGACGGCTTTCTTCTGGGGTAATTTTTTTTAAGGTTTTGGAAATATGACATGACTTCCAGTAAGTTGCCTTTACATCATAGTAATTTTCATCTTACTTAATAAAACCTGGTTTTTGGTTTTTTTATTAATAAATAAAATAAACTTGCTCTTCACACTTCAGAAAATTCTTTATATCTTAATTCGACTTCAAATGGCATAAAACTAGGGAACCTAGGTTAAAATAACCTTTGACTTGTTCCTTTCACAGTTCTCTTTGTTGGCCATGAAAAATAAAAAGACTTATTTTCCTTAAACTTTTAAGTTTGCAGGACTTCACCTGTGCAGTGAATACGTAAATTGTTCAAATATGGGTCAATATTATCTAAATTTCACAAATATTTAGAATACAGAAGTTTTCTTTGTCATTCTTTGTTCCTTATTTTAAAATTATATTCTAAAAACTATTTCCTTAAAAAAGCTCCACAATTTCAGTTTTATATCTTGTAAATGAAGTAAATGAGGTGAAATTTGGTACATCCTAATTATTTGGCAAGGAGTACAGTAGGGCTGTCAAACCTGGTAGCTTATTAAATCATCATTTGTAACAATTTCAGCACTGGGTAATTAACATTTTGGTGGAGGAAGTCTTGTGCAGATTAGTAAACTGTTGGAATATGAATTAATTTTAGTTTAAAGCCATGGTGACGGCCCTGCTTCAACAGGGAGCTTGGAACAGATGAGCCACTGTGATCCCTTCCAACCTTACCCATCCCGTGATTTACAAAATAATTTTAATCATGTTCAGGGCTTGTTTGAAACCCATAAATCTTACAGATTTTCAGATCAAATCTTACAGATATATTCCAGTAAATACTACTGTTCTTCCTCAGCAGGTGAATTTGTGAATTAATTTCATTACTATTTCTTACATTTTATGTTTTGGCATATTATTCTTTGGAAAAGAGCTGTAAACAAAACCATTGTTTGTGTGAAAAGATGAATATCTAGCCTTTTTGGTGAAGTATACAGTCCCGTTTGTTTTTTATAGGGCAAGGCAGTGGGAAGCTTGGCAAACAAGCATAACTTAATTTGCTTTCAAAGATGTGAATGCCTCTTGAAGTGAAAAGACCCACTCTGTTGCAAATCTAAAATTAGATTACATATATTATACTCAAAGCTGACAAAACAGAATTGCTCCATGATGTGTCATTTTGTTGATATGAAAATTATTTAAAAATCCTTTTTATGTGGGCTTTTTTATTTAAGTTTAAGCTCAGATTAAATACTTCAGACCTCATAGTCCTGTTCTCTGATGAATCTCTGTATTTTTTTTTATCTTAAAATAAAATAAAAAGAAAGGGAAATGAGGAAGTTACTGGAAAAATTGATCCACATTCCATTATGTGCAGATGGCTGGATTCCTGACACAGCTTCCACAGCCTTAACCCATGAGAATTTTCAAGCCCTTCAATGAATAAAAGAAATTACAGAGGGAGATCAGAGCTTTCTGCCTAAACCAGGCATTTCTGCGTCTGCTCCTTGTCAAACCCTATGGAAAAATTTTACTTATACTTTTACATAATTTTTATACTTAAATTTATACTGTGTATAGCTACGTAACTTTTATACTTATATTTTATTTTTACCTTGCCTATATTTCAAGGTTGTCTCAGGTGTCACTAGAGACTCGGGAAAGCTTAGTCTCTTAGGACATGGTACCTGTGAGGTGAGTGCCACAGGTGCAAGGTCAGACCAAGATCAGGCCAAGGCAGGTATAGTTAGGGGATGCTGCACTACTTAGCACATCTTGTTTGCTTGCTTCTGAGCCTTCTGGGACTTTTCCAAAGAAGATATAGCAGGTCTGTTCGTTGGATTTCTTTGACACTGCAGCTTTAAGCAAAATATTGCAGTGTTTGGTACAAGATAACCATATCTTGCATTCTCTGTAGTGTGGTACAGCACAGTTCACTGAGACTGAAAGCTGTCCTCCTTCTAATATAGATAGGAGTTGAAAAAATGATGCATCAGGTCGCTGTGTCCCCTAATCCAGGCAAAGCTATTTAGGTACGATGCTTGGCCCAGGCCTACTCTTTGTGGCAAAAGAAAATGAAATACGAACATGCTATGTGGGCAATTTCATACCTACCTGTATTATCTTTCTAGACATCTCTTCCACAATACTTTTTTTCCTGTTAATTTATCTTACTGAGAATTAGTTTGCCATTTCAATTTACATTTTGAGCATTATCGCACTTAGCAATGGCAGGAGACAAAGGAATTGAAAATGTACAGTTATAGTATTTTGTAGCTTTATTACTCCTTGTCTTCAGCAGATGCTGGTTTTGCTAGTGACTTTCTTGTTTATACTCTGTTTTCCTTTAACCCTCACATCACTTGTCAAACACAGATTTAAACTAAGACAGCTTGTTTTCCTCAAGGGGGTTCCCTTTATACCTTTTCTGGTATACTGAGGCAGATATCTGAATGGGTTACCCATGCCACAGCTTGAGCATGAGATTGATTTAGGGACAGAAAGTGGGTCATGTCCGTCGTGCCTGAAAAATACAGGATTTAGATCACCTACTTTACCCAATGTTTTGACTGTGATTTGCTGAAACAGTTCTTAAAATAGATACCTTGTAATTTTAACTCTCCTCTAAATGATACCTTTGCCAGGACAAGAATCAGTTTAGAGGACGTTAATGTATTCCCTCCCAGTTTATTGAAGAGCAAATCGGGTATCACATCTTAGAGAGACTTTATTAATTTAATGGCTTCCATTTTATATATCTATATCTATATCTATAAATCTATATCTATATCTGTATCTGTATCTATATCTATAAAGGTGGACTATCAGTGGGGGAAAAAAGAAGTTCCTGCCCACTTGCAAACGTGTGCTTCTGGGACAGCTGTGGTGGCACGGTAGCACAGCAGTTACTCCATCTAGCATAGCAGATAGACTTACAGCTGCAGCTCGCAGAACAGGCATTCCTAATTTTCTCTAGTAGTACAGTTCCTAAATTCTATCATTAATCACTTTACATATTTAATCTAAATACAGCAAAGTGTGGATTGCACTTATTACTTAAAGATAATCATAAAACTGAGAATATTAATCATAAAGCCTTGGTGAACAGAAGATAATATGTATGGAATATATAGTGTAATTACTCCATATTAGTATAATTACTCCATATATGTAGACATGGTATTGACTTATAAATTAATTGGTACAGTTCTACAAGACTTTGTCTCAGAGATGTTATATGAAAAACACTCCGGTTAGTTACTTGGCTTGTGCTAGTCACTGACACATTTTAGGTTTGTATAAAATCATCTACATAACATTTATTCTGGTAAAATCTTTATATTGTGTCACTTGACTATATTACATGTGAAGCACTAAGTTCTGCCTGAAGTAGCTGTATTTCCGCAGCTTGTTAGTTTTCTTGATTTTTCAGAAAGGAACTCCTGCAAATAATTTATTATTATTTATAATAAGGCATAAAACTTAGTTGACTGTGCACTAGTGAAGTACCTAAAACCCACCAGGAAAAGGAGACTACGTTTATGCACCTTATGGGTTAGATACCAGAATGTGAGGTTCAAAATGTTAGCACAAAATAATTAAAACAGAAAAAAGGTACTAATTCTCACTAGTGTGAGAACACATTGCCTGACTATAAACCTTCATCTTCTCCGGGTTGAATTAGTCATGGCATTTCTGTCATGCAAGGTCATGCCAATGTCTCAGAAGAGAAGATGAAGTTCTTGCTCTGTCACTTGCTTTGCTCTTGTTTGAAAAAGTCAAACAAACGAAACCAATCAGGCAGCCAAACAAACAGTTAACAAGAATGACAGAATTTTTAAAATACTTGTTTTGGTTTAAGTGAAAGGGAGGATGTCACTGTCAGCTTGTCTGGGCTTTACCTGGATACAAAAAAATGTATTTGCAACTCCTGTTTTGAGAATTAACAGTACACCAGTGCTAATCCCTTACTTTTTCAGCTCCTCAAAGTGTAATATAAACTCTATTTATATTTGAAAACAGAGAATTTTGACCTTTAGAAAAACCTGAGTTCAAGAAGTATAAAACTTGGTGTTAAAAGTGGAAGGTTTGCTGCAAATACAGGAAGAAAGGCATGCACTTTGGAAGCTGATGTTTACATAAAACCCCTAAATGTTACACTGGTATTTCTATGATAATTAATTAACATCATGCCAGGGGTAATCATAATTCAAATGACTTGTATGTTTCCTTTCTAACTGCTGTATTCTGTTCTTTTTAATACTTGATGACTTTCATCTAGCCAACAGCCCCTCTGAAGATATTTTTGGTGTAGTACTTGATGAAAATAGATCAGTCTTTTTTGTAGAATCCCCTTTAGATTTGTATGGGTTGTTTTCCTTTTCCACACCTCTACAAAGACTTTTCTATAAATTATCTCAAGAGCCAGTCAATAGCATTATAGTTTGTTTATTTTTTTGAAGCATGTTGTGACATCTAGATGCGATCTGAAGTGCTTGTAAGTAAAGCTGATTTGAGGAGACCAGTAGCACAGAGTTGGGTCTTTCTTGACATTAGCGCAGTGTTGTATTGCAAAATGGAGTGCTGTGCAGAGATTTCTGAAGCAGTGGAAACTCTAGTTAGTCATAAAGCTAACTTGTGTACCATAGAAAAAGCCTTCAACCTAGACAAACTCTTCATGTAATAATAAAAAGTATCTTTTTTTTTTCCTTTTAATTTAAAACAGTTGGATCATAATTTTAGAGGTGGCATGCTGTTTTATAAACTGCAGTGGTCCTTCAATGTCATAGTGATGATTTTATTAAACAGGTAAAACCAAAAATGTCTGGACATTATGGTATCTGGAGGAAATCCATTGTCTGTAAGGGAAGTCTTTGGCATTGGTTGTTCCTCCTATTGCTCAAGGCATGAGAAGATTTAAGGGCAGCTTCTTCCTCTTGCCAGCACTGGAACAAGAAGTTGCAAATTCAGGACTACTTCATTGGGGAAGGAGGTTGGGAGGTTGGGAAGTGTCTGGTGCAAGGAGCTGCTCACAGTGGAGTCAGCCAGGGGGTCAGACCAGACTTCCTGAGGCTTCATCCTGAGGATCCACGGTCCCTGGACAGCATGTGCTGATACTTCTGTGTCCTCCTGGGGAAAGGTTTCCTTACAGGCAGTCCTAGCTTGTCACATCCCAATTCTTGACAGTTGTCTATTTGGCCTATACTATTGATGAAAAATACCGTCTGGCAACAATAATGAAAATCCAGTATTTATATCACCAAAACCAAGCTATTATTAAATGGACCTAATAAATCTAAGATATTCAGCAAGAGTGTTTTTTTCTGCCTTGACATCCACTTAAATGCATGCATCATCCTCTGATACTCATTAAATAATTGCAGTACTTAGAGGGTTACTGTTTCTTTCAATGAAAACATCACAGCTTGATCTAAGCATTAACTACATCTAGCAACAGGAGTTGACAGTGCAAGTAGGGTTCTTAAATGTGTTAAGAGGAGGTTTGAAACCCTAAATGTGAAAGTGATATTTTAGAAATTACTCATTTGGAGCACAGTGTCCAATTTTAGGTTGCTTTTCAAAGTGGAAAAGAACAAGGCACTAAGAGGGCCATATAAGATAGGGAGCCATTAGAATGGCTAGTGTGCAGTGAAATTTGCTATATGAAAGTAGAGATTACAAATAAAGAAAATACTGATCAGGATTTGGGTGAAACATGCAAATTGTGAATGCTTATGAAAATGAATGGCTCCTTTTTCCTCTGTTATACCAAGAAGTGAAATTACTATGGAATAAAATTACTTACCTATTTCTGGTCTGCATCAGTGGGTCACTGAGAAGTAGTTTATAGACAGGTATTTTATTTTCAGTATTTTATTTATCTAACTGATATATTTATTTGGTCCTCCCGTATGACTAGTTGCTGAAGTCTAAAACAGCTATGAGTATCATCGTTTCTGTCATCCATGTCATAAATGGAGAACTGTGTGGTATCCTGAAAAGTGGAGGTGCTCTAAAAGCGGTATTTTTCTCTTCTGTTCAATGTTCTTACAAACCTGTGTCTGAGAGCAGAGTATTAGGTAAAATATGATCAAGCGTGGCATGTGCAATGCACTGCGGAACGGTACTGTTACAAACATTAAATTTTTTTTGTACATTTTAACAACACTGAATGCACAACCACAGTTTTTGACCATTATGCCAGCATTGATCTACACATTGTACATTAGCCTATTTGCTAGACTTGTCAAGGAATCCACTTCTGGGCTCTTGCATGTTTTTAAAACCTGTGAAGTCTGTGAAGCCTCTCTGGGTGCTGTCTCTCCTTGCTGCAGCCTCTGGCTGTGCCCAAGGGCCTCTGTGTCTCACCTGCAGACCCACGGCTGCCTCTGGCTGCAGGGTCGTGGGGTAACCCGTGGGCAGGGAGCTCAGAGGGGGCTGGGTGCCAGTGCTGTCCTTGCAGCAAGGAGCAGACCAGGGGGCTCAGGGAGGGAGGGAGGGAGCCTGCACAGCACCAGGCAGCCTGAGCCACCACTCATTTGTCCTTCAGAGAGAATGTTTCCTTAACGCTGGTCCCAGTCTCACCTGTCCCTCACCCTCCTGCCACGCCCTGCTGAGAAGAGTTCAGCTCCCTGACAGTCCCTGAAGGCACTGGAAGCAGCTGTTTGGTGCCCCATGAGCTGCCCCCCTCTTCAGGCTGAACCAGCCCTGGTCCTCCAGCCTCTGCTCACAGGGAAATGCTCAGGCCACAGCTGTGTTTGTGTCCCTCCACCGAGCGTACTGTCATTTATCAGTTTCCTGTTGGTGACAGGCCCCAAACCAGACTGTGCTGTGCGGTGGCACAGATCTGATACAGACCCAGACCTGCCAGTGGGCCAAACCCACTTTTTAAAAATTCTGTCTGGTTCCAAGAGTGGGTCAATAAAATATTTTGGTCAACTATGAGATCCATAAGAGCAAGTTAAGAAGTTGCTGTTTCCAAGATCATCAAGTCCGACCTTTGACCGAACACCACCTCGTCAGCTAAGCGTAGCACTGAGTGCCATGTCCTCTCATTTCTTGAACATTCCCAGGGATATTGTCTGCACTACCTCCCTGGGCAGCCTGTTCCAGTGCTTGAAATGTCATTTCTCTGCTTCAAAAGCTGTCAGTAAAAATACTAAATAGCCTTTGATGTCTTTGTTGTTAATTTTACACCTTTATGCTTGTCTGAATATTAAGATCTTTCCTGGGAATATCAAATACTAATACATTCCAATTGTTGGGGTGTTGGAAGCTGACTACCTTTTCTCTCTTGTTAGGAGAATAATAATACTCAATACTCATGTGAGATTTCCAATGTTTACAGTTTTTTAGAGTCATTAAATAAACAGATAAGAGAACCCTTGCTGAAGCTGGATTTACCTGAAGTGCAAGACATGAAAAATTGGAATGCAGTATTGTCAAATTCTAATGTTTTCATTTTACTTCTCTTGAGAGACTTCAGAGTGATGGCTGGATCACTAGTTTTGATTTAGTTTCCAGAGGTTAAATTGAAATTTTGAATAATTTAGCATGCAGAGGACCTTTCTACATTTTGGCTGCCATAACCACCCTCTCAAATGACCTTTTTTTTGTTTCTTTTATTGAGATCAGAGCGGGGCATTTTTCAGAATTTTACTGTTACTTTCTTTAAAGAAGTCACACAAATATATACTTTAATATAATTTTGTATGCAACATAGTCACCTGTCTCATCTTGTGTTAACATAGCCAGATATGGTGGAAAAAGCAGTATTTAAATGTGTATTGATGTGTCTGGTATGCTTGTAATTGTTCAAAGGCAATGCAGAGCTGAGTTAGATGTTAATAATCTAGTTATGGTTCCATTGTCATAGTCAATTCCATTTCAATAAATGCATATTTTTAAACTTAATTATGAAATTTAAACTGGGTAGTGAAGTACTTTTTATGTAGTAAAAGATACCTAAATTTTTCTGTGTAAATAGTAGAAGGCTAGTCTTGAGTAATTTTCAGGTAGCTCTCATATTTGTGAACTGCTGTAAGTAAAAACAAAACACCATATTGTATGTTTAAATTATTTAGTGTGCATATTTATGACAATAGCGTTCACATGGATCATTTATATGCAGTTTGGACGGGGGCAGTGATGCATAAAATGTAATGCAAATACACAGTATAATATTAGCATTTATGAAAATGTTTCATTTACAGAATACAGCATAATAGGCATTTTGAAGGTCTGATGCTTTTCCTGTGCCGGTAATCCTGATTAAAGTAAGGAATAAGTAGGAATTGACACAAGCTGGTGTAGTCCATTGTGCCAGTAATCCGTGGTTTAAGAGTTCATAAGATCTTGTGTTCATTGGTATGAAGGCACTTAGTTGAACCATCGTGTTAGTGGTCTGCTGAAAGATTTAATTTTGTCAGTTTCTATTAAGTATATCTTTTGCGTCCTTAGGACAAAAAGTTTCACAGGATAATTGAAAAAAATATTGTCAAAAGCAAAGACTCTGTAAGTAAAGACCCCACAGATAAATAATCTCTGGTGTATTTTGCAACCATTAAATAGACGTATATGGTCTATTAAGGCATGGATTTTATTTTTCAAGAAATAATGCTTTTGTATTGACTAATGGACTGACAGAAATAACTGGCAAACACCAGTTTAGGTACTGAAACTGTTGCAGTACCTAAACACAATGAAATTAAGAGAGGCCAGAGTGAAAGTTAATTGAATTTATGTTAGTATTTGTAACCCCTGTAGCTTTAGAGGATGGGGTTTTTTAGGTGTTGAAGATGTTGAGTTTCTTGGGCAGTTTAAAGGAAAAAAAGAAACACTCAAAAATAAAATCAGATGGATTGATTAAAATTCAGTTTATTGGCTTATCATCACATACTTCAAGCAAAGTTTTGTGGTCTTTATGAAAGAAGAAACTTCTTGACTGAAATATGAAGAATATCCATCACAGATGACAAAGCCTGAGAACTACTTTGTTATAGTAGACACAAAGATTTAGAGGAGGTCTAGTAGGAGGTTTTGACTAAACGTCTGTGATATATATTCACTAGTTATGGGAAAGTAGGAAGCTGTTTGATATAAATGATGAGTTGGAGGTAGGATTTTGCTCTGCAAACCTGCTGATAATGACAGCTGTTGAAGCTGCTCTAGGACATGTGGACAAAGGGTGGACAGATCTTTCCAAATTCAGGGAGGGCTGATTGAAAGTCAATATAAATTATATATAAGATCAAAATGCTTGAAGGGTGCAATTCCTCTTGAGAACCACCTAAAGGGAACAGAGGTGTGGTGAATGTTATTTTGTATTTATTGAGAGCAAATATACCAGTGGAGTGAAACTATTGCTCTGATTGGCTGAAGAAAGGGCAATTTTCTTTTGAGGGATGACTAACTGTTGATAGCATTTAGGATTAATGATGTAGGTGTTTTAGAAAAAAGCCAGTCAAACACCAGCCAAACAGAACCGCTGGATTTGTTTCTGCAAACTTGAATTCCTCATAAAATGTGTAAAATTGTTGTTTTAGAATGGCTAAAGCATGAACTGCTTTTATAAGAAAAGATCAAAGTGAGAGTGAGAATAAGGAGTTTGGATTTGTCAGTGAATAAGTGCAGTGAGCATTTAAAGGAATGTCACCACTTTTGTCTTTGCACCTTTAACTGATTTCCATGAGCTTAATATAGATTTTTTTTAATTGCTGCTTTCTCAAGGCAATTCTGGCTTTTAGTACAAGTGCAGAAGGCATAACAGTGAAACCAATCAATTTATTTAATTCTACCAATCTCTTACTCCTGTTCCTAAGAGCCTGCAAATCAAAGAATAGGGTTGTCTTTTTTTAAAATATTGTGGAAATTAAGAGTGATTTTATGCTTTTTATGGCTGAAAGTAATTTGAAATTTAAAAATGATACACTGATATCACAACCAGGCCATGTGCTTGCTATATTTTAAGAACTGTATTTCATTTTGGAGACCACTTATAGGAACTCAGCTGCTGGAACAACATGTTCATTGCAAAAAGCTGAGATAATTTCTTCTCAGCTATAGATATACCTATGTGGAAGATTCAGTGTTTTTCAAAAATAAATTTATGCATTATATTTTACTAATGAACTATGAATGTTGAACTGTGGTTAGCAGTCAAAATGTCTAGTCTGATTCTTCAGCTAGTTAGAAACTTCAAGATAGATACATCTTCTAATCTGATATACTGATATATGAAACTGATATATGTGGTGATTTGATCTGTGTTTCATACCTTTTCAGAGCTGTTTCAGATCACTCCTATGAAAAATTCATGTTGAAATTATAGTACATTACCAGGTACTTGTAGAACAATTATCAGATTTTTCTAAGCAACCTAACTAGAAATTGAGCAAGAATTTGGTATCATGTGAAAATTTTAATATGAAACTGGAAAAGATTATATGGGAGAAATACGACAATGTTTGTAAGTTTTTGGTTTTTTCTGCAGGTATAGACTGCAGTTTTCTGTTAAAATTGAGAACTGCCCTTTCTGTTTATCAGAACAAGCTGTTATAAATAGCAGCATTGAAAAGATCTTACAAAATTATGGGAGTACTCGCTCACTTCAAGTCCCTTTTCCCATACAGGAGTGCAATATGGGTAAATGCAATATGTGAGTTGCTGGCCAAACCCAGGCCAATGCTGCATCCCCAGCAGAGAATCAGCTAACTGCAGCTCCATCAGGTGGTCACAGGCAGCTGGCATGGGTTTGAGAACTGGGGCAAATAGTTCTGTGAACAGATGCCAAAATAGGACACCAACAAAGGGCAGTCAGAAATAGTCATGACATGGAGGAGGTGATACTAGTGTAAACCATAAATTGCATCAGCAAGTTAGAAATACGTTTTGTTGTTTTCTATGTTGCGTTGGTTGGTGTGCCGTGTTTTGTTCTTTTTTTTTTTTAATGTCTTTTTTTCTAGCATTCTGTTTAGTTTTGATTTTGTCCTTAGAGATGTCACTTGCATCCAAAGCAGTGTGGCCAGCAGGTCAAGAGAGGTGATACTGTTCAGCTCTGGGGTCCCCAGCATAAGAAGGACATGGACCTATTGGAGCAAGTCCAAAGGAGGCCACCAAGATGATCAGAGGGATGGAGCACCTCTTCCATGAGAAAAGGCTGAAAGAATTGGGGTTGTTCAACATGGAGAAGAGAAGGCTTTAGAGTGACCTAATTGTGGCCTTGCCTTTTCTGGAGGAGTTACAAGAAAGATGGAGAGGAGCTTCTTACAAGAGCATGTATTGACAGGACAAGGGACAAGGTGGGGATGGTTTTACAATGAAAGAGAGTAGGTTCAGATTAGAATTTAGGAAGAAATTCTTTACTGTGAGGGTGATGAGGCACTGGCACAGGCTGCCCAGAGAAACTGTGGATGCCCCATTCCAGGAAGTGTTCAGGGCCAGTTTGGATGGGGCTCTGAGCAACCTGGTCTAATGAAAGATGTCCCTGCCCATGGCAGGTGGATTGAAACTAGGAGATCCCTTTCAACTCAAACTATTCTTTGGCCAGTATGTTGGTAAATCAAATCTGTGCTGGAAATTCAGGCCGTCTGCTTCATATTTGAAATTATAATTTTGCAACAAGTGAAATAGAAGTGTTTCTTCCGTCATTTGATATTACTTACCACTTTATTAAAACGTATTGCTATTTCCAAAGGTATCTCATGCTCTCCTGCCTTTTTTCTCTGAGGTTTAATTTCTTGTGAAAACCTTAATTTTCCTTGTAATGCCTGGTCATTGAAATGAATACAGAGTACTCAAGAATATAAATTGTGAAGAATAAATATTAAAGGAAAAGGAGAATGTCAGTGTGAAGGTATTTGCTGACCCCTCCTAGTTCTAGAAGTGAAACAGCTAGGAAAAAAATAATGCAGATAGTGCATGCATGCATCTAGAGATGCTCAGGTTAGTTATCTATAATACCACAGATATACTTCCTCTTCCTGCTGCACTGGTACCAGGTATTGCAAGAGCTGAAGGAAGCTTGGCGAGAAAGCGAAGTAAGCTGAGGAGAAAAACTTCTTGCTTGAGCTGGGTGGGGTTTGTCTCTATATTTAGCACAGGAGTGAAAACTGCTGCCTGTCATTGTCTCACTTCAATCTGATTGAGCAAACTGTCCCTGATCAGTAACCCCTAAACAGCTATGAGTATCCTAGTGGTCTGTATTGAATAAAGTTTAAAGATGATCAATTAAAAATGTTCCATGTTTTGCTCAAATTGACAATAATCAGGAAGAGTCAAATTCTATTGTACTAAAGTTTACAGTAAAAACATGTATAATTTAGGCTTCTGGTTTTTGCAGATAGAAAATACTTACTATTTGAAAGAGGAAAGATGCTTAGTGTTTGATTTCTATCTTTAAAAAGAGATTATTTGAGAATATCAATTTCATGTGAGAAGGAGGTGAGAGATATATGGGCACTAATTTTTATTTCTCTATGCATCATGTCATGATTTGCTTTTATTGTTCTTTGGTGCTTTTGATTAATCTTTTGATTAACCTGATTCTGTTTAAAGACCACTTGTAGAAAGTCTGACCAATGATGGAAAGGGAAAAATTGCTTCACAAACTTTGAAAAGGCAGCTCATTTAATTTTAACTATGAATTCGGTGCTGGCCATGAACTTCTCAGGGTTTTTTGAGAAATTTGACTGATGTGTTTTGTATTTGGTGGTATGTCTATCTAAACACATTTCACCGTTTGTGACTTGTTGAAGTGAAAACTTAAATTTTTCATGTTTCATTGTCCCTCAAGATGTTCTGCCTCTGTGTTTAAGCGTTGTGAGCACATCTTTGCAGATGTGGTACAGATGCAAAATCAATGAGTAAAGATATAGCTACTAAAGATAACAGAGACGTAAAGACCCTCATGTACCATGGATGCTCTTTGAGGTCTTGAAACTATTTATTTGTGTTCCTCTGGCAGCTCCTGAAGTGTAAGCCTTGATCTCAGCTTTTTCATGTTCTGTGAAGAAGCAGCATTTGTATGTCTGGAAGGAGCCTCGGGACCTCTGTGCTCTGCAGTGCTGCACAGAGTAGATAGGAAGCTGCTACAAGCAGGAAACCGCAGACCTGAGTACCTAAGCTCCTTGTGTAACAATTCAGGAGATGCAGGTACATTTAACTTGGGATTGCAACAATCAGCAGATGGGAGAGGGCTGAACTCGTCGGGAGAAAATGCTCTTGGTGCTGTGTGGGTTTTGATCTTGCCTCCTGGCTGCAGGTTGGATGTCCAGCTCCTTCCTAGTGTGAGTTCTTTCTTTCACAAACAGCAGAGGCATCACTTTGTTATAGGAAATGTCAGGAAGTGTATGGGAGGTGGTGTCTAAAAATAACAGTGATAATTGCTTTCTGCTGGTGGGAGGATTTATTTTGGAACACAGCAAAAAGAGGAAAGAGTGGAAAGGCTGCAGCCAAGGGAAACTGCAGCAGGCTTTAGCCTCCATTTTGGTGTTGTCTCTCAGTTATTGCAGATATTTTCAATGCTGATTGCTTATGTTCATACTTGATGTACAAATTCTTAGCATAGGTACCTGATCAGCTTCTGATGAGATGTTTCTGCCATTGTTTGATGAAATGACCCCTCTCCTTCAGCCATGGATCTAGAAGCCACATAGTACTGGTGGATGGGGAACCAGCTGGCTGTTGGGTGCTGATCAACACTCAGTGCAAAAACTCCAGATGGGGTAGTTTCATTGGAAATACTGGGAGGGAGGAAACTTGGTGGAAAATTGGTAGATTGGGAGATACGTGCCCTGTTCTGGTCTACAGAATTACAGGAGAAATTGGTTGAGACTAATCTGCACTAGTCCAATGCTACAAATAGACGAGATTGCAACTATTTACCTGGTCTGTTGTATCTTTTATGCTTTAGTGCCTGAAAGAATAAAACTGAAGAAAGCTTGAGAATTTTGGCTCAAGTGGACATATGTGATAGTGAAATATAATTATATATTGAGTTGCATGTCTGTTGATATTTAAGGATCACAAAGATGGCGAAGCATTTCTTTTTGTATTGTTAGAGACAAAGTATCTGTTAGTTCCTTCTTTTTCTTAGTTCTTAGTGGTAGTACCTTTAAGATGATGCTAGTCTGCGTATTTATCGGTATCAAACAGTGTTTACCGAAACTAAATGTGTTTGAGATACACTTGTTACAGCATTTACAGTACATATACAAATGCACAAAGTCTTAGAAAGCATAGCTCAAGTAGTAAGATGCAAAATTGTAAACTTACTCATTAAAAAAAAAAAAAATTGCTACACTAAACAGACTTTCTCAGATACATTCTCCCAAAGTAATTAAATAATTTAGTTTTCCAATTCTGAATTCAAAAGGGAAGTTAAGAGATGATCCTTCCCCTTTCTATGCTCTAAGAGTGGATCAAAATAATGTCTTCTATGAATTTTATAGGCTAAAAGAAATTCTAGTTGATCTGGTTCAGTGTTCCACCGCCCTTACTGTTACAAAAGTTTCGTAATGAGTCCTCTTTGCTGCGCTTTAAGCAGATTACTTTTTCTCCACACCTTTGGTGTATAGTGGCTTTGTTCACTCCAGTTTTCCTTGCAGGGATATCTGTCAGCAGCTTTGGAAAATTTTTTTCTCCAATGTTCTGATTCCTTTTTCTATTTTCCAGTGTACTGTGCTGGGTATATGCAAGACTGGTAGGAAAGAGAGCTGTAGAAAAGAAAAGAAGAAACATAAGCAGCAGAAAAGCATAAAGAAGATGGTGAGGTAGAGATTACAATTTTATGGGGCTTAGTGACTGATCATTCAATATAAAGAATGGGTAGTTTGGATGATATCTAGATTTGTACTGATTGGAAATTGTTATATTGTGGTTTGGTAAAATAGCCTAATGATTTTTGTTTGATTTATTGTGGTCAGGTGGCTATATCTGAGAATTTTCTCCTTTTTGGAACAAATTTGTTCCCCTCTTGACAGTTTTAATAAAGATAACAAAGAATTTAAGATTAAAGTGTGAATTGGCCTCTCTGTAAGTCAGGAATGAAGTACATAGGCATTGAAATTTCTGGGGCATATCTTCTGTCTGTGTCAAACTTGTATTGGGTAGAAATACAATATTGTTTCTGCATCTGTCAGTCATGCACCTTTCAGAGCTAATGGAATGCAAGAGACTTTCTGAATGAGGTCCTGTTCTGACACTCATTCCACTTTTGAATCTTTTTCTGCTGTGGCAGAAGTGCCATATTTCTTTCCTAAGATGGAATACAAAATTTTCTTTCCTTCTTGCCATGTTAGATGACTGTTAGCTGTGGCTGTTCTTAAGTCTTTTTAACATAATGTGTAGTATACAGACAGCCACACCAGAAAGATGAAGAATGAGATTCTTCATTTTGACTGATGCCTTGAGAGGCCTTCTAGAAACAGGAGTAAAGGATTAAAAGAGGTATTTATTTGAAAGGCTTTCAAAGGTACACCCTCGGGAGCCTGAAGCTATTCTCAAAAATGGACCCCTAGATGGACTCCAGGTCACGAGTTGTTCACCCTTTTATGGGTTTGGTTCATTTGCATAGCAGGGTTAATTCTCCAATTAAAGCTTCAGTTTTCCCCTCAGCTTACCCGCCCCGCCCCCCCCCCCGCCTTTAGGGGCTCTTTGGTTTGTACTTCTGGCCTAGGACAGTCTTGGTGTCCTTGGAAAGCAGGGCCAGAGAGGCTTTGTTATGTCTACCTAGCATGAGAGAGCAGAAATTACCAGGCTACAAGAAACTTCAGAGTCACACACCAAGCAGTACAGAATTTAAAAAATGTAAAAGTTAAAACCTAAGGCATCAGACCCCTCTCAACCTGTAGCTGTTTTAGTTTTCACTGATGTTTGAAAAAATTTTCTTAGCAGATTTATGTGGCAGAGTGGTGGGAGCTGATAGCAGTCTATGAAAGGTTCAAGTCACTTTTTATCATTAAGTTTCCACGTGTTTTTCTCATTTTGTTAATTAAGAAAGTTCACAAATCAAGAAGATGTGTAAGTGAAGAATAGTGCACCACTTTACACAGTTATTGAGACAGCATGTACTTACTGATTGTATTGAAGTTAAAAAAAATCATCTAGAAAATAGAAGTTTTTATTTTAAACATGATTTTAGTTTTAAGTTTGATAGCTGTGCCTCTGTTTGGGGAATAATCCTTGTTCCCTCTAATACTTTCAGACGTTATATGGATTTTTTAAGGATATCAGTCTTTCCTGGCTTTGAAATGCAGAATTCTGCTAATGTAATTGTGAAGTCTGGGCAGAGAGACTTGCCAGGAAAGTGTTCTGTTTGTGAGATGCTGACATGATGATGTTCTTTTCCATCCATTCACTTCTTTTACTAACACAAAATTATGGTTGATGCAAATAGCAAAGTAAAATTGATGTCTTATCTACAAAAGCTTAGGTTCTCTCTTTTCCTGTTCTTGATTTGGGACAGGCATGGAGAGAAACTCTGCTCTGCTTCCTCTAGAATCAGTGAGCACAACACCAGCATCAAGAACAGAAAGTTTCAGATGTCACTTTGATTTCTGGGATGCAGAACCCATGACACAGACCTGTTGCTGGTATATGTTAATTCTGGCATCAAATTCCTTCCTGCACAGGAGGTTGGACAGAGCACAGTCATTGTGTTGTGTGTGAGGCTACCTGGTGGCAAAAATTCTTCTCTGTGTCTGCTAAACTGTTGTCCAAACGTATTATGATTCAGGGAGTGTTTTTCACACTGGAGGGATATGCCAGCTATGCAGCAGCTCATGGCACCCCCATGCTCAAAGGAAGCCTCCTGTCCCCTTCTCTTTCAACTTAAAACAACATCAGCCAAATCAATAGGTTTTATTTTAGTGTTTTAGTCATTGTAGCACACACATGTCTTTTACTGTGAACTCTTTAGCTGTCCTGCTGTGATCCTATACATCCTGTGATGTAAGTAAGCTCTTCTACCCACCTACCCTGCTTCACATCTGATGCTCCATCTCTTACTCTCTGAATTTAGCCAAGACTCTCCTGAATAGTTTTTAATTTTATTTTTTTTCAGTGAATCTTCTGAAGCCCTCCACATATAGACAATGCAAATCTGCACTTAACCAAGTCAGATAAGAGAAAATGTTAATATTGCTCTTGGCTTGAAGTTTGCCACAGGATTCAACTGTCTGTGAGGTGTTTTTCAGGAAACAAGAATTTCCAAGGATTAGTACAGAAATTGTCTTAGCACTTTAATCCATCTGCCAGGGTAGGGTAAGCTCAGCAAAAGACAGAATATCACAGTATCCTAGGGAACTATTTTACTTAGTATGACTTATTATGTACCAGAAATACTGAATATAAAGCAGAGAAAAATATTTCATATAGCATGGCTATATGCAAAACCTTTTTCTTATTATTTAATACTGTAGTATCTTTAAGCATTCATGGAAGCTTGTTGCACCTAAAAGTTGATTAGGCTGTAAGGTAGTTGAGGTTACTGTTCCTGTAAATATCTGCAGATTGCCAAATGGATCTTTTCTATCATACTGTGGAAATAGAAATAATAATAAAAAAATCATACATACTTTTCATAGATAAGGAGAGCCCATATTACTGCATAGTTTTTCTAGTAGCTCTTGTGCTACATTTATTCCTTTTTTTTCTGTATCAAATAGGATTTTATCCTTTTGCTAAATATCCTGTCCATTTCAATGTTTTATAATTTCTGAGGTAAATATTTTTTTAAAGAGAGAAGTTCTTATGAAGGTGAAGCTTCATTAGTTCAGGAACAGATGACAAGCAGTTTATAGGCATTGTTTAATCCAGGGTGTTTCTGGAGCTTTGAATTCTTTGGCATTGTTAGACACACTAGGAAAGTTAGAGATATTGTGGAGACACTTTTTTTTTTTTTTTTTTTTTTTTTGGTAGCCTCTTTCTGATAAAATGAGGATTTGAGAGAGTTTTGGGTGTTCTTGGTTTTGGGATGTTTGGTTTTTTAGGGCTGTTTTTATCTTAGGTTTTTGCTTTTTTGTTTGGCTTTTTGTTTGTTTTGTTTTGTGAAAATCTGCTTTGATGACTAATACATGATTAACTGTAGGTCCAAAGTCCTTTCTTCTGATTTAGCTGGTTCTTCCTCATCTTGTGTTTGTCCAGCTGATTATATTCTTATCTAGAAGCAACACATAGGTGGCTTGCATCTTAACTATTTCAGATCACATCCCAAGCTTGTGACTTAAATTCTAATCCTCTTCTGCAAAACAACTAAATGGCCAGTGCCTGTGTATCTAAAAAAGGATAGTCTCCCTTTCTCTACCTAGTTCCTTAAATTGCAGGATTGCAGCAGACCTGAGCCACATACCTGAACTGACTGTCTGATTTGGTCAGTTTTTCTGGTGTGATAATGACCCATTTGCAGGTGGTGTTTTGGTGCTGTGTTCCAGTGAGTTTTGCTAGTTATGTAGAGGGATGACTGTACAAGATGGTTTGGGGTCTATGAATGCCTGCAGCAAGTTTTCCTTTGTCAGCAGGCTTTGGGATTGGGGGCAGGGTGCCAGGATCATTGTCTCAGGTTTCTCTGGTGTTCAGGGCTGTCCTACCCTTCAGTTTGTGGGGTGGCAGGGGTGACTGAGAAGGATTTTGTAAGACACTGATTGTGGCATTATTTCTAACATGGAGAAGCCTTCACATCTTATCCATCTTACTTTGGGGTCCAGTATCTGAAATTGGAGGCCTACCTAGAAAAATGGGGAGAAGTGCATTTGCATAACTCAGGGGCTTACAGCATCAATATCTTGTGGGTATTTTTAACCTTGATGCAGTGTGCAGGAAAAAATCATGCCTAAATTTTGCAGCACAATGTATTTGCAAGACATGACAGTTTCATGCAATAGATGTTATCTAGATTTTCCTTTTTTCTGACACATCCTAATCTCCCTTTTCCTTGGTTAATGAAAAGTTTATTGGTTTGTTCCTTGATTGGTCTTAGTCTCAAGTAGACACACAGGAGTGGGGGCAGGGGAATTATAAAACTTACCTGTACCTATTGCAGACTGTGTTTTTGTAACAAACTTAGAGGAGGACACATGAGGAAAAAATCACGGGTTATTGCGTCTTTGTGTCTTTCCCATCCTTTATACTTGGTACCCTGTCACGGAAGGAAATTAGATTTGTTTCGACATGATTTGTTCTTGACCAGAATAGCCAGTGTTGGCTATCATTCATTGCCCTTTTGCTTTGTCTATGTTTACAAGTAGTCAGTTTGACTGTTTCTTCTGGTAGTTTTTTGGAATTGAGGGATTTTCAGTAGTTCCTTGGATTTACAGGGAATTTACAGGGAGTAGTTCCTGCTTTGTAAACTTTAAAAGGTAGGTATTCTTTTCATCCTTCTCTAGTGATCTTGCATCACAGGTTTTCAAAATGGTTATTAAAAGGTTATGCCGTTAGTGCATACCTACATCTTCCAGTGGTTTGTGATTCACTTGCTTCTGCTAGGAAGAACAGTTCTCCATTCCTTCATGTTACTTGGCTTCCTATTTATTCACACTTTGCTTCTGCCTGCATGTCTGTAGTCGCAACTTTACAGCAGGGTAACAAAAGAAAATACAACAAAGTGCCATAGACAACTGTATGTTGCTATATTATTTATTACTAGTTAAGAAAGAATAAGCTAAGATTCGTGAGAAGCAGGACATAGAGATCAGGCTTTTCTTGGCAGAAATAAATTTTGAATTACATATATTTGTCCACCATTTTTGGCAGCACCAAGCCAGCCATTATATCCTTTATTTTGTCACTTCAGTTAATGATGAGAATTTTTTGAAGGTGAAACTCCTGGTGTTTTGTATCAAAAATGTAAAAAAAGAAAACCCACCAAAACCTAAACTAGAACCAGAAATTACAGGCCAGGTATCAAAAACCT
Organism: Coloeus monedula; assembly: GCF_965178545.1. NCBI lineage: Eukaryota > Metazoa > Chordata > Aves > Passeriformes > Corvidae > Coloeus > Coloeus monedula. The sequence goes on along the minus strand of NC_138822.1, from coordinate 13,286,771 downwards.
CAGAGTCCTTACACCTTAGAGAAATCGTGGATGCACCTGCTTGCTTAGGTTTGTATTCAGCTGCACAGGTCTGGTTATCATGGCTAATCAATATTCTTAAGTAAGGATCCAGCTGGCTGTTAAAATACTTCATATGCGACTGTTTCACCTGCAAGCCGAGAACATAACTGCAGAAGTAGACCTCAGGCTCTCCAGATGGGAAATACTCTTCTGTGCATCTAGTGCCCTTGTGTCCAGATTGATACATAATGGTTCAGAAGTTATTTTAACACAGAGTGCAAACTGGCACCAGCACTTTTTGCAACTTGATGTCAAGAGTGAAAGCTCTGTGGTAACTTCTGCTGTAGTGGTTTGCTTTGGTAACCTGGGGGCTGTTAGGATCAGGCCAAAATACCTACAATTAAACTTAAGAGCTCCTAGACTCAGCCAGGTAGTTAAGAAGTCTGGCTCTGATGTTTCAGTTTTGTGCCTATGCTCTGTCTCATGTTGGAACTGTTGAAATAAAATGGCTTGATAGTCTTACAAAAATGTGTATATTAGTTTCCAAGAAACTAGAAGAAATTGTAGTTTTTCTGAGATAGACTTCAAAATTTTCACAATTTTAATTTCAGAAAAAGGGAAAATTACAAATTTCATTCAGCTCTGAAACCGAACATTATTTTTAACAGAGAATCCTTGCAGGTTAATTAAATACTGTTTATACTATAAAATAATAAGCAAGCCTGCTTGTTGCAAAAAAAAAAAAAAAAAGTACATGTAGCTAGGCATACAGTTAAGTTTTGGACATTGATTTAATCCTTTTTTTTATATATTCTCCAAAGTTCCATTAGAAAGATTAATTTCATACTTAATTTGTACTTACCTGCAGTGGAGTCAACTTGTCATGTATTAAATAAGTAATATTTGGGGAGGGGTCCCCAAAAATCATGGTAGTCCATGTAAATGTTAAATGTGAGTGTTAAAATAATTTCAGATTAATGGTTTCTGAAAGACCAGTTAATTGACAAGCTGTGGCTGTACTGTGCTTTCAAATCTCAGTTCTTTTGCTGCAGGTTTCCTTGCATTACCTTAAAAAAAAAAAATAGGCATAACTGAAAGAATGAGGCATGAGGGGTAGTAGTTTTTAATATAAATTTCCTTAAGAAGTTATGGAAGACTGAATTAATCTCATGGGTGTTTGAAGCAAATTGTACTGCTTTTGCTAGGCAAGAAATACGGCTCTTCTGTTTAAAAAAAAATAAATCTCACAAGTAGATTTTCCTTACAAAGTTATACATGCTCTCTGTGACCCTCTGGTTACTCAGGTATGTACTTTCTTTAAAGGGGTGCCTGGTTTTGTGTGTGTGTATCACACACACTATTCTGAGTGTAGCTAAACCAGTCTTTTTTAAGTGATATTTCTGGTATAACTGTTGCAATTCTTATTCGTAAAATACTATGTCCTAAAGTGATTTTGCAATGATTATTAAGTTGCTTATTGCATACATATTAGCTTGGTTTTGGTTTTTTTGTTTTTTTTTTTTTTTTACAAGAGGCTCTGTTACTGTATAAAGTATAAAACATTATTGTTTATTAATAATAGATTTAGATGGCTATCTAAGTTACAGCATTCCTCCTTTTTCCTACTGATGTGCTGGCCCATGTGAGAAGCTTGTATGTTAAGCAAATGACACAATGAGAGAGGCATCACAGTTAAAACATGTCTGGATCTGGAAAAGGGCATCTTTTGGCCCTAGTGCAGCAAAGCTTCCAGGGCAGTGAAGCATTATACTTTCTTGCTTTCCCTGTGACCTTATTCTCCATATGGAGCTGAAGCTCCTGGCTGGGGCAAGGCAGTGGTTTCTGATGTGTGGGGTCTCAGAGCATAAGAGGAAGGTTAGGAGAGCGTGCAAATTCCCAGGATGTGGGCGGGGCAGCAGGATATGGATGGTCTGGCAACATGTGAGGCTGCCGTATTGGCACCATCTGGTTACTGCTTTTATGATACAGAGGAAAGAAGTTTTAGCTGGAAACAGCAGTGTGAATTAGTTGGAGACATACACCAATCTTGAATTGATTTCTGATACGATCTGCAAGCAGTGGGAAAACACAGTGGGGCAAGACTCCAATTCTCTCCTATTTGCTCATATTTGCAGCCTCACCAGTTTCACAGGACAGCAGATCTGCATGGCATCACCCTGAAAAATCCAAACCAAAACCAAAGTCACACAAAAAAATACATTGACAAGTTGTTTCCTTACAGTTTTAAATGTGACCATCTACTAAATTCTCCTGTTTTTATTCTAGTAAGTGTCTAAAAAGCTCTGTGGCTTGCACTAGCTTCTGCAAGCAGCATCACCATATCAGCACAGAGAGCATACCAGGTGCAAAACCCACCCCAGTTTTATATAACCAATTTATTATCCATGGAGATGATTTGCAAAGGCTGAGCTGTGTGTTACTGTGGAGACCTTATTAGCAATTTTAAGCTGGATTTGGTATATCCATGTGAGCTGCCGTTGCAGCAGTAACTGCAAGGAAGAATACCCTGAGGGAGAGATGATGGGATTTTTCATTTTCCTTAATCTTAAGTGCAGTTTTGTCAAGCTTCTTAATGAATGTTTAGCTTCAGTTCTCCCTGATGCTGAGGAGGAGTGTATTTTTAAGCAGTGTTTATGTCCCCATGAATTCTGGAATTTCTCATGAACAGGTTGTTCTGCTTTTGGTGACAAGCTGCTGCTGCTGCCTCACCTCTTCATCTCTCTGTTGTGACATGCATTCCTGCACATTCCTTTTCTCCTGCAGCTGTGCTGATGGATAGTGCATATTGCATCATATTTTAGCCCCTGCCTGGTTTCATATACCTTATTTCAAGACTGGCAGTGGTCATGTTGCTCATCTTCACAGACATTATTTGTAGTTGCAGGAGTCTTGCCCAAGAACCTCTCTGAATACTGCCTAAGATGTACATAGGGAAGAAGGTGACCTATTTTGACTCTCCAGAGGATATTTGCTGCCTCTTCACTAAGACTATTCTTTGCTTCTTAAAGAGGAAGTTGCCTTAGGCTGCCTTTAGTAGTATACTGAAGGTAAGGTTGCTTGCTTTGTGCATAGGCCGGTATTATCTGTAAACTCTTCACCACGTTTTAGAGACATGCACAGATGGAAATCAGTGTTCAAAATGTGCAGTCCCTGCCAGATTTGCATAGGGAGAGAGACGGACCCTACTGCACCTGTTAATTGTTTTTCTGTGTTCCGAACAGCTTTGAATTCAGCTTTGGTGGATTATGTGTCCTCAGATAGTCCCTTGTTATTACTGCTTCCACAATCTAGTCTGTTGATGGGACTGAATTGATGGTTGCTCGTTGGAGTGCCCATTTTGTATGGTTGTGTAGGCTTTGGCTGGGTAGTAGCCGTTCTGCACAAATCCCTTGTTTGCTAGTCATTATTTTATGTCTTATGGAGTAATGAAAGGGTAAGTCTTGCTACCTTTTCTGGCAAGCGTTTGCTCTGCTATCTTTTAGATGTATTTTGAATAGGAAATTATCCCAGTCCCAGTGTGCCAGATCATGCATTTTTTGCATAATCTTTTCCTTTCTGAAGGATCACACTTAGTTTTAGATTGTAACTGCAGAGTAGTTCCTGGCTGGCAAAGGGCCTCTTCCTTAGCTGTGCAGCTGGCAGATGATGAGTGAAAACCTTTTACAAAATATAGCCTTAAACTTGGTGTTGACAAGCTAGCATTTAGTATTGTGACCGACAGCCTCAAAGTTAATTTTCAAAAAGGCCCTCTTCCCCACACAGTGCAACAGCCTGGGGAGAGTTTTAGCAAGATTGTCTAAGAGCAGTAGTGTGTCTGCCTCAGTCCTTGCAATTGGGCACCTGAATTCTGATTAAATTTTATGAGCTACCTTACCAGCACCAGTTTTATTTAAAGCCTGACAAATTTACATCTTTCAGAAACAGTTTTTCTCCAGTTTAAAGATTTTGGAACCAGATATCAAGAGACTGACTGCACACAAAATCTGCATAAACAGTTGTTTTAGCAGTTAGTCCATTCAAAATCAACAAAACTCAGTCTACAGTGCAGTAGGAGAAATGGAGTTTGAGGTCTGTGGCAGGTCAGCACAATCAACGTACATTTTTTTAGCAATATTGTTACAGTTCTTATAGGCACCCTTCCTCCTGTCTGCCTTTTCCTTGGTGTTACATTCAACTTCTGTCTCCACTGGGTGAGTGGTCCCTGAGGTGGTCAGCTGTAGTTTTGGGTGGGTGGTGTTGGTATAACCAAGCTGTCAGCATGCGCATACCATGTGCCAGGACAGTCATAGTGTGCGTTTCTTCCTCCTCTTTGCCAAGGAATGTGTGATGTTGCTGGTGTCTCCTTTTTCCCATTGAAGTCTGAGGTGGGCTTGCACCACACTTTACACCAGGCTCATTTTTATTGGTCTATCAGAATTTGATAGGTGAGGTGGGTTTTCTGTATGTTGGATAGCTGGCCTTTGTTCCCTTTGCTGTCCCTAAGAAAAATGCTTTTTCTAGATCCCAGGTTTTTAATGACTTCAGCTGATGGCAAGAGGGTTGCTTATAGCTATGGGATTGCCACTGTAATCCTCTATCTCACTCTTGTGATACAGTGCTTGTACTCCTTTGCACTTCATCCTGTTTCCCCACTTTTGAGGCTGCCATTGCCACACCATGCTGGTGTTTTTTATTTAATGCAGATGACATCATTGTGACAGGGTCATAAGTATTTAATTCTGTGCAGTCTAATTGCTTGTCACTACCAACTATATAAAAATTATGGTTATGCCATGTGATAATTAAAGTTGAAACCAAGTAGACAATAAGCATCTAGGCTTTTGTAGCTAAACCAGCAAAAACAAGTCTCTGTGCAAGCCAAGATACCCTCAGACAAAGCCTTACATGTCCTGAGGCCTTTCAGAGTCATTAGGACATGTATTAGTAGCAATGGTGATACTGTAGTCACAAGGCTATGGAGTGACAATACAAAGCATATGCAATGCATATTTCATACGATGAGTAATTTGTTGTATAACAGTCTTAAAGAATTCGTAGCAGTCAGGAGCGCTTTTAAATGAGTATGAAAGCCAACTGTGAAGCAATTAAAGGCCTAGTGGAGGTAGGGTAATAAGAGAAGGGCTCAGAAACTGTGCCATTTTCCAGCTTGTAACACAACTTCAAAGACAGAACAGATACACATCATCAAAGTTATGTTTTTATTAAACAGGAAGCATCACCCCCCACATTTCATATAAAAAGAAGTAGATCTAAAAAGTGTTATTAATACTGGTTCTAAAGGAATGCACCAAGACAAAAGAGTAGGAAACTAAACACAGAGAGGCTGGAAATGCTCAAGGATGGGACAGCAAGGCCTGGGGAGTATGTAACTAGCTTTCAAGCTTGCTTTAGGGCAAGGCTCAGAAAAAAGCTCATAGTAGTATGTAAACAAAACCAGGTGTATGGTGACAGGTCCATGTCTGCTGGACCTGAGATAGGAGAAACCTGGGAGTCTTAATGGTGCAGAAACATAGGTGGTTATTGTATTTCCATACTGTTTTATCATGCTGTTTCCATTCTTATAATTGAAGTCTAATGTTAGAATTTAATGGGACTTCTTTGGTTTTACGCTTTACTTTGCCTGAAACTGCAAGTGAATTCAAATGTGATCATTCTGGGCCCTGTTCTTTGGAGGAAACGGGTCCAGACCAGAAGTGTTTCATGCCCTGTTGATGAGTTTGCTATGTGGTCATTGTTTCTAGGATTTTCAGAAGAGTTATGTCCTGCAGTATGAGTCTTTTTTACTGTGTTGAGATGGAACAGTGGAAGCTTTGCAGTGTCAAACAGGCAGACTGTGAAGTGTCCTACTCACATTAGCCTTGCATTTTCTAATTCTAAGTAGCCCTATCTTTTTGGTACCCTACAGGGACTAAAAGCATTATTGATGGGTTTATGTGTATATCTTCATTCATGGTGATTTGCAGTATCTCAATCTTTCTCATGTGTTTTGTAACTTATTTTTAGCTGCACTCTTGTCACAAGTTTGTTGAACCAAAGTAAATTAATAGGTCTATAGTGAAAATAATCTTAAGTGTGTCTTGTATAATTGTACACTTAATTTCTCTTTATATACTGGAATGCATAGATGCTGCTATAACTCTATGAAAAAGAACCAGAGGCCATGGAATAATGAGATTAGAGGTGGTATAGGAATGAGCAGGAAACTTCTGTTAAGTAGCTGGGAAATCTTTGTGCTTCTTATGCTGTTTATTTGGTATAAAATAGGAAAAACACCTTTATTTTAAGGATCCCTGAACTTCAGAGAACAGGAACAAAACCAATACTCCATAGAATACCATTTCCCTTTTTTATATGCATGTTTATTCTCAAAGTTGCCACTTTCTCAAGCAATAGATTTGTTTTCATGATGCTGATTACAGGCTTTGAGGATATTGGGGTTTTTTCCTACCTGTCCTTCATTACCAGGGTTTCTACACCTGTGGTGAAAGCTGAATCTTCTTTCACCATCTGCAATATTCAGGAGTCGTGAATTATTTTCCTCCTACTGTATCTTTTTTGTTGCTGTTGTTGTTGTAATTGAAGACCCGAATTTTCTTTCTCAAATGAGTACAACCATTTAAAGATAGTGTCCAAGAGCACATAAGACATATTGTTAAAATCTTCATTCTCTGAAAGCTTTTGAGTGAAACCATGCTTTCAGTAAAATAGGGCATGTCTGGGCTGGGAGAAGCTTTGTAACTATAGCATAACTCTGTGTTCAGTACTACATTAAACCTCTATTTACTGTGCAACAGTGGACCAGCTAACAGATACAGTAGGAAAGAGCTTATCACCATGGTCTAGGGGATGAAGGAAGAGTATGCCATGTGGTTCTTCTTTACCTATGGATGAGACTCAGCTAACCAGACTGCTCTAGAGGAGTCACATTTTAGCCCAAGTGTAAATGGGGCAGATGTACTTTGACAAGACAGTTGGTACCACTTAAAAATAAAACTCACACCTCTCATATCTGAAAAAACCTAACGCAGAACCCTGAGTTTTGATGTCTCTGTATTCTTTAGGTCAGCTGATGGCCTGTGAATTGACTCTTGTTTGTCTCCCCAGAAAAATTAGACAATTGTACATGACGGTTACATAATTGTCCTCTTTTCTCCAAATACATGGATTCTTTTATGTGGGCACATGACTTCAAGTAGGGATTTGAAACTTTCAATTTAGAAAACAAACAGTATTATGGTTCTCCATAATTGTTCTGCTGGTGGAGGAAAGCCTAAAGTCTCTTGATTGTCCTATACCAATGGTATGAATAGTGAAAGTCTTGCAGGTGATTCATCATGAGCTTCTACAGGCTGAACTCTTTTGTTCTGAATTCTTAGTGCTCTTGAGACACCAGTGTTAAGTGTTTTTCTGTTTTGACTCATGGTTTTCTTCAGTAAAAAACAGGAAACAGAATGCAGCCTATTTATTTTAGAAGGGTTTATTTTATTTATAAACATTTTCTTAAAATATTAATATGGGAACAATACTGGGGAATGTTTTCAAAAAAGGCAGAACAATACTGAAGCTAACATTTTGTATGTGATTAGATAAATTAGGTTTCTGAGATGCTGGCTATAAATATGCAATTTATTTCACAGAAAGCAGACAGTAATAGCATTTAACGGTTCCTTTTCTAGTTCAGGTGATAAAGAAACATTTTACTCTAAGACCAAATCCTGCTTCTGAAGTTGAAAACTGATAGCTATTAGCCTTCCTCAGGAATTCCTGTATTCTCTTACTGTTTTCTGTCCTTAATTTTACAAAGTTTAAGAAAAGTGTGACAGAACTTGGTTTTAAATCTTTGGACACCAGATATTACATAAAAATGCCTATTTAAATGCTGTGAGATCTGGGAATATGTGCAGCAATTTCCCCAAAGATCTTTAAACATAATTAAAACTCAAGTACCATTGTGTACTGACTGTTCTGAGTGGTAGTCTTAACTGTGAGAGTTCTCCAAACCAGGGATTGCTGGATTGAAGTTTAAGAGAATTCAGTGGAAATATCAGATCCCTCAGTATTACTGAAATAAATTTCAAGTCTCCCTTGCAGGTTTTAAATATTTATGACACAAGTCTTTTTTTCTTGAGTATCTCACTATTAATAAGTTGGGAATGGCAGAAAATGATAAATCAGAAATGACAAATCCCGAAGTTGCCAAGGCAGTCATAAACTTCCTGTCTGAAAATCAGCATCTACCAAGGGAAGCTATGAAAGGCTAAAATGGGATAGTATTTTAGTTGCCATTAAAAGCCAAAGAGTTTTGGAAGGCTAATAACCTTGAAAATTCTGCATTTCACATTTTGGCTGAAAATGGAGTTTGTGCTTTTCAGGATGTCAGACACTGAAACAGAGAAGCATTGGCATGGGAGAAGCTGACCTTTTATGAGAGACTGACAAAAGAAGGGATAGAGAATATTTCTGGTGAAAACGGTAAGGGAAGAAGTAGATCTTGGTTGAAATTTCAGAACTGGGTATTCTGCCCCACTGGCAGTTACTTTATACTGTGGTATTTACTTGAGTTTCATATGCAAAAGTTCTTATTTTGAACACAGAAATTTTTGTTGCTGACCTGCTGCATTCTTTTTCATATTGAGATTACCCAATTGTGTGTACGTACCAGCATCCTGTGAAGCTGTATTAATAGAATCTGTCTGAGAACCATATGCTGTGTTTCAAACTGCCTTTTTTTTTCTGGGAATATAAATGGCTAGAGATCTTATAAAATATGTCTGACAATCAGGAAAAATAAATTCTGACTAAATCTCGGTGGCATTCTGAAGTGTATTTATTCAAAACTATGTATTATTTGCACCATGAACAGTAATAGGGTTTGGGTTTTTTTAATATGTAAATATTAAATGTATGAAAAGGAAAGATGCAGGCATAAAAATGGGAAGCAGAAAGATGGCTTTTATTTTTTTTTGAAAAATCACAGAATTCACACATGGAGGACCTGTCAGTGGCTTGCATGCATTCATATTTGAAGTGTAAGGAAAAGACTTTTCCACTGACACTGTTTTTTAATGTCAACAACGTAGATTGTTTAAAATTATAAATGATAAACAGTAAGTGCGTAAAAATTTCCAACTCTTTCTGAACCTAACAAATTTAGGTTTCTTGAAATAAGAGATTTATTTCTATCCTCAAATAGTTTTCTTAAGTGCAAAAAGAACAGATGGATATTGCCATTCAGTTAGAAAGGCTTTCTCTATGACAGTATAAAACTATTCTTTGAAATTCCAGTAATAAGTATCAGCTTCTCAGGCAAAGAAGTTTTACTATAAGTTATAGAACATGAACCAGTGTATCAACAAGATTTTTTAAAAATACTCAATACATTATTGATATGAATCATTAATGGTTTAGTTTTTGAAAATCTCAAGAATGTACTGAACCCAGAAACTAATGTAAAAAAATAAAACAAAAGAAAAAACAAACAAGCAGAACCCAAGAAACACTTTAGAAAAATGAAACATAATCAAATAAGATTATTAAAAATTGTGATCAGTGTACTGATGATTACTATCCAGGAATTTCTCTTTGTGAAATCCTTCTGTGACTCTGATGCTGTTAGGTTACTGCTTTGGGTTGTTTTATCTGTGCAGAGAAAATTAATACTTTGCTCTTGAGATTATTTGTTGTGTGGGTGAACTTTGTGTCTTTCCAATCTGCAGTATTTCTGACAGTGTCACGTAATCTGCACCTGTATTGTGGTATTGTGCTCCAAGCTACGGAGTTGTTTAGTTGTGCAGCATTCGAATTGTATCCCAAATGCTGGCCAGACATGTTACAAACAATATCTAGTAAACCCATGAAAGCTGCTGAGCATCTGAAATGCTTTTTGGCTTCATAATATGCCTAAAGGTCTTCTGTTCAGTCAGCAGCAGTTTCTGAGGTCTCTGCTTCCGAAAGCAATTTGAAGCCAAGGGAATTCTTCTCTTGCAATCACGGCTCTTGTACCTGAGGGAGGCTAAAGCTGACTGCCTCTGTAAATCACATTGGTTCTCCTGCACTTGGTGTTTGCTCTTGTTCTTCTTTTTTTCCTTGACAAATGCTACTTTGATAAATTCGGTTTGGCAGGCTTGCTTGAGGAAGAGGCTTTGTATTTATCGCTCCTTTATATACATGATTTATTTTTCTCGAAATCAACTTCTGGCGTCATTCCCAGTCTCCTCTCTAACTCTATAAAATTACTCATGGTAATATACATCAGTTTTAACAATTTTTTAGAGTTAGTGCTGTGTTCCAATCATAGCCAGCTATCTGAAAGGAAACTGATTTTTCAAAAGGTGTTCAAACTAGAGTGGTTAGTAGCGCTGCAGTGTGTGTGTGTGTGTTGGAGCACAGCTGGTCTGCCTGTGTCTAATTTTGGTGCCCCAATATAAGAAAGACATTGACAAACTGGACAGAGCCCAGACAGCTTTCCAGGTGATTGCCTGGAGTGTGAGGAGAGGACAGGGAGAACTGTGCTCCTTCATTCTGCAGAGGATGCTAAAGGAGGTCACAGGATGCCTAGTGAGCATTTTCTGCTACCTAATGAGAGATTGTGAAGAAAGTGGAACTGGACTCCTCCCAGACATGCATAACAAAAAGATCAGGGACAACAGGCAAATTGCAAGGAGAACAATCCCAATCAAGTGCAAGAAATTTCACAGCAAAGATGATGAGACAGCTTTCTGGGGGCCTAGAAAGCAGGGCATACTTACAGGTTTTTAAAAACGCACTCATTAGAGTAAAAAAAATCTAGGGATTGCTGTAATCAACCTCAAGTAGTAATTTTACATTAGAATTTAGTTTCTTTATAATTGATTTTAACTGATAAGCTTAATTGATCTGTGAGGATCTTTAACAAAGGTATGTGGACAACTTCTAATTGCAGTACCTATTCTATATTTAGTGACTAAAAGTGCTTATTAGTTCTGTGATTCATAGAGCCTTTTAATTTTTTTTCCTTGAACAAGTAGCCATAGAAAGGCTTTTTAATTACACTGTAGAATCCATTTTCCTCTCCTTTTGTTTTAAGAAAAAAGTTAGTAAGATTTTTTTATTAAAATGGTCCAGTAGCTGTGAAAGGGATTATTTTCTATGGCTACTTATTTTCAGTTAGGGTTATTAAGATACTCTTTAAAAAAAAAAAAAACTACCATGGGAATCAAGTTGAATACTTTCAAGGAAAAAATTAAATCATACTCAAAGCAAGAGAGTATGTCTGAAAATATTTTTATGTTATCTACTAATGAGGATATGGGTCATGTGTTAAAAATTTGTGGATATATTCCAGACAGGAGTTCCCATGCATGACGAAAAGTAGTGGTAAGGAATTAAACTTCAATATTGAATTAATGTGTTTATATTGAAAAATAGCAGTACAAGAGCACAGTTGAAGGAAATGTTTTAATCATCTTAAAATGTGAGCCTACACTTGTATTTTTTTTCCTTTTTAATTCTTAACACATACATGGTCTTTCAGTCTACAGGAATAAAAGATAATTTATGGCCTTCATATTAATGCTTCATTATACTTAGAGATTCCATTACATTTCTATGCCACACCACAGAAGGCAAATAAGTAAAATTAAAAAAAGAGACATCAAGTCTCATCTCCAGTGGATGTGTACAATGTCTTGTCATTCAGCTAAATGAAACAGCACTAATGTCAGAAATGGTTGATGGGTTTTTTCACTTCATTCATGAGGTGGAAAAAAATGTCAGAGTCAGATTTGTGTCCATGACACACTATAGATCCCTTCTCGCATTTCTGAACCCCACTGGTCTTGATTGTCTTTTGAGTTCTGCACAGTGGTCTTAACTGGAACTGGGTTTTAGAAATAAGTTTAGGTCCAGGAAATGTATAGTTCAAGATCAAAAACTTCCTAGGCAATGTAAGCCCACAAAAGCAAAAAAGCTCCTTCCAGTCTATCAGAATAAGTCATCACTTCTGGTTGGTTGAAGAATGACTAGATTTTTGGCTGCCTTTGGATGCTGAGTTCTTCAACATTTCAAAGATGCCTTCCAGTTTAACTTCAAACACCTTTTGAATCTAGAGGGTGTGATAAGTAGAGAAAAGAGTAGGGCTCTTGTTATGGTGATCTGTCAATGAGGGCATCATCATCCAAATTAGTAACCCACCCAAATTTTATCCAAATTTGATGCTTTCTACATTGATATGTAACTGCTGTGCTACTTAAGGCTTTGTCCCAATGGCAGCTGAGAGTGAATGTCTAGAAATGTGACATTTGCGTGCAGTTAGGTGAGAGTCATCCATTTTTGTTATGAAATTAAAAATCCTTCATATATTGTCTATTTGTATAAAATGTTGTCAGTGTTTTCCTCTCAGTTGTTCCGAGAGGAAGCTACTCCCATAATACCGCAATTGTCTGATTTGCTTCTGTAGCCAGGACTCATTCATCCATGCCATAGGCTCTCCAGCCTCTCTGCTGGTCGCTCTGTCTCTTCTCACAATCATATAAATGAAACCCAGGCTTGTCCCCTGCCAGCTTGACTGACCTCTCCTCTTGTGAGTATCAGAGCTGGTTAGGATCATGTGTGCAGTGGCACTGGATCTAGGTCACTTCAACCTTTCTGCAATGTCTGTGAAGGAAGCATGTGCATGTAATGCCATGGGACATCTTGCTTCTAGCAGAATTACAGCACAGTACCTCAAATGAAAACTTATATGGGAGGCCCAAATCCTACCAGCCTTGCTTTTCAAACAGTTATTGTTAATCATAATATTAGAACTTGATTTAAGACAAAAAAGCATTTAACAGAATTATTTTTAACAATCTCTTCTTACAGCTGAAACACTTAGAATCTCAACATTTGCCAAGTTACTATTAAACAGGGTACCTTCTCCTGCCATATTGGTATGAATTCTTTACAAATCATTTACAGTTAAGCAAAACAAAACAAAAACTCACAGCAAGACTGTCTCGTACTGGGAGCCCAGCAGTGTGCCTTGGGCTCTAGCTGTGGCTCATCAGTGCTGAGTGGAGGGGAATGATCAGCTCCCAGGAGGCTCCTGACTGTCTGCTGTAAGGGCACACTGCTTGGTGACAGTCAGTGTGGTGTCCAACAAAACTCCTGACAAGTCCTTCTCTACCGAGTTCCTTTCCAGTCATTTAGCCACCAAAAGTGGCTTCCAGCCCCTTTCCACACGGGACTCCCACTTAGATAACGTTGGACTTTGCCTGCTCTTCCTTTGGTACCTCCAGAGGCTGAGGCCTGTGAAGCCGCGATGGCTTGGAGGAGACACAGCCTCTTTCTTCTCACTTCTGATATTTTCCAGATTGCTGAGTTCCTCTGTGGCATGAGTGGTCCACCAGCACAGACATGCTGCAACTTCCCTGCTGTCCTTGCCTCCTTGGAGGCTGATACTGATGCTGGTATTTCACATGAATTTGAAGAAATGTTAAGGATATGTTCAGAACGCTGTACAGGAAATTTCAAGTGTTCTCACATCCTCTTACACTTGTTCTTTGACTACCTGTTGAACTTTTTGTTTTTTTCATAAACAATAATTGTGAATGCATCTTTGTAAAATATGTCAACTTGTTTGATTTCAGGACTTTCTCATTTTGTCAGTATGTGGAATTTTTTAGATGCGGTGATTCTCAGTTTTCTGACTTGAACTGAAATTTCACAGATGTCACCTCCTAGATTTTACTCTTTTTCTGTGCAACTAGAAACACTGTTAGTCACAATGTTGGCTACTATACGGTCCAAGAAGGTTTCTGAATTTAAACTCCTTTCTCAGGTGGGTAACAAAGAGCAAATGTTGCTTTTTCCACCATGGTATAGAAGTGCTGTGGCTATGAGCTGAGGGGAGATCTACTATGGCTTGAAAATAAGCTTTCCCATTCACGTAGAATTAAACATCAGCAAATAGTAAATAAACTGAATATATATTAAAGCCTCTTCTCCTGTGGCATCTGACTGAAATTAGGTTCTACTCTCTCTAAATCCATTTGCTAGGGTAGCCTGCAGCTATGAGGAAAAATTAAAGTTCTTTAATGTTATTTGATGAGAAATTGATGCCTTTAATTTCAGAAACTGGAATAACTGACCTCTCTGAGGAGGTCAACAAATACATAATGCCAAATAATAAATCATATCAAGGATGATAATTGCTATCAGCTCCCATTTATAAGAATACGTGCTCACTAACATCATTAGAAATTTTTAAATTAGAAATGCCTTTCCAGTAAAGACATTCATGGGGCATTTTTTTTCCATTCATGCGAAATTAATTGGCTAATATTACAATGGCATATAAAGATTGTTGATTCCAATGTAAGCTAAGAAATCTTGGCTTTTGTAGCTCAGCTGTAGTGGTTAATAATTTTTGCACGACTGTTAATTCTAATCATCCTATATGTGGATATCCACATTTCTGAATGCACAACCTGCTTCTGAGAAGGTTCTGCACTCCTGAGAGACTCTTTAGCCTATTTTCCAGTCAGTATTATTTTGGAAACCTGAGCCCAAGTACATTCCTTTAAAAATATTGAACAAAAAAGTTAAGACCAGCAACATAAGGAAAGCAGTGCTTCAGGCAAAGTAGGACAATAGGAAAAGACCAGCTCTTTCTTGGGAGGTTTGAGTCGTGCAGACATCACATTTGTTATCTTACAATCAACATGATGTGAATAGAAGTCAGATGCTTATTAATTTAGTCAGTCCATCTAAGCATAACTTGTACTGTTTGAAGTTATCTGTTCCATTTGTTTGAATACTTTAGTGCTCTTCATATTATTGAAAATGTCATGTTTTTCCAACAACAGACCCCAATGGCCAACATATCAGCCTCTGAGTGTATTCACTGCTGTTTTTCTTTCCATCAAGCTATTGTGGTATTTGCTTTCAGGTGCCGTTAGGGTATCAGTAATACTCTTTATATGTTTTCCAAATGCGAAGGAAAGTACATGTTCAAAAAGCATCAAAATGCAATATTTTAAAGTTTCCCCAAAATGAGAGTCAGAGGGACTTCATAGTTAAAATCTGAACTATTTTTATATGAATGCCTTTAATTTGAATCGTCTGTAGGGATAGTTCCCGTACCTTAGGACCAAGGCACCCTTGTCTTCCTTAGGGGGGACGTTTCCCAGAAGATAGTGTTACTCAATTATGACATTTAAAATAGAGATGAATATTTTTTTTCTTAAAATCTGGTGTTCAAGCATTTAAGAATTCAGAGCAAGTTAGGCAAGGAAAGCCATAGTCCATAATTGGAAAAAGAATCTTTAGATTTAGCAGATGAGAATTCAGGGTAAAAGGAAATGGCAATCAAGATTGCTCACCAAAGGTACATAAATAAAGTTGAGGGAGTAACACAATTCTTCCCCTTTGCTTCATAAAGTGGAAGTGGAAAAAGTACAGAAATTTTGATTATATGACTTGTTCTGTGGAAAGGGTAGCTTGAAGCTCACCAGCTGTAAGATGAAGTCTAGGAAATTATTGCTTGCTCAGCAAACATGTAGAAGAGACGTGAGACAGAAAATTAAATGTACTTGATGCTTATGGTGACTTTATCTCTTAATGGCATGAACTTATGACTCATCAAGTTTATGTTTGTTGAGTTTTTTATTATTGTTTTATTATTTCCATTTCCTCCTTTCCATTAAATAAAAGAAAGCTAGAAAATTAGTGTGTTTTGTGCTAGGAATTCACTTATTCTGAAGGTAGCCAATTGAAAATGTGTGAAAAATAAAAGCATATGTTAATTTCTGTATGTTAGCCTGGAATAATGTATTCCCTTAAGATGGGGCTGAATTTACATGAGTGAATGCTACAATAAATAAAGCAAATCTACTTTAAGTAGTGCTCTTCTTAGATGTGAATGCCTTTTTTTTTTTTCTTTTAATAACATATTTTCCTGAATGTGCTGGTATTGCAGATGAACTGATGATGAACTGGTGCATAGCTTTATCACAATGGGCTGATTGTAGCAATTCTTACATCTGAAATATATAGTTAAACATGTTCTTCATTTTTCCTGATGGACATTAGCTCTAGGCTGCATGTACTCAAGGAGAGTGGTTGACAGAGGTTGCTGGACATATCAATAAAATCAGTGTCAAAACATTGTCTCACTGCTTGACAGTGCAATTATCTGAAGCCTTGTTCACTCTTATCTTTTCATTAGTCTTTCCTGTTTCATGTTTTTAACATTTATCCACACAGAAGAACATGACAACTCTCCCACTCTTTAGAACAAGCTTTGACTTGTATGTCCTTAATTAACCCAAATATGCAGCTTTTTTCAGTAAGTCATGGTTTTGCCTTTTTGGGTGAAGGAGTTAGGGGATGGTGCATGGATGGAAAGCTAACATTTACCTTAAATCCTAGAACTTTGTGTATTTCCCCAACCCCTCCTCCCTCCAAAAAAACTTACTGAGGGGAGAACATATAATCCATTGGAAGCATTCGAGTTATAGTTCAACTTTCTTAAAGGATTTTCTGAAATGAAGGAGTGTAGGAAATATAAAAGAATGCCTGATTTTAGCTAAGACAAGAATTTTAGTGATGCTGTTATTGTATAGTAATCCTATTACATCTTAATAGTTTCATTTAATTCTTATGTTTTGCATTATAAGAGCAAGTGACTAATCTTTTCCTTGGTAGTGGTGAATAGGAAAAAGATTAGTCGCTCATGCTAAGGTGTTGGTGAATAGCAGTTTGTGATTTGATTAAATCTTTCTTCAGCTGTCACTTCTGTAAGCTGAAGAAATTTCGTCTCTCTCGGGTATTTCATTTTTCTTTCCGGTACAAAAGCCATTTCAGTTGCCCTTCTAGCTACCTTTTCTATTTCCACTGTGTCATCTTTGGGATGAGAGACCAGAATTGAGGACACTGGTCCAAATACAGCATATTTTGGATATATTCACTGGCCTCCTGCTGTCAGTAGCTAAACTCTTGTTGGAGCTAAACTATGTATCTTGTTAGCTCACTTGGTTTGTAGATTTGATTACCCTGTGCTGGGCCTCTTCCTAACTGAATTTCTAACATCTTTTCTTCAGTGACAGATGAGGGACAAGAAGGGAAAGGAGAAAAAGGGTAAACATGCATTTCAGCTTGGTGCAGTCATACTGAAGTACTCAGGGAATTTCATACTCTTTGTAACACGTAAGGTTAGCATTTATTTGGAATATAGCAATTGTGAGTGTGAGCCTATTCATCTCAAAACAAAAAGGGGTTGGGGGTGTTCCTCTGATTCTGATTTTTATATCTTACTGCAAATAGAAGCAGTGTGGTGCTTTGTATCACATAACAATTGTTGAAGTTTAAATTATCTTTTTCTATATCTGTTCCACAAAGATTCCGGGCATTGTTGAATATTTACAGGGGGTAACATGGAAAAGAAGAAGAGACATGAGGAATGATGCCCTGCTCAGCAAGTTTCTGCCAGGAAAACCTGCCACAATACACTAAGCAGTTTTGTGTGGAGATCTGTCTAAGTGTAAACCTTAGCTATTTTCTAAGAAATTGGTGTTGCAGGCTGTCATTTTATCTGGAAAGTGGCAATAAAGAACACCG
Organism: Coloeus monedula; assembly: GCF_965178545.1. Lineage (NCBI taxonomy): Eukaryota > Metazoa > Chordata > Aves > Passeriformes > Corvidae > Coloeus > Coloeus monedula. Next base: position 13,269,173 of record NC_138822.1, on the reverse strand, counting down.
AGAGTAAGTAAAAGATTAGTATGATTGTCTTTCTCTATCATTGATTTGAGCAGCAAAGGAATTTTCTTCTGGGTTTGCAGGATGGATGTTTAAAGGAAAATTTATGTACTAATATTCTTAGTATTTCTAGTGGTGAGCTCATTGGATTTTTCTTTTCATAAACTTTTATGAGTAAATAGGTCATTTATAATCACAAGTATTAATGAATTAATAAATGCCTCTTTGTGAATTCAGCATACAGATCTAAGCACAGAATTGCAGTAATTTATGCTGTTACTATAAAAGTAGTCATATAGTAGTCAACACAGAGCGCTGGCCTCAACTATGGAAATCAGGCTTATTAAGTCGTTTGCGATGAGCCTGCATAAAATTTTACTGCATAAGATCTTGGCAATGCTTTGTCAAGCTTATTTTTCAAATGTCCCAAACTGCTGTGCTTTTACAAGCTTTTCCCATGACTGAGATCACTGCATACACTTTTATTATTTTCTGTGGGATAAGATGCACAGAGGGAAAGGAAAAAAAAGCTTTTTAATTTTGTTAGTTCTTCTCCAGAGCAGGAGACTGCCATTCCAATTTTCCTGTTTCCTGGGCTGGGACTTTCCACATTACTCTCATCGATCCCCAGTACCTGATTCCTTCCACCTTACTTGCTCCCTTGCTGTTAAAAATTGAAAGGCACAATGGGATTTTTTTTAAAAAAAAATATTTTCTGTTGTCTAATTAAGTTTATGACGATGTCTGCCTCAGTGTATGCATGGGGAACCTTTGCAGGTGGTACAGGTAGAAGGCCTAGAAGTTCTCCCTGGAGCAGCTGCTGCTTCAACCACTTCATTGTTCCTCTCACTGCCTTGTTCTCACCATACCTGCAGGCCCTTTCCTTCCCCTTATGGTACTGGCTTATTAGCTGCCTGGGTCCTTACAGATGAGATCTGGGAATCAGACCTTGGGTGCCTTATTTATGCAGTTTCTTAGATCTATTTGGTGCTTTAATAATTTAAAAACTTCTCAGAAGCTTGTAATTTCTGAAAACAGTTTAGGTGATCTCAAATGATCCAATATGCTGCCCCATTGAGAACATTATATATATATATATACCATACCGTGAAAAGAGTGTGCATCTTTAAAAAAGAGGGTTTATTTTATTTTTCATTAGTGACAAACTAATTTCTGGGAGACCATATGTTCCCCACCCACTAGCACCGGTTAAATTTTTCCTTATGATTCATTCTTTGTTAATTGTCACAGTTAAGCATTTTGTGGTTCTACAGACTATTATTTTGCATGTAATTGCATGAAATCAGCTGAATACTGGATGTGTTTATATATGAGTCTGTTTGTGTCAGTGTTCATAGTATACTGTATATAATATGCATATAAATTGAAAAATAGTCCTGTTTTATGACAAAGTGCATTTGTCATGCCCAGGACAAATACTGTACAGATTAATGTTTTTGAGATGAAGCAGTATATTCAGTGAGGAAGAAATACTCTAAATGGCTTACTTCTACTTGTGTTTAACTTAAAAGCAGTTAAAATTCCTGGCTTTCTGCAATATCCCTGGCCACAGCCAGGCATCACTTCCTGAAACTTGGGGTCTTTATTATGAAATGGGCTTTGAGCCTTGTGTCAGCACCGTAATTGTCCTGTGAATGTTGCTGGATAATTATTTTCATTTTCAGTCACCTCACAAATGCCATTTGACCAATGAAATATATTAAAAAGTTAACTTGTGTTTTGCTATATCTTCTCAAAGGAAATAGTAATGACTGTTCTGGGTACCCTTTAGTCTTTTTACATAAATCTTTTCTGGTACATAAGAAGTGTTGCAGGGAAATAAACCCAGATCATACTTTCTAATATCGTACTAGGCCAGCATTTCTAGGAGTAGAAGCACAGAATTGTGTTGATCATTTTTCTCTCATGCTCTAAGAAAAGCACCTAGTCAAATACTTACTTTGACAAATGTAGTATTTTCACTGGTGTGTGAACTTACATAATTCTGTGCCTTCTGCTTGGGCAGTTACTCATCTCTTGAAGGTGAATAAAAATAGTCCAAGTAGTGTATTTCACAAAACCTTTCACATAGCCCAGCCAACTTTCTAGACTCCTCTTTTCCAGCTACAGAAATTCTCACTAGAATTTATTTACTAGATTGCTTTCTGTAACATAGTATCACTCCCAACACTTCATGGTCTCATTAAAGTTGGCATAAAATTAAAAAAACAATGTTACACAGCAGCAGGAAGAACTACAAGTTCTACAAGCAAGAGATTTTTGTGGCTGGGGAGGTAAGGATTTGTTTCTGAAGTTCATTTAGTCAGTAAATTACCAGAAGTAGTATTTAGTGCAAATGCAGTCTAAGATAAATCAGAAACCTTGTTGTATTCAAACCAAATAAGCCAAGATAATGAAAAAACATGTACTCTATTCTTCAGAAAAGTAAGTGGTTATTTTGTATGTCAAATACAATAAATTGTTTATATTTATGAGACATACACAGCTATCTTTTGATACTATGTCATTTTTAGGGCATTCAAAAAATCAGATTGGGAGAATACTTATTTTTCAGCACTGATTGTATTTTTAGAATTTTTCATGTGCTTAAATAGCCAGTTCTGTCCTTCAGTACAAACAAATTCTTTTCTACAGTTTAAGACTTAGAAGTTAGCAAAAACCGTGTTCACAGAATCCTCCCTCAGAACCAATCCTGGTCATGATCTATGGTATTGCAAGGGACAAAGTAGCTTTTTATTGACTGTTCTGTCCCCAAAACTGATAGACCAATGGTACAAGGGAAACTTCAGTAGAGTACCCATTGATAAGGGATGCCAGATTCATCTCAAAGGTATCTCAGGAGAACTAACAGAAGATGCAGGATTGTGTCCAGAGCTGGGAATTCCAGGCTTGGGTGCGGGAAGGAAGTGTGCAAGCATTGCTGATCCAGCAGGAACCCTGGAGACTGGAGATTTTGCCTACTTGCTTTAAAGTTCATGTAAATGACTTTTGATGTCTGAAGTAGCTCCAAAGCTACGGTGAAGTCTTCTGCCTTCTTGATCAGCAAAGACTTTTCTAAGTCTCTCTTCCCTTTGTCACAGGCCTCTGGAGAAGGCTTTTCCACAGGCACAGCTGTGCCCTCGTGCAGCCGAGACCACAAGGCAACAAGAGCTTCCGTTTATTGACATAGTGCTGATCCATGGATTTGCTGTCAGAAGAGTAAGACTTGTCCTCAAGGTCTGCTGAACGTCGTTAGGCCAGCAAAACTTTATAGCTGGTCTGAAACACAGTGCCTGGTACAATGTGGGCTGCAGAGTGGGCAGCACCCTGTGGGGAGTGCTGGTGCACGTGCAAAGGTCATTGTGCTACCTGGCAGCTGCAAATAGTGCTGGTACAGGAGTGGTGAGTAAGCTAAGGTGGAGGTTTCATTCTGCAAGGGCTTCATGGTATGTTTCACAGCCTCTTTACATTCGGATGATGAACAGGGTTTTTTCCATTTCTAACAGTAATGGATTCCTAACATCCTCAGGAGAGTTTTTAAGTTAAATTAAAAGATTAACATGTCTTGTAGAAATTTTACTCTTCATAGTCTTCCTTCTATCATCTTGTTAGTATTGTACTTGCAAAAGTGAGAAAGAGAGTATATGGATATATTGTTAACTGGATGATTTGTATAGTAGTGTTATTTTCGTATGGCTGTAATCACTGTAGGGGGTTTTCACCCTTCAATTTCAGTGTTTCTAGGTATCAGACATACAAGAGAAGGAGGTATGTTACTCTTTCCCGTGAAAAGATGCATTCTTGCTTATTATCTTACTGTCTGTTGAAACAGCAAAGATATGATCTGTCATTCAGTGATACACTCACTACTTTGGAGATTAAGACTTGTGTGGCTTTGAAGCATGGAACAGCATGCTTCTCTTTCTTTTTAGAGTTGGGTGCTGCTAATGATTGCTAAGGTTTGAGGAATCTGAATGGTTCTTATATTTAATTGCTACTTGGATGTTGCACATGCATGGTGCTATTTTATATGAAAGGTTTAGTGGCTGGTTTAATACTGTCAGTGCAGTTACAGCAGCAATCTGGAATATTGATGTCTTGGCAACAATAGCAATTAGCAAATCCCCCTGTTCAGATTTCAAGAATATGAATGTAGTAGTTTGTGCTAGTGACCAGAACAGGAGCTTAATGGAAAAAGCATTAATTTTCTTTTATTAGTGCATATTAATAACGTGATTATTATTCAGTAAAGCCATAGCTGCTTTAAAAGTTGGCCAATGTAAATGTCAGTTATGCTTTGAACTAACATGGTTTTGCTTTTGCTTTGGCTCAAATGTTAAACATTTTTTACTGAACCCATGACTGCAGGAAAGTTGTTTGGCAAAAGATAACAATGAAAGATTTGAAAAGCAAATAGGTGTCTGAAATGTCAGATACTAAAATTGTGAAAACTGTGTTCAATTTTGATCACATGTTTAATCAATACAAGGTGGAGGATTAAAAATAATGTCATAGAAGTGGGCAGTGTAATGAATAGCTGCCTAATTGGCATATAATAGATTTCAAAATATTTGAGAAGGCAATGTGAGTCAACAGAAAATAGAATTTAATTTTATTTTCATTGAATGTTGCTTCTTTGATCACAACTTTTCATAGCTCATGGATTAAAGACAGCTATGTGTTCATTTTCGATGATGAAAAGAATTTATTTCTCCCCTGACATCGGAGATCACAAGAATTAATTTTCACCTCTTTTTTTTGGTAGAATGCACAAAATGAGAAGTGTGAATGTCTGGTTTTAGTAAAGAATTTGGATGAGCCAATCTGATTTTGTTTTTCTTTCAAAGTTTTCATTTTATTGAGAGAAGGAAGTAGATATATGAGAAGAGTTGAACTGGTGAGAAGGTTGGAAGGAAATAAAACCTAAAATCCTTTTCCTTTTTTCTTTTTTTTCTTACTTAGTAAAGATCTTGTGTATTTGGAAGCCAGAGTGCTTTGTTCCAGCCATCAGCCAGGCTTACAAAGATATTATTGCTTGCTTCTTCTTGTAAGCAAACATGTTAATCAGAAAGTGAGACGCACTTCATTGTCTAGACTTACGGGTTTTTTTCAGTTTAACTCGAATGTATAGTTTTCAATAAAATCTCCTGGTTTCTTATGGATACAACAAATAATTTCAGACTCTTAAATATGTATTCTTTGGAAGATTAATTTCCACAGCCTGGAATTATTTATTTGTATGTTCATGAGTTCTCTTAATTAAACTCTGCCCTTACAGAGAAGGATTGAGGATAACTCTAGATGTTAATAGCAATGTAAAGAACTGTATTAGTGAATTTGTTCCTAATTAGGATTCACTCTTTACTACAGTCCAGTGAAGAAAAATACAGATTCTTATGCTCTGCAGTTCTCTCTTTCACTCCATCAGTAAAAGCTGTTAGCATGAATGAACATGGTCTGTGTCTGTACAACGTCTTGGCCCATGAATTCCCCTTTTTATTGCTTCCTTCATATCATCATGATGCATTCTTTATTCTCTTTCTCTTTTTTGAGATAACAGTGCCACCCTTTCAAATTATTCTTACTGGTAGAAAGAAACCTAGTTTCATCTCCAGAATCAGAATCTGATGTCAGTGAGTAGAAATAGGTTGATTTAATTAAGCAGAGAACTAAAGCTTTATTTCATTACCTGTAATGTGGGTGTACTTTTTTAAACAAATCATACTACAGTTGTAATGCTTTAAAGATTCAATCTTTTAGATGTCAGGACTCTGTTCTGCCCATTAACTCCATTTATTCTAATTGGAAGCTTATAATCTGCAACTAGATAATCTGAATATAAAGGTGTTTTGTCCTTGCTAAGCTTCTGGAAGTCTTGAATATTTTCTGCCTCAGTAGAAGTAAAATCTTTGCTACATACCACAATCACTTTTATTATTTCATATTTTTTAAACAACAACAACAAAAAAACCAACAAAAAAACCAAACCAAAAAAAACCCCAAACCTAAATTCTCTGTCTTATACTCCTTGCTTATTTAATGCTACCATAACTACCTGTGTGTGGTACATTACATTTTTCTGGTTCTGGGATTTATATTTTTGTATGTCAGAGGTGCTGGAAGTTTTGAATTCTTTATGTACCTGTGCATAAGGCAGCCCTGATAATGCAATCTCATGAATAAGCTGAGCAATTTTAATGCTTAATTTGCTTCATTACCTTTCTGCTGTGACTGTTTGTATATATGGATTCAACATATGGGGTTTTTAAATAATATTTGGTGTAATTTCTGCTTTGAAATGAATGCGTATTTGTGTAGCATATAATTGTTTCTGCTAGTCACTGAGACGCCATACTGGTGTTTATTTTTGTTCATTGGAAAAAATGCTCAATACAAATTCTGATAGTGCTCTGTTGGAAAAAGTAGTATTTTCTGTAATGCATTAAACCCAGCTAATTAAATTAGAACTGCATCATCTGTGTGCTCTGTAACCAGTGAACATATGGGTCTTACCACATCTTGAAATGCAGAACCAGAAATTGAATGATGATGTCTGAGAAGAGCTGTGCATGCTTAGATGGATGAGATTGTGTTGGTTAACATGTAAAGAAAAGCTTAGTTGATGGAGAGTTTGTGGACAGTTTTATATCAATAGATGTTTTTTTGTTTTCATTATTCTTAGTTTCTTAACAGTTGTGGATACCAGAATATCCATATCACAGATTGCTGAGATCTAGAAACAAGCAGGGCTAGAGAACTCCTAGTGTGTAATTTAGGTAACTCTGCAAATGGAAAGCAAGGTGCGTATAGAGAAATAGTACCTTCAGAAAGTCTGACTGAATTTGACACAAGCTGTGTATCCCTTTATTAACCTGCTGTATTACTGACTTGTACAGAATGGAAACTGGCAGAACCAAACTAGACACTAACGAAACAGAAGAAGCCTGGGAGATCAATAGAAAATATAAAAAGTGTGGGGATGGAGACTTCTGCAGCCTGATACTTTGCTGTCTTCTTCCCTCAAAGTGTGGTGATTTTGACATATGTAATCCCGTGAAAGCTGAAGCCTAAAATTTTTCTCAAAATTGATCAGAAAACTTTGTCTTTCAGCACCAAAGATGATAAGGCTCAACTGCTAAGACTGGTTCCTCTGCTGGTTTGCTGTCACTTCATGTAACTTCTTCTCACCCTTATCCATATCCATCTTCTGTAAGAGGTTTTATAAACTCTGTTCCTGTGTGAACTACAACTCTTATGCAGGGGAATATTTAATCTTTCAATTAATGTGTATATCTATTTTGGATTTCTTAAAAAAAAAAAAAAACAACAAAAACCTTCTTTCTTCTTGAAGTTTGGGTTCTCAGGCAAGTGGTTTGAATCACTTCTTAGTCACAGATGAGTAAAGCTTGAATGCGAGCAAGGTCTAAGACCCAAGTAGTGCTGGCTGTACTCATCAGTGTCTGTGAGAGCATCCCTTAGTGGTCATGAATTGTTTGACATATTCAGAATTGCCATGGAGACTTTTAATCTTATATAACCTGTTACACCTGGCTCTTGAAAACATGTAATTTCCGCAATATCTTACAACAGATGTTATCTAAAGAATAACTCCCCAATATGTCGTTAAATGTAGGGAATTTTGAGTGTTCTGTTTTGTTGTTGGCTGTTGTCTTTTTTTTTTTTTTAAATGAATGTTCCAGTGTCCATGTCCATGAAAAGAGTGTCTGAATTTTAGAACATCTACATTGGTACTTGACAGTAAGTGTTTTATTTATCCTACTGTAGGGAGAACCTATTAGCCAACAAGATTAGCCAAAAAGATTCTGCTCTGCAGTACTGAAGCAGAATAATTGTAAAAAGTAACACACGTTTTGCAAGGAGGGTTGCATATGAGAAATGTAACCCTTGTTCCAGAACATAGAATGTAAATGGATGAGAAGTAAATAGTAAAGAGAAAAACGGTGCCACATAAAGATAAGAGCTCATTTCCTGAGTTAACACAGCAGTTACATCAGTAGCCAAGCTGGAAATCAGTCAGACTCCTATTTTCTGTGATCTCCTTTAAGATAACCTGTGGAGTATGTGAATAGGTTGCAACTACATTCAAAGCAATTGTGATTATATTCTTCTATTTAAAAAAATGTATTATTTCTACTTCTGCAATACCTCTGAATGCATGGGACCATGTTCCAAGGACATAATGGCTTTGGTTTTGCAGTATCATCAAGTTGTTTTTTACACTTCTTCACCTGGGTGAGGACAAAATATTTGATCTTAAAAATACTTTAGAAGGTATCAAGAGCTAAAAAACTACCTGCTGTAAGCATGGGGAGGAGGAGGTCCATCAGTGGACCCATTTTTTTTGGTAATGGTTTTATCAGTGCAAAAAGGCCTCTATTGTGACTGTTACTAGCAATGTAATTCAGCCCTTGGATTTTACTAACTCAGAGGAAAGAAAAAACAAAGTGCAGTGGTCACCAGGTTACCTGGATATATTACAAATATTTGATAGCAGGTGTAAAATAGAATATAATAGTGCATATACGCATACAACAGCACTTGCATAAAAATGCATATAAAAGAGACAGGTGATGAAAATCTGAACACTTAGCAAATGTTGTGGTATTTTGCAGAGCTGCTTTTGTTTTAACTGAATAGATGTTAGGAATAGTACAAATAACTATGATCCTTGCTTATAAATTATGGCTGAGGTTTTTATCTCTTGACATTTTCCTTTGTGCTTTTGGTTAAGAAGGTAGTTGGTGTGTGTCACAATCACAGTCCACAGATATTAAATAGCAGTATTTAGTATGTAGTACTAAATGCTGTACTAATAAAGTATTAGCTGGTAGTAATTTAGATGTACAGAATTATATCTCTAGAATATAAATCTTATTTATAGAATCTGAGAATGGTTTGGTTGGAAGAGACCTTAAAGATCATCTAGTTCCAACTCTCCTGCCATGGCAGGGACATCTCCCACTAGACAAGGTTGCTCAAAGCCACATCCAACCTGGCCTTGAACATGACCACAGATGAGGCATTCCACAGTTTCCCAGGAGGGCAGTGTGTTCCAGGCTTCAGTACCTTCACAGTGAAGAATTTCTTCCTAACATCTAAGCTAAACCTGCTCACTTTCCATCTGTACCCACTACTCCTTACCCTGTCACTACAGTTCCTGAACAAGAGTCCCTCTCCAGCTTCCCTGCAGGCCCCTGCAGATACTGCAAGGTTGCCATGAGGTCTCCATGCAACTTTCCCTTCTCCAGGCTGAAGAGCCCCAACTCTCTCAGCCTGGCTTTGTAGGGGATGTGCTTCAGTCCCTTTATTGACTTCATGTCCCTCCTCTGGACTTTCTCCAACAGTTCCATGTCCTCCTTATGTTGGGAACACCAGAACTGGACACAGCAGATGGGGTCTCACCAGAGCAGAGCAGAGCAGAGCAGAGGGGCAGAATCCCCTCCCTCGCCCTGCTGCCCACGCTGCTTTGGGTGCAGCTCAGGACATGTTTGGCTTTCTGGGCAGTGAGCACACACTGCTGGCCCATGTTGGGTTTTCCACCAACCATCACCCCCAAGCCTTTCCCCACAGGGCTGCTCTCAATCACTTCTCTGCCCAAGCTGTCTGGGATTGCCATCACCCAGGTGTAGGACCTTGCACTTGTACTTTGTTGAACTTCTTGATGTTCACACAGTCCCACTTTTCAAGCCTGTCCACGGTCCGTCTGGCTGACATCCCTTCCCTCCAGCATGTCACCTGCCCCACACAGGCTGGCATCATCAGGGAGCTTGCTGAGAGTGCTCTCGATGCCACTGTCCCTGTCACCGACAAAGGTGTTGAACTGTATCGGCCCCAGTACCGACCCCGAGGGACACCACTGGCCACCATGTGGACCAGGAGCTGTTTACCACAACTCTTCCCACACAGCCATCCAGCCAGTTGTTTATTCTCCAAGTGGTCCATCCATCAAATCTGTGTCTCTGCAATTTAGAGGCAAGGATATCATGTGAAACAGTGTCCAAAGCTTTGCATAAGTACAAGTAGACAATGTTAATTGCTCTGCTCATATACACCAGTGCTGTAGCTCCATCACAGAAGGTCACCAGGCATGACTTCCCCTCCGTAAAGCCATGCTGGCTCTTTCCAATCACCTCTTTGTGTTCCATGTAACTTAGTATGGTTTCCAGGAGAATCTGCTTCATAATCTTGCCTGGTATAGAGGTAAGAATGGCTGTTCTATACATACCATCCACTTGCCTCTTTTAAAAACGTGGCTTATAGTTCCCTTTTTCCAGTCATCAGGAACTTCACCTGACTGCCGTGATTTTTTAAGTATGATGGATAGGGGCTTAGCGATTTCATCTACCATTTCCCTCAGAACTCACAGGATTTAATTTAAATTTTCCATATCCCCTAATTATCATCTACAGTATGTTACATCTAGCCCAAAAGAAATGTCTTTAATTCCTACCAGGAAGATGCAACCTACCTACCTGTGTATAAAGAGTTCTCTCTTTTCAAACTGCCTGATGCCTCAGAACTTACAGAACTTAAGTAAATGCAGTTCTTTTGACTGAACCTAGTCAAAACATTTCTTATGCCTTTAAAAAATTAAGTGCAAGTCCATAGTATTTTTAATAATGTTAATTTGAAACTTTAAAATAATTTGCAATAGTTATATTTCTGTAGACATATTAGGATTGCTTTATTTTACAAACACAGATTATATTTTTCACATGTCTTGCAGCACTTTCTTGTGTTAGAAAGATGTGCTTTTTACCTTGGTATTCAGGTCCATTTCATGGGTCTGAACCCCAAGTGTCTACACTTGCAACTTAAATTTGCTTTCCCAGAAATCAGCTCTAGGTCTCAGTATTAAAATATGAGTTATGACTATAAAGCTTACCTATATAATTTTCTTTTCACTAACAGCCCAGAAAACTACACAATTATTTGTTCAATGCTATCTGAAAACATTTTAAATAATATATATGATGGGATTCATGGTAAACTTTAAATGCATACACCAGAGCTCTCTTGTGCTTAACATCTCTTCTCACCAACCATGTTCTTTTGAATGGTCGAACTGCCTTTTTCTTTGAATCAAAGCCAGCCGAGATGACCTCCATAGGAGAGCAGCAGAAGGGGGCACTCGATCTGTCTTTCTAGTGCTTCTCTCTTCGTCCTGCCAGCTGCACTGGAAAAATTCCACTATTTACATCTTTGCATCTAAGGACCACTTCAAAATAATGGGTACAAAACATTTCATTTCTGCTGCCACAAGTACTACAGTTATAAGAAAGGGATTGAGGATTATAAGGACTAGATGTGAGGGCTCTTCAAAGTGAATCAGTAATGTGGGTGGCAAAGAAATGCTTTACTACTTGAGGCATTGTGTAATTGACCTGAGCAGAACTTCTGATATATTGGGGGGTCAGAGGGGAGAAGAGAGAGGGAGGAAAGAAAGAAGGGAGGGAGAGAGAGAGAGGGAGAGAGCGAAACAGAGAGGAAGGAAAAAGTATTCACATCTTGTAAACTCCAGAAGACATTGTGAAAGGAAGGTCCAGCAAATATAGAAAGCTATTTTGTTCCTCTTCTCTTGAGGTTTGGATCAGATTTTCCTTATATTGTCAAAATCACTATAGAAATAATTATTGTAAAATATACATTTAAAAGAAATATTCCATATCTTTTTTAATAAGATGCTAAGTCAGCTGAAAATGCTTTGTAGGAAAGCCAAAAAGCAAAACCAAGCTTCAAAGGCTAAGCATCGACAAGTCATTTAATGGAGTGAGTCGTTTTGACTTTATCTTTGGTTGGAAATTTGCGGTAGTTGTACTGAATCTTGACTGCAGTTTGTTACCTTTCATGACTGAGTCAGGCAGTTTCTTGCCCACCCTGCTCACCCCACTGTGTTTTGCAAATCTGTTTGGAAATCCACAATGTATCTTATTACTGCAGTTTACTTCTGTAAGGCAGTTATTGACTTACTGAGGAGAGCACACCTCTTCAGAATTTTACCTTCAGCCTTTCATTAATACTTCTGTAAGTCATGCCTCTCTTTTGCATCAAAAATAGCAAAACTAGCTACATCCAAGGGGAACTTGTGCCCCAGATGCAGAAGCATATGAACTGAATACACGGAAGAGGGACTGGACCACAAGCAGTAAAACCACAGTATTGTGGTGCTGAGTACAACACCATGTACCTTCTGGGATGGCCAAATTCTCTTTTAATAGCTCAGTAGTGCTGGAAATGTAAGTACATTACAGGCATAACAGGCCCAGCTGCTTTGCAGATTGTGCAAAAGCAAAGAAAACTTTCTGTTTTCTTGCGTTATTAGCTAGCTGATCTGCAACCAGAAACAGAACTGGAGCAGCAGCTACTTCTGCCAAAAACATGAGCTAATGGTCTTATAAGGACAAAAATTTAACAGTCTTTGCTTGAAAAAACATCCACAGTATTGTATTTTGGCACATTGAAATAATTATCTTCTTCAAAAGTGCTGGAAATACCTGAGCTAGAGATTTCCTGGTTTTTTTTTTGTTTTGTTTTTGGTTTTGGTTTTTTTTTTTGAGGTGGGTGGAGGATGTATCTCATTGCAATCATTAGCTGTGAACTCTGCTCCTTCACCTTTGCTCCTCATGTATCCTTAATTTATGATATTTGCTAATTTCTTTTTGGACTGGAAGGCAGATAGACAGCTTTCTTTGAACTCTAAAATAAGTGACTTTGATTAAATTCAGCTTAAACTGTAAAATAAGTGACCATCTATATTATATAAACATGTAACATTACATTGTTTGCTTTGAATTTTGTTAAACAGCTGTCTTGACAATGGTCCTATTATGCTAATACGAATATGTAATTATTGTTAAATCATTTAACTGTATTATTTATTAAAAATACTTAGCTACAGTTTGCTTTTATTCACAGTTTGCTTTTATTCATTATAATGTCTGAAGTACATTAGTCACTTGAAGGGCTCAGATTTAGATGTCTAAGAAACAGGCAAAAGTTTTATATATAGAACCAAAAATCAGACAGAACTCTATTTATGTATATACTTCTCATGTGCCCATGAAGCATTTTACTGAAAGGAATCTGAAAAATTTGTATTCTTAAATATTAAGATAAAATATAATTTTATTTAATTTCCTTAAGTATGTTGTGATGCACTGCGAGCAGAGGTCATTTAACTTGGAGCTACAGATAATTAAAAGGCAACCATGTATTCATTTTAAACCTTCATGGTTCATAGCAATTACTTTCTCTCTTAACAGAGTTTGCTGATTCATTACTTTTATTTATTAGTGGTGTGAGCTCACCATGGGCTGTCTCCTGTGATGCATTCTGCCCCGTACATCGAGGTGGAAAAGGTCAAATTGAGTTCCAAGGAGCCTTCAGTAGGGTCACTATTGCAAAATATTCTGCGCTCTCTCATTCTTGGAGCAATGTCTACAGTCCTCCTACTTCCAGATGTTAGGTGCAGCTCACCAGGAGGGCAAGGGGATGACGGGAGTTTGTGCATTTAAGACCTCCCAGCTGAAAAAGTTGCAAACTTTCTAATAATAATCATAATTATCTATAACATTGTTTTTATCCAGGCAGATAGTTCAACCTATTGCATAAACAGAACCTCTTTCAAAGACAGGACTTATGAGCAGAAAGAGTATTGCAGGTATGTCTGAAAAAAAAAAGCCTGTTGCAGGCTTTCAATTTTTTGAATGTAAAAAGCAGAGAATGCTGTCACTTCATCTAAAGTTTGCTTTAAATATGCGATTTGTTCAATATTTAAACTAAAATAAAACTTAATGAAGTGCAATTTAGGGTCATGTTTTGAAGCCAAAACAACTGGTTAAAAGTGTCTACTAAGTTAAATCCTGTAGTTCTGTTCAGCTGTGTTGAAAGTGTATTTTAATAAGTGTCCAACAGGAAGTAGTATTTCCAGATTAATATAAGTTTGTTGCACATTTCATTTGGGCTTAAATGTGATTTTGGAGCTGTAACCTAAATGGTGCTGAAATACTAAAATATGGAGGCCATCTAGACATTAGCATTTTACTAATAAAATCCTTTAAACCTCTAAACCTAAGCCTAACATATGATCTCAAAAAGGATATATTGACTGTTCTTGGAGAATGTCTTTTTAGTTTTAGTACAAAAGGATGTTAAACATTTTTTTCTGGAGTCTCTTTTACAGGGCCAGAGGAAAAGGAAGGATGCTGATTAATAGTCTGTGTAGTGAGACAGTTTATTTAAAATCAGAGAAATACACCCAGTGCTTAAGACAACAGTTAACAAAAGAATTGCAATAGAATTGTTTATCAGTTTCTCAGCAAATTCTTTTGGGTATGCTAGATATTTAAAATTATTTTGCAGAGCCATAATATTACAAGGGCTTTTTTTTTCTTTTCTTATGATAGCTGTTAGTAATGTATTTGAAAACTGTACCTAGGAAAGTATTTATGCAAATATGTGATTTTTTCTAATCCTACAAAGGAACTTCTGGTCACCACAGTCTCCATGGTAAGCATTAATTATTTGGGGATGTACATACTTTTAGGAACTTCTACATTCTGTTCACCTTAATAGTTAAGATCTTGGACAAATATTTAGCACTCATTTAAATTAATATGGTTTCTAATTAGGCAGATCACTGTATTTGTAGTCATCATGAATGAGTGTTTATATCAAAGATTGTTATGTAGGGACTAAAATATCTAAATTTTACGGTATTGCATTTACAGCAGGTTTACAACGTTTACTCAGAAAACAGTAGCAATAATGAGAATGCATAGATTAAGCATTCCTTAGTTTTTGTCGGCATGCAGCCATTTTCAATTTTGTTACATGTTCTGAGAAAGAAAAGCAGAAGTAAGCTGGAGGGAGTATTGCTGAAACATGTAAACAAGGATTTTATATTAATTCTCCAGAGTTTTCTACAGGGAAGACTTTTTACTGTTATTTATGTGTATTTAAGCACTGAACTCTGATTAGCAATTTGTCTTTTAAATTTCCTTCTTTGTGCCAATGGATTTAAAAGAATTGTATGCAGAATTACTTATCAAATGTATATTTGACATGCCCAGCTTCATCCTTTTTTTTTCTTATTAATAGCATGAAGATAGAATAGTCTGCAGTCTTTGCTTCCAAAATTTATAATTCCTCAAATTTAGGCAAAACAGTACAAAATTCAAATAATGAATAAGTTGGATATTCTTCTTAATAGTCATGCAGGCTGCATCTACAGTGTCAAACCTAAGTTTGAAGATTAAGAAAAAGAAAGGAATATAATTGACATCAGTCTAATAGTAAAGGAAAAATTGCCGATTTTCCATTAAGTTCCAGTTTTCTTTCTGAGTTGTGAAATCAAATTTTCCTTGTATTTTATTATGCAGTCTTCAGTAATTTCTTTAATACTTAAAAGCCCCTTTTTTTTCTAGTGGTGAGAATTTTTTCGGTGTTCAGGACAAGCTGTACTAGATTTACTTGCTGCTCTCGGAATCTGTTTTTGAAATGGGTTCCAGGGTAGCGCTGCGTTAAATTGGTTAGCTGGTTAACATTGCTGCCCATAGTGGCATACATTGTACTTGCTATTTCAAGTCCGTGGACTGATTTGCTGTACTTATGCAGTGTTGAGCCTGAGTTGCAGTTTGTCTTTCAGCCTGGGTAACAAGTTACGTGTGAAATCATTTCATTTTGCCAGAGTTAAGATGTGTGTCATCATTCTGTGTCTTTAGATATGACAAATCAGATTTAATCTCCTTTCTTTTTAGTGAAATAATTTATTTTCCTACATTGCCAAATATGAGCTGATGTGAGTATTTCACATCACTCATTTCCAGTATCTCACTGCAAGTGTAAAATTCTGTTGCCATTAATAAGGAATGCTGACTTGTTTCAATGAATATTTTAGAAGAGTTATTTTTTGTTACAAATATTATTTGAACTTGCTTTTCTCAGAAGGATTTTTTTACTTGTTTGTTACTTTATTTTCTCAGGGCTTCTGTTAGTTTATCATAATTTTATCAGGATTCTTCTGTGTGTGACAAGAACTGTAATTGTACTATACATCATGCTGTGAATACGTGCTACATATCTGCCTTCATGTCTCTCTCTGATCTTCCAAACAGCATCCCTATCAGACTTCATCCAGAAGGGTTCACAGGGGAATTGCCATGGCTATGTTGAGTTCTTAAGGTGGAAAATGGGGAGCAGCTTGCTGTAATTTCTTTTTTTTCTTTTTTTAATCCCTTAATGGAAGAAAAAGTATTTTTTTAAAAAAGATTTTGAATGTGGGCTTCCCAGTTTGCTTTCCCTGAACTGCTAATTAAGAATGATGATGATGAGCTTTCATGGCCTTGTTAGATTCTCAAGAGCCCAACACAGTCTTAAATTTTCATTTACATGTTTATTTCCAGCCTAACTTGGTGCTCAGTCTGCTTCGAAATGTAAGACAACAGTTGAGTAATGTCTGTCATTGAAAATTAGGCATTTTTAATTTCATTTATGTACAGAGGCTAAGATGGAATGTTCTGCATACCAGCTCTGGGGTTCCCATCACAGAAAGGACATTGACCTGCTGGAGCAAGTCTAGAGGAAGGCCGCTGAGATGATCAGAGGGACACAGCACCTCTCCTGTGAGGAAAGGCTGAGAGAATTGGAATTGTTCAGCCTGGAGAAGAGAATGCTCAGAGGTGACCTCATTGCAGCCTTCCAGTACCTGAAGAGAAATGGAGAGAGACTTTTTGCAAAGGCATGTAGTGACAGAACAAGAGGAATGTCTTCAAACTGAAAGAGCATAGGTTTAGATTAGATCTCAGGAAGAAATTCATTACTGTGAGGGTGGTGAGGCACTGTAACAGGCTGCCCAGGGAAGCTGGGGATGCCTACTTCCTGGAAGTGTTCAAGGCCAGGTTGGATGTGGCTTTCAGCAGACAGACCCTAGTGGAAGGCATTCCTTCTCATGGCAGGGGGGTTGGAATTAGATGATCTTTGAGACCCTGTCCAACCTGGGCCATTCTGTGACTCTATGTTAGTCTAAAGCATAATACTACTTTGTTGAAGTTCCTAATGTATTCTTTAGCCAAAACTTTGTGGTGGCAACAACATCTTCACGTGTGTAACTTTGCTTAGGATGGAGTTGATCTCTTAGATGCCCTAACATTGACAGGCTTTGCACCAGCCTTGCCCTTTGCTGCTGCTGCAGGGTGAGTGACTGAGCTGCTGAGATACTACTGTAAGAGAAAGCTGAGCTAATCTGCATGGAAGTTCGTATTTACTCAAATATTGAATTAATCTCCAGTGCTTTGTTACAGTATTTTAGCACAAGCAATATTATTTATTAATACACCTTTATATATGAGGATACTGATGGGTACATTGTAAAAACAAACAGAAAAACCTACCCACAACCCAATTGCAAGACTCAGAAGGCTTCCATAGCTGCAGTTTTCACAAAACAGGTGCAGCTTGAGTATTATGCAAGTTCATTTAGCACTTTTTCTATAAAAGCATCTGGTTTTCATCTCAAACAGAAAGAGGTGTAGGTGACAAATCCCTGTAATGAAGGTGGAAAACTGCAGGATATTGCAGATGCCAAAAGCTTATGCAGGTTCAAGAAGATACAGGCATGTGCACAGTATATAAGTATGTCAAGATCTGCTTAATACAAAATCTGCCAAAAAGTTATTGAGTTAGAAATTGTTTGAGAGTGGGATGAGTTTCTACACAAATATTTCTGTGTGACTTTTCTTGTGTTCTTGCCTGAGCACCTGCTTTTTGTAATTTTTCACAATACTGTACTAAGTAGACCACTTGTCTCTCCTGCTATAGCTTTTCTTTTGCTTTCTTTTGGCAATTTTTTAGCTTACACAGATTTACAGACTTGTTTCTAGTCTAATTTTGGTTCTGTTTCTTCTTGACTTGGAAGCTGTATTCTCTGGGGATTGGGGACAGGGAAGGGGGCAGGTGGCACTGTAGAGAAGTTTTCTGTGGCAAAATACAAAAGATACAGCCATGGATTGACTGAAGCTGGAATATAAGCACCTGAGAAAAGTTTCTTATTCTGCTGTTAGGCAGCTTAAACTGTAAAGGGAGATATTGTCTCTCTCACTGTGAACAGGGACCTCTGTTTCATTTGGTTTTAGCTCTGGGATTTACAGGCACTTGTGTCCTTAGATATGACAGAACTAATCACAAAATATTCTGCATTGGAAGGGACCCACAAGGATCATCAAAGCCAGCTCTTAAGTGGATGGCCCGTGCAGAGAACAAACCCAGAACCATGGCATTATTAACAGCATGATCTGACCAGCTGAGCTAATCTCATGTTCCCCATATATACTGAACACTCATTTTTGGCAACAAAGGACTAATAACTGTACAGGAAATAATAAGCTAAAGTGAGGTGAATGTAAATAGTTTGACAGCTTGTCTAGAAGATTCCGATACTAATTATAACTAGTGAACAATTTCTTGTAGGATTAGAGATGCAATTATGAGATATTAGAGCTACTGATACAGCATATTTCCCAGTACTTTACTTAGAGACAAGAGCAGCCTCTTTATGGTAGAGCTGATTGCTCTTTTATTCTTAATTACATATTTATTCTTGTGGCTCATCAGGTAGTTAATTTTTACATATAAAGTGCAATATTTGTCTATGTCAAACTTACAAGTTTTTTGAATTGCTTTAGAAATAAAGAAATTATGACATTCCATTTATTTTTCCACCTAATTTTGTTCATTTCACCACTAATTTCTTTAGTTCAAAGTAAGAACTAGTCTCACAACATGATTTGATTTTGGTTGATTTAAAATCAAAATCAGCATCTATCCATAACTATTCATCTTCTAGGAAACTTCCAGTGAACTGTTACATTTCATAGCTGCACACTGCTATGGTGGAGTACTAAGGAGCAGTATATGAATTGTACCTACTCCACCTCAGAAGTAATATCACCTAAGTTCCATGTTGGGGTCCCTCCCCCTGCCATGTGGTCCTGGCAGAGGGGCCCTGAGGGCACAGGCACAGGGTTTCCCTGCCCCTGCTCAGCCTCGTTCCCCATTGCTTGTTTTGTGTTCCCCTGAGCGGGCGAGGACCCTCGGGTCCCGTGATTGAGCAGTTCCTCAGCAAAATATGCATGTTGCAGTATCTGCACTGTAACAGTTCCATTCTGTTCAGGCAGCTTTTTTGAGAGCTACTAGCCTGTAGAGAAACAAGTAATTAAAAAAAAAAAAAAAAAGTTATAAATTCATGTGAAACTTTGAAAAACATAAAGAACTGCGCAAATGCCTGGACATCTTAGGAAGCACTACAATTTTTTACTTCTGTGAACTTAAAAATTATGAATCTTTAAGTGTATGATAATTTCCTTCCTGAGAAGCAATTTGCTTCTTTATTTAAGGGTTGCAAAAAAAGCTCAAGAATTGTCTGTGGTGGATTGAGGGCAGCCAAGGGATTATATATTCACTAAACATTGGTACCTTGTTGCCTTTAAATAGGAGGAAAAACAAACCAGGTGAAACGTTTATTGTAAGGAGACAGCAAAACTCTCCATAGATGTATTTTAGGATGTGCATAAGACAATCACACAAAGAACAAAGAAAGAGTGAAGGAAAGTGTGATTAATTGTAGAGATGCTTTTCAGAGAAGTTTAGGGATACAAGTAAGAAGTACAGGTACATGTTACTTTCTATGTCATATTTTAGTCTTACGATTACAGAGTTAGATTCTTGGAATGAGATCCGGCATCCAGTGAGAAATACGGAGTTTTCATTATTGGTATAATCAAGTTAGGACCTTTGCCCACAAAAGGCCTTCAACAGAGGAGGTAAAAACTAGACAAAACTTACAAGTACAGCTCAAACAATGGAAATATTAGGTCAGCATAGGCTGCTTTTGATAATCACAAGACTTTCTTGGACTAGATTCTGAAGTTCCTTTAAACAGGAACTGCAGTTTGACCTCAGTGGAAAAGCAGTACTTTATGCTAGCTCTGTATTTTTAAGCAATTTTACATAAGAGTTTGGTAACATTGAGGATCGGGTTAACTATAAGATATCTTTGCGTTGCAAATTGTTTGCAACTTCTGTGGGTTTTTTGGGGTTTTCTGGGTGTTTTTCCTGGGTTTTAATTGAGGTTGAGTAGTATTTTTGTCCTTTTTGCCTGAACTTGATAGTACTGATTAATTCTCCATACTGTTAGTTGCAGCACGGAATTTCTGAGTCCAAATGCATATTGATAAGGGTGTAATCTTGGATTTTGGTAGAGAAATCCAACTCTATCCCCACTGGGCACCTAATATTGTTTCCAGTACCCACCCAGAAAGGGAATAAGAATAAACTGATGTCCTGGTTCATTCAGGGGTGTCACAGTGGATTCTACAGAGCTTGAAGCCTCAGGATATTGCTAGCAGGGTAGAAGTCGGCATCTCTGCAGAGCTCAAATCCAGTTAATGGCTAAGGAGCTCCTCAGGCTATAAAATTATGTATCCCCAATCTTTTTACATGTGTATCAAGTCCTGTTTTATTCCAGAACTGAAAAAATGGACACATTTCTGCACAACTAGAGCAATTTTCCTTTTTTTTTTTTAAATTAATGTTCTCTCTCTTACTTACACAGAAGATGCATTGTGAAACAGGGGCTGTTTTTTTTCTCAACATGCTTTTCTTCTTTTTAACTACAACAGTTTCAGTGGGTTAGTCACGGGTTCTCGTGTTGCTTTTTCATCTTATTTGAGTTTTACCTTCTGGGATGAAAAAGCAAAAGAAAAGAACACTACACAGAATCACAACTTGTGGTGGAAATGAATCTGGACAGATAAACTGTGTTGTTGTGTCAGAGCCATTTCACGCTGGATTTATGTTTTACAAATGCAAAAGTGACAAAAAAAATTTTGATGTGTACTACACATTTGCCCAGAAGGCATGAGATAAACTCTGTAGTCATTAACTTGAAGGGCAGTTCATAACAGATTTTCCTGTTACTCTTGAGAAAATTTTTGCTCTTCAATGAATAATTGTTCTATTTCTTTGCCTGCCAAGGAATTTCTTTGGTTTATGCTGCATCAATCCATTCTATAACTGTTACAGTTCAATAAAAGATGATAGGATGCAGTAGTATTTAGATACATACAGGCAGACCCTAATATATACACAAATCCATACTAAGCTTGCAGAGGGATGCTTAAATTTCAGGCTTACTGTCCAGAACTTGACTGTCTTTTTCTTGTTTCTATTTGTTTCTGAGAAGTTCTCTCTGCCTTAGTTTGCTTATGTAATGAAAGGTGAAAATGAGAGTTCTTTCATTTGTAAACTGTCATTCTTGCAATGAATTTTGGTACAGATGGGGTTTGCCTACCCTTATTCTGAAATTTTCAAGAGTTCTTATATGCTGTACCCTGGAGGGGATGTGTGAGATCTGACAGTTACCGCAGTTCAACTGTACATTTCAACTTCTATAATATTATTTTAAATCCTTATTATTTGGGGGATTTGATGTCTGTCTTTTAAGAGTATGCTTTTTCTTTATTCTTTTTTTTGGAGAAAAAATCAAAATAGAAATTTAAATGCAACATGATGCTGGGCTTTGAACACTGAATAAATGAGTCAGTTTTTTGGCCTTTTAGAGAAAAAGTAAAGCTTTTTCAAAGATTCTTGAAAGCTCTCTGAATGATGCTGATTTGCATGTTTGCTGGTTTTAGGAGAAGGAAAGCATTAAAGTGAATTGCTGCATATGAATTTTTATGAATTTTGTATTATCCAAATCAGCTTACTGTATGAGCAGTGAAAGCTGGAGTGCTTTTTCATTTTATGGTAGTTTTGCTTTTATTATTTGTCTTTTACTACTGGACACCTAAGTGAGTGACTGGTTTAACTAAGTAGTCACTGCCTTCAGTAGTGACTTTCACTTTTTTTGCAGTTAATATATGACTCATATGCCTAAAAATAGTCTTAGTTTGAAATCAGTAGTATCAGCACCAAATTATTGAAAGCAAGAAGTAGAAATTAAAGTTTCTGTGGCACAATGGCAACATCTAGTTTAATTTCAGAGGTACTGGGGTGTCCCCTCCACAACATCATGGGTCTCCCATAAGGACCCCAAGAAGTAGCACAGGTTTTTTATTCATGCACCAAAGTTAATTAAGCAACATTTCATCTACTGATTACTTTATGTACATCCTACGAGGCTGTAAAGGACAGAGACCAGTTTTTAAATGTGTGCTAGTGCTACTTCCTGTAGTATCTGTTGTAGTTACATGTAGCTTATAACTAATGTTCAGCTGTGTACGGACTTAAATGCAGTTTTCAGGAAGGGCTTTTAATTGTCCTATGAAAAACTTTCTCTACCGAGTAAAGGCACTATTGGTTTCATGTCCTTTAAAAAATCAGTAGAAAAAGTAGTCTTAAAGACTAGAAAAGCTCTAACAATGTAGAATCTAAAAACAGAATCCTGGGAGGTAGAGGAAAACTTCAAATAAAATGCATGAGTTCTTAAATACTTGTAACTGAAAACGAAGCAACTTTTCCTCTTCCAGCAAATGCTATTTCAGTATTATTTTGGAGGATTTCAGATCTTATGGAAAATATTCATATAGGCATATAATGCAAGAGAGAATTTGTTTCTCAGAGTCTCTTTTAAATGTTAAAAAATGTTAAAAAATTGTCAGAAAAGTGTGTATCAAACTTTGATTCTAGGTATCTAAAATCACCTATACAGAGAACACGTATTTAAATCTAGAGTGTTTGAAAGGCCAGAGCTAAAAGATACTGTGCAGAAGTTTTGGGTTCAGAAGCTGTCATGTAGAAGCTAAAGTTGAACAGTTTTGTCTCCTCCTGAAATGGATGGCAAAGTGTAATATTGAAGAATTACACTTCACTTAAAATGATATTACCGAGTAAACCCTGGAGGGGAAGAAAGGGAATTTCATTCTAGACTGTTTCAAGTTATATTTCTCTTGTATTCAGGTGATGACCTAGCAAACTAGCCATTCCTATCATAATTATTGTTGTCATTTTTATTCTGATTATTTTGTTACGTTGACAAGAAAAAAGAAATAATGGTCTAAAAAATTAGAGGCTTGAGTTCTGGAGAGGACAAACTGATAGTGGAGAATGGTTTTGTTTTTCTGTGCCTTCTCTGGGGTACGCATTTCTCACTGTTCTCACTCTGGCTGTTGTGCAGGTGGTTGACCAGATTGACACGCTGACTTGTGATCTGCAGCTGGAGGATGAGATGACAGACAGTTCCAAAACAGACACACTTAACAGCAGCTCCAGCAGCACAACAGCCTCCAGCTTGGAGAAGGTCAAGGTGCGGGGCAATGCGCCCCTCATCAAGCCACCTGCGCACCCCTCCGCCATCCTCACCGTGCTGCGGAAGCCAAACCCGCCCCCTCCTCCGCCTCGACTGACGCCTGTCAAATGTGATGAGCCTCCGAGGCTGCCTCCTTTGGCCAACCCCGTCAAGACTAATGGCACCCTGCTGCGGAACGGGGGCCTGCCTGCCGGGCCCGGACGCATCCCAAACGGAGATATGTGCTGTATACCGAACAGTAATTTGGAGAAAGTCGTGATGCAGCCTCTGATGCACAGACCTGAGAAAGAGCGGTGTCCCCAGCCGGGAGCAAGGGAGCGGGTACGGTTCAGTGAAAAAGTGCAGTACCACGGCTACTGCCCCGACTGTGACGTTCGGTATAACATTAAAAACAGGGAGGTGCACTTGCACAGTGAGTCTGCCCGGGTTGCAGGAAAGCTGCCACACCAGTGCCCTCCTCTGCCGCCTCCACCACCTCCGTTGCCTCCATTTCTTCTGGAAAATGGAGGGTTGGGGATAAGTCCCAGTAATAGCTTTCCCCCTCCGAGACCTGCAACTGTGCCTCCGCAAACTGCGCCAAAACCCCAGAAGACCATCTTGAGGAAATCAACCACTACAACAGTGTGAAGTATGCCCCTTGTACTAACTCTTTGTTTTTTCCTATATATAAACATAAATAGGTAATGAGCACTTTCTACTTGAGCAATAAAAAGACCCAATGTATTACACCCTGTGTCCAGTGAAGTGGCATAAAAATCACATGGTAAGTACAAAGAGGAATACTCGTTGATCTTATTTGTACTCACCAGAAATACCATTATGGCAAAGGGTGCTGAAAAAATACTCACTCTTTAGCACATAGGTTGTAAACATCTGTAGCAGTTTCTTTTTTGTAGCATGGTTTAAAAGACAATGAAAAGAAAGCTCAATGTGAAAATAATGCATAGTGATTTGTGATAGATTTCAGTCTATCTGATGAAGGGGAATAACCATGTCTCCTGGCTTTTGGGACTTTTCAAATGTCTTTTGATGAAGCAAAGTGGAGTACCAGATTACAGCCTTTGACTGAATTCTAGCAAATGCTTTTTTCTCTTCATGAGTGCTTGAGCAAACTCACTCTGTGTGAGGTGGTGCAGTAGGAGATAATCACTGGCCTTTCGGCAGCTTCGTCTTTGGTGGGGAAGTAAAGAAATAATTGAAATGTATGTTGGCATGGCTCTGGAAAACTGAGTTGCATTTTGTTTCTTGCTTGCTCAGTGCATCACTACCGAGGTAAAGTACAGAGTTTTAACATGAGCAGGGATGGTCCCATTAAGTTTCCCCCCCCATTTCTCTGTCTGCAAAAGGGTGGTAATATTTTATCTCATTGTGCAGTGTAAGTAGACGGAAAAAACAAAGCCCTGCCCTTGTTTTACACAAAGCTTTTGTCTGGTGCAAATCTTCTTTTTGAAGGCAAAGAAAATGTATCTTAAGGCCTCCAGGGACATCCACTTAATTCATGTAAAGAGCTTTGAAGTTGAAAAGCTCTGTGCAATTATGGAGCATTAACATGCAAAACAAGATATTTTACATGTTATCACATTTTGATGGTGAACCCAATTAATATTCTTACTAGTTGAAAAAAAGTTCTCAGTATTTTTAATTATGAAAGAACATCCTTTTATTCTCACAAAGAGAATTAGACTTAGAGTTTAAAAAAAATCCAGTCAGTGAAGAAAATCTGATAATAAATCTGTTATTTACAATACTTGTGCCAAATTAATCTCAATGGCCAACAACAAATATTATATTTAAAAAGTATGCTTATTTCAGCTGAAATATAAAAGGTACTTTATGGCAAAACAGACAAACCCAGACAAAACAGATTTCAAATTTTAATTTCTATTTACATCTAGTAATAGATATTAAACAGATACATATGTTTCCCTGTATACATATTAGAGTATTTAAACTGAAATAATAAGAATAATCATAACAAAAGTCCAATCAGATGATTACTGTTTGCAAACCTTTGCAGTAAGCAAGGATTTTATTTTGTGCAAATACACATTTAAGGTCTAAAGCTTCATGAAGTATTCCCTGCATAAAAAGCAAAGAAAGGAAAGCTTCCTAAATTCTTAATCATGCTTTCCCCTCATGCTTCCCATGTGTTTTTCATGATGCACTTTACATTTGGTATTGTTTGACTGTGCTTAATCCCATGAGAGGTGTTGCCAAGCGCAGTGAGTCCAGGCGCTCGCAGCAGGAGGCAGTAACTCCTGCATCTGTGTGAGATCTTTGCTGCCCAAATGAGGCTTTTGGCAGGAGGATTCTGCTTATATGCCTGGACTACACAGCACCTCCCTTGCTCATACATTGAAAATTACATTTAAAACCACTGGAACAATGTGTGGACGTATCCACATTGCATAGCTGTGGGTTTTTCTTTTAAAAAGAAAATTCCTGCTGTCCTTACTTGTCACTGCTATAGAGGTCATATACCTGTTATAAGGTAGTTCAGTATTTTTTTTCATTCTTGGACAAGCTACTGTGTACGAGAAATAATGCAAATCAAATATTGCGTATGAAATAGTAAAGAAAATAACACTGAGTCATTTTAGGGGGTTATGGTCTGGTGCATATGTGTTACCTCACTTGGTTTAATTTTTCTGTATGATCTCACCTCTGATAGCAGAGCACAGCATTTCTCCTCTGGGCTTGTCAGAGTCTCATGAACATGTTAGCACCTCCAAACTGGATGCTGTACTCAGTGGATGTGCACTGATATACATGTAAATTCGAGTTTTGTTACAGTTCTCAGCTCTGGAAAGCTTAAGCAGCATCCAAGTTTCAGCAGTTAGTGTTCAGTTTTGGTACCCAACGTCTGGAATCTTGTACTTTGTCTTCTCCTTCAGAAGTGTTTTCTCTTTCCCCACGCCTCCTGAATATCTTCATATGATATGGCTGTGCTGTGAAAAGATGCATCTTTTCAAAAACAATGCTGTCTTTCAGAAATGCAGTTTCAAAATGTGATGGAAAAACATTGTTTTTCTGCAAAGTTTGATGACCCAGGCTTTCTTTAATACGACATGTTCCAGAGTCTCTGTTAAATCATAGTACAAACATTGTATCAGTTATGTTTTAACATCTCTGGCCTGTGTCCTACTGTAAGGTATTTTTATCAGTGTAATAGTTTCACATTAATAACATGTCAGAATAAAATTAAGGTTAAAACAGGTAAACTTGCAAAACATGGGAAACAATTAACTTTCAATTTCACAGATCTGTATGGAAACTGCTAATAGAAATGGCATAACAACAAATGCAATACTGAATTCAGCCAGCAGTATTTTCTACATTTATATTAGGAATGTAAACTCTATGAAGCATTTTTGAACACCTACAAAACAGTATGCTTCACAGCTTACTGAGGAAAACCCCATAAACTAACCAGAACTGGACGGGAGTTGTCTGCCTTTGTAATGTAAATGTAATATTCTATGAGATTACATTTAGTGTTTTGCAAAGATGTTAATACCTGAAGAAAATGAAAGTCCAGTAACAGTACTCAGAGCTTTAATCAGTGTTTGCCATCACTTCAATCTGCTGTCCGGCTTTGATTCCTGTAAGGTATTTTAACATCTGTACTGTCCAGATCTAGACTTCTCAAGTGCAAATAGGAGAAGGTGGTATCTATCAATTTAATGAAGGGGACAAGCTTAAGAAAATTAAAATAAGCAGTGAAATGACTTAATTTATAATAATGGCATTCATTAAAAAGGTCTAACACATGAATGCATTGTAAGAAAGGAAAACTAGGAGAGTAAAATCCAATAACAATCCTTTTGAAGGACATAGGGTAGGAATCTTCAAAAAGATCATGGATTTTTCTACCACTCAGTAAAAGTCACAGTTCTTCCTTCTCATGTCTTCTCAAATTGTTACACCTTTTATCCCATCATCTATGGGATGGGATTCCAAATTCTCATCGATGTCTGTAATATTAAATCAATATTTTATTTAAAATGTGACATGAAATAAGTACACTAGAGCTCTTGTAGCTCTTAGCTTTCTTCAGATAACTTGTTTATTGGTTTTGAATCAGAGCGCAGTATGAATTTTTTAATTACCAGGGAGATTTGTGTATGTATGTTTGCTCATATCTCTTTCTTTCCATGTTCTATTTATGGCTTTCCTTTCAGTGATGCCACTAACAGTAATTTTACATGTGGATATAAAATCATACTATGGTTGCTGTGTCACTTGTCTAATGTAGTCTTAAAGTAGGCATGAATATTGGGCACATATTTTTGCAGAGGCAGCATTTCTCGTACTCTGCTTGTATATATGGTGTGAGCCATGGTTTTTCAGAGGCTGTATGTGTGTGTAGAAGCAAAATACCTTTCCACTGCTCAAACCAGTAATAATATTGAAATCATAATGCTCACAGTTACAGAAAGGTCCTGCAAGTGAGGTATGCACAAAGGCACATGGAATAAATGTCTATGGCAAACCTTCCTAAGCACAATCTCTAGAATACTCAATCTGAAAAAATACATGGCACCTGTTATATAAACACATTGTATTTTGTAGGGAAGTTTGTGATATATCTCATGCAATATTTACATGCTGCAGCCCAAAATTTCTGTATCTGTATTAGCACAGACCGCAACTGAAGCAGCAGCAGTGCTGGTGTTGCTGGCTCAGTGTCCTACAGAGCGGTGCATGCAAACTGCAATACAGCCCCATCTTTGGTACCAGTTACATGTTCATGGTTTTTAGTCGGGAAAAAGTAGCAGGGATTTTATCTCAGTTGCCTGTTCTATGGTGGTGAATAGTCCAAGAGAGCAAATTTCTCCATCAGTCATAATTTTGGGAAGGTATCTGTAGTAATCCATCTTGGGATAGCTCTGGGGACCATGAGCAAGCCAACTTTCATTTCTGATCTTAAATGATTTGACATGTCTCTAACTCATACTGGTCAAAGAGCTCTCTTGTTAGCTGAGACTGGAGCTACTGGGATAAATGGACCTGACCATGCTGCAGGAGAGAGGCCTGTGCTCAAATCAAGCTGTGCAAGTCTCTCCTGTTCTCTGTACTCTCAAATTTTTTCATATATGGCAATGTTTCTGCTGCATGATGGGAGAGTTTTGTTGAGAAATCACACCTGCACTGTGTTCATCAGCTGGGCTGCATTGTTTCAGTGGTGAAGCAGGTGGTACCATGTCTGTATTTAGGTTGCCTAGTCTTTTGTAATGCTAAGTCTTTAGAGATTTTGAAGGAAAAGTTTTCTTATTTTGAGGCAATCATTCCCCTGTTAGGTTATAAAAATAAGATGAGAATCCCTCATGGAGGTATGATGAAGATGGGCTAGAACTTTTCATACTGTAGAGGACTGGGTTTGATATTGCAGGACTATGTATCTTTTGTTGAAAATGGTGTTTATAGATAGGTGAGAAAAAAGTAGAACATAAATTGCACCTGATATCCAGCCAACAGCAGTGCTTCTAGGAATGAATAAAACCACAATTGTTCTGCTGCCTTGCTTGGGAAAGATAAAGAGCAAAGGTCCAGGAATTGCTGCATCTTCTCCTCAAGAGAAGAGGTTTTTTTCTTTAATTCCTGAAATATTGGATATGTATACTAGGATTCTTTAAGGAACTTAGCACAATCTACCTCGTTGTTTGTAAATTATATTCATGAAAAGAAATTATGGTTTTTTTAAGAGTTTTCTGATATCAGATCTGCCCCTGGATGTTGTTTGTCTGATCTTTTGACTAACTTCTTATGCAGTCTTGCAAGCAATAGTGGGAAAAAATTACATAAGGAGGGAAAATAATAGGCAAATTATGAAAAGAACTTTAAACAGATGCGTTTAAGTGTATTCCTCAGTGGTGCTTACATGATGATAACAACATGAATCTGAGAGCTTGTTTTCCTTTACATAGGGTTCTTAGCATTACTTTAAACTTAACCTCGAGTCATATTAAGAGGCAAGAAAAAAGCCAGTCAGTGACAGAAATTCTCCTAGAAGCATTTATTTCCTTTCCAGTTCAACATTGATTTTCCTAAGTAAAAGTTACTAGTATGTATTGGTCTTCTTCTTGGATAAATTAGCATGTGAAAACCAGAATATTATGATAGTATTTCTTTGTATAAATCTCTAACGCCTACAGAATATTTTGGTTTTCCTTTTTTGCAAATACAGTGATGATTGTATACTGGAGCTAAAAATTACATTGTCTATGTCCTTGTACCCCTTCAAATTGAGTTTAAAGTTCTCTCAGCAAGTCCTGGTAACTCCTGAGCTAAGATCCTTTTTCCCTGTTTGTTGCCAGTAGGCTTGGTGTTGTAAAAACTGACCTGTGATCAAAAACCCTAAAATCCTGCTGGTCACACCAGTCTCTAAGCCAGGTATTATTCTGCATGATTTTCCTGTTTCTTACCCCATCATTCCCTGCAACTGGCAGGACAAAGTACAGTTTGTACTCCAGATCTCTTGACCAGGCCCTGAGGTCCTTCTTCACTCTGCAGCCTTCTTGATGGGATTTCATTGCTGCCTATCTGAAAAGCCAACAGAGGCTGATAATCAGTGGGCCATACCAGGCTGTCATGTTTCTTGGTGCTGTCTTTTATGTGGACCTCAGGGAGGCAGCACCTCCTTGTGGGTTGGGTCTGGTCAGCATACTGGGCCCTCCATTCCTCTCAAAAGGGAGTTACCAGTGACTACTACCCTTCTTTTTTGTTTAATTGAGGAAATCATGGTGTAGGGGTAGGCTGCCCTGCCGTAGGCAGCCCCTCCATCCCAGAAGAATCTTCATCCTCATTCTCACTTCCCTAGGTTCCAGGGCCTCATACCAGTTGTGTAAGGACACCTCTGAAGGTGAGGCATATTGGGAGGGGATTCAGTACCAGCTATGGGTCAGGAGAAGAATGAAGTCAGCACCTTGAATTTTAGGAAAGCAAAATTTTATCTCTTTGAGAAGTTAGTCAATGGGCAACTAAAAACTGGGAAACTGGGACAAGGGAGCAGAACAGGACTGGCAGATGTATCCATGCAGCATAGGAGCTCTCCATCCCCATGTTTAAGAAATCAGGAAAGCAGAGCAAGAGGCGGGCATGAATGAATCAAAACCTGCTGGTTAAACAAAAGGGAAAGAAGGAAATGCACAGATAATGGAAGCAGGGACAGATATCCTGGGAAGATTTTAGGGAGATATTACCTGGTTGTTTAGGGATGAGGCCCAGAAGACCAAGGTACAGGAGGAGCTGAACTTGGCAAAGGATGCAAAGAGTAATAAGAAGGGCTTCAGCAGGTTTATCAGACAAAAAAGGAAGGCCAAAGTGTACAGCCCCTGATGAACACAGACTGGCAAACTGGTAACAGCAGACAAGGAGAAGGCTGAGATACTAAACTTTTTTGCTTCAGTCAATGGTTACCTCTCTTCCCACACCTCTCAAGTGGATGGACAGCAGGCTGGGGACTGGGGAAGCAAAGTCCCTCTCACTCTAAATGAGTATCAGGTCCATGACCACCTGAGAAGCCTGAATGTACATAAGTCTGTGAGACCCTATGAAATGCATCCCAGAGTCCTGAGGGAATTGTCTGATGTAGTTGTCAAGCCACTCTCCTTGATACTCAAAAAGTCATGGCAGTCAGGGGAAGTCCCACGTGACGAAAAGGGAAACATTGAACCAAGCCATCTTGAAAAAGGGTGGAAAGGAGAAGCCCGGGAGCTACCAACCTGCCAGGCTCACCTCTGTGCCTGGGAAGGTTGTGGGACAGATCCTCCTAGAAGCTGTGCTAAGGCACATGGAGGCCAGGGAGGTGACTTGAGATGGCCAGCATGGCTGACCAACCTAGTGATCTTCTCCAATGCAGAGAGTACACCAGTGGGCAGGGGAAGGGCTACAGACATTATCTATCTGACTGCTATAGGACATTTGACACAGTTGTCTCCGACATCCTTCTTTCTAAATTGGAGAAATATGAATAAACAATTCAGTGGGGTAGGAGTTATTTAGATCACATTCAAATAAGAGGGAAGTGATCAATGGCTTGATGTACAGGTGAAGATCAGTGGCAAATGGTGTCCTCAGGGGTCTGTACAGGCATCAATGTCATTTAATATCTTCATTAATGACACAGATGAAGGAGTTGAATGCACCCTCAGCAGGTTTGCAGATGACACCAAGCTGAGTGGTGCAGTGACACTCCTGAAGGACAGGATGCCATCCAGAGGGGTGCACAAGTTTCAGAAGTGGGTGCATGGGAAACTCGTGAGGTTCAATAAAGCCAAGTGCAAAGTGCTGCGCCTGGGTCAGGTCAGCCCCCAGTGTCCATACAGACTGGGGATAAACAGATCAAGAGCTGCCCTGCTGAATTGTTAATGGGTACTGAGGGGTAAGAGTTTGGACTTGAGCTGGTGGTGTGTGTACACAGCCAGAAAGCCAGCTGTACCCTGAGCACAGTGTGACCTGCAGGTTAAGGAAGGTGATTCTCCTCCTCTGCTCTGCTCTGATGAGACCCTATCTGGACTACTGCATCTTCCTCTGGAGTCCTCAGTACAAAAAAGACATGGACCTATTGGAGCATGTCCAGAGAGGGTCCTCAAAATTGAGCAGAGGGGTGAGCCTCTCCTACAAGGAAAGGCTGGTGGAGTCTGGGTTGTTTAGCCTGGAGAAGAGAAGGCTTCAGGGAGACCTTACTGTGGCCTTTCAATATATAAAGGGGCCCTGTAGGAAAGATAGAGACAGACTTTATAGTAGGATCTGTAGTGATAGGACAGGGAGTAATGATTTTAAACCAAAGGACTGTAGATTCAGACAAGGTATAAGGAAGAAATTAGTTATGAAGAGGGTGATGAAACACTGCTACAGGTTTCCTGGAGAGATTATAGATTCTCCATCCCTAGAAGGGCTCAAGGTCTATTTGGATGGGGCTCTGAGAACTTCATGGAGGACTGTGTGTCATGGGAAGGACCCTGTGCTGGAGCAGGGTAAGAGCATGAGGAAGGAGCAGCAGAGGAACTGACCACAACCTCCATTTACTCTTCTGCTGCACCACTGACAGGGAGGAGGTAGAGAAATCAGGAGTGAAGTTGAACCCAGGAAGAAGGGAGGGGTGGGAGAAGGTGATTTAAGATTTCGTTTTTATTTGTTATTTTCCTACCCATATTTGATTGGTAATAAATTAATTTCTTCAAATCCAGTCTGTTTTACGTGTGATGGTAATTGGTGAGGGGTCTCTTCCTTTCCCTAATTCAACTCATGAGCCTTTTGTTACATTTTCTCTACCTTGTCCAGCTGAGGAGAGGGAGTGATAGAGCACCTTTAATCGGCTTTCATCCAGCCAGGGTCAGCCCCCCACAAGCAGTGTCAAAGAGTGCAAAGATCTAGTGAGCTGTTACTGGAAAATATCTTTTCCTTATAATTGATCTTCAGAAAAAGGTAGTGCAAACTACAAATTCAGAAAAAGTAAAAGTAAGGTAATTTCATACTGAAAGTTAAAATTTTCTGGATATTACTTGCTTTAACAAAAATAATTTAATGTTCAGAGGGATACTTATTCATTAATTCAGTGGAAATAATGTTTCTGACAGCAGAGGACCTATTAATGTAGTAAAAAACCAAAGGTATTATTGTCTGAATTAATAATCAGACTAGAAATAAGATTAAAATTCTTCACAGTGAGAAGAACTTATTTTGGAAAAGTAGTCAGTAATCCAGTATGAAGTCTTTGAATTCATACTGCATTTTTCTAAAAAGGAGACACACTAAGAAAAATACTACAGTCATAAGCAGGAAGGCAAAGTAATTTACTCTAAAGCTCACTGTTAGCCATTAAAAGAACTGATACACCTTTCATTAAAAGACAGACAAAAAATACACTTTTCTGATGTAGCCAGCAGGTGCAGTTTTGTACTTGACAGAGAAAAGAGATGAAAAGAATCAGTTAAGCATGCCAGAAGCAATGAAAAAATTAAAATGTCAAACTCTATTTTTTATAGACAGGCACAAATCAGTACAAATTGTTCAGAGTGTTAATGAATTGCTTCTACTTCTGTGATGACTTAAAATGAATGTGCTGGATGGCTTTTATGAATATATATGGAAGCGCTTCTCTGCTGTCTAGAATTACGATGTCAGAACAAACGGTCTTTCTATATCTGTGTGGAAAATCTACAGCAGAACAGCACAGTCTAGATCAACTGTAATGACAAATCCTTTAGCAGCCAGAGTGCTTGTCAGCTGTGCAGGTATCAGTCTCATGATCAGTCAGTAGATGTAGCCATAGACAAACACTCTTAAAATTCCAGTGCTGATGGGACTTTATTTAACCCTGCACTGGTTTTGGGAATAACATCCTAACCCATCTTTGCTGGTCATTCCTGTGTCATCTCTACAATTAGTCAAGTACAAACTTTTTTGCAGTGCAGCAGTGAACCAGTCGAGTGGCCCAGGCTGTCTGAAAAAATGTTTGTCTCCAAAATTGGTCAGTCAGTCAGACTGTGAAAGAAGAGAGTGGAAAAAGAATCAATCTTGTCACAGAGATGTGGGTTTTTCCCTTGACCTGACTTGTGTCTACAACGTGTGAAAAGAATGCAGGAGAAATGTTTTCATATATGCACACCTGGATACAAATAGGTTGTTGGGCTTCACCAAAATAACTAAGTACAAAATATAATCAAAATAAGATTTTGAGTTGTGTTAAGATGTGATTTAATTAATCCTTCTAGTAAAATAGATCTTTTCATAAGAAATAAGGAAATCTAACGTCCTACGTCTAAAACATTTATAATATATTTCTGCAGCAAGTTGTCATAATACCAGTAAAGTAAAAAATACATAAAAAAGAGCTTCTGATGGATGTTTATATTCTAAAGCATAATCCTTGGAGACATGAATGAAACACAAATGAATTTTTAGCAACAGGAAAAACACCACTCTCATTTGCATTAAGATAGTAATCAAGCTTTTTTTCTGCCAAGGACTTGTTGAGGGATTTTGTTTTTTGTCCTGGCAAGTATGACATGGAAGTTGTGTATTCTAATTTTTCTTTTCTCTTTTTAGTCTTCCATTTTGTGTTCCTTCAAGAAAAAAAAACCAAACCAAAACAAAAACCCACAGAAACCAACCAACTGGAAAAAAAAAAAAAGAAAAAAGATAGTAAAAATTTTATTTCTTTGTGATCTATAACACAGCATGTTTTAGCATTTTAAAATAAATTAGTAATGCTCATATTTTCACCTTCTGAGGAACTATGACAATTGAAATACTAGTTAGTGAAAAACTGACATAGAAAAAAATGAAAGTAACAATCAACAGAACAGTAAATTCAGTGGAATTTTGATAAACATGTATTATATCAATAATTACTGAACAGGCTACAAAAGAGACTCATCTGATAAAGATTCAGTGCTCCCATGAGTTTTGACAAAAAGAGTTCATGGTTTACAAAGAGAAATTGTAAGACTCCTCCAACACCTTAGGTAGAATGTCGTGTGTTTGTATTGCATTGACCTAGTGACTGATTCATAACACTGATTATGAGTCTCTACAGGAAAGCTTGGGTAAGCCAACAGGCCTGATTTTCATGGTGCATTTGTTTGCATAACCCAAAATACTTTTTTCATAGTATGTTCCGATTTATTATGAATGTATTTAAAATAATTTTGTAAGCTCAGTCATAATATGTTGCTGATAAAGTAACTTTATCAACTTTATCAACTTTAACTGATAAAGTATCACTTTATGGTAGATGTCTTTAACACTTTCAGTAATCACTCCTCCTGAAGAAATGAGAAAATACAGCTA
The DNA here is from genome assembly GCF_965178545.1 of Coloeus monedula. Lineage (NCBI taxonomy): Eukaryota > Metazoa > Chordata > Aves > Passeriformes > Corvidae > Coloeus > Coloeus monedula. The sequence continues at coordinate 13,234,057 of NC_138822.1, read as the reverse complement.
TGATAATACATACTTTGTAATTTATATAATTGAAATCTGTATATACAACTGAATATGATCCTGAGTACTTTAGAAACTGATGATTTTTTTCCCTGTCATGACCTGATTTTTAAGTACACAAGTATTATTTTAAGATCATGTCTAACTTGCAGGCTTGTTGGACACTGCTTGGAGACCAGCTATTTGAGAACAACTTAAACTTGGGTTTTGGCAAAACTTGCAAAAGAGCTGAAATACTGAAATAGTTCTCATTTTATGATAGTACAACACATTGTTCTAATTAGCAAAATCTTTTGTTACAATATGTTGAGTAAATTGTTATTTATTCGTGTGAAAAGGATATCATGTCTTAGTGGCCAGAAGAGATGAGAAAATAATTTTAGAAAATAAGAAGTGTCTACATCTGAAAGCCAGCAGCTAACATTGACTTTGTCTTGTTAGAGGTCTTAAAATGCATCTATTTTGGTTTGTTGTCATTGAGGTTTGATCTTGTCAAAGTGATATGCAGGCCAATTATGCCAGTGTTCAATGTGAAAGTACAGAAAATGAAGGACTTTGTTCCAAGTAGTTTATAATTTGGTATAATCTGAGGTTAATTCTGATCATACTCACACTTGAGAGTAAGTCTCAAAGTGGGAAACAGCTTTTAAAGCCTCAATTGTATTACTTAGGCAGAAGAAGAATCAAACAAGGAAAATGTTGCAGCAGAACAGTAAATACTTATAAACCTAAGGCTCAACATTTAAATTTTCTAGTACTAATGCATTTTTTTTACATACACTGCTTATTTTCATCCACTTCTTTCTTTTGGTACTCAGCTCCAGCTGTAAAAAGGCATGACCTTCACTCATTTCTTTTAAGGCTAGGGGGATAAGAAATAACGTTGTAAATAAATTGACTCATTGATTTCTAGAAAGAGGACTGCCACTGTAACAAAATTCACTGTTGATCTTGTCTGAATTCACAGACTGAGGCGGGAAAACTATTAAGAAAGCATTTGTATATACTAGTATGTCTTTTAACAATTTTCTTTCACTATCACTCATTAACCATGCATGCAGGACATTAATTATTTGTCTCTCAGACTTGCAGTGAATCTTTTAAATCGTGCTTAAATGAATATTTCATGACCTTTCAGCACCTGTGCATTGTGGTGTGTTTTCAAGGAAAATTTGATCTATGAGTGGAAGCTTTAACTGTCAGAAATACAAAGCAGGGAGCTTTATCATAGTGCCATAAGAGTCTAGGAGGAAAGGTATGTATTTTAAATTACTAAGAGCAGAAAGCTATGGTATTAGCTTTCTGTTTAACAGGAAATTGTTTGATAAGACAAACTTGTATCACTCTGCTTCATCTATATTGATTGGAAAAACTATGAACTGTATGTCAGACCTTCATGAGGAAAAGGCTGAGATACTCAACAACTTTTTTACTTTTGTCTTCACTTACAACATCTCTTCCCACAAATCTCGACTGGATGGACCGAAGAACGGGGACTGGGGGAACAAAGTCCCTCCCACTCTAAGTGAAGATCAGGTTCATGACCACCTGAGGAACCTAAACATATATAAATCTATGTGATCCAATGAGATGCATTCCAGAGTCCTGAGGGAATTGTCTGATGTAGTTGTCAAGCCACTCTCTGTGATACTCAAAAATTCATAGCAGTCAGGTGACAGCAGAAATGATTGCTGTAACCATCACTAATGAGGGTATAAAGGAGGACCTTTGGAACTACCAACCTGTCAGTCTCACCTCTGTGCCTGGGAAGATCATGGGACAGAATCTCCTAGAAGTTCTGCTAAGGCACATGGAGGCCAGGGAGGTGATTTGAGACAGCCAGCATGACTTCACCAAGGGTGAGTCCTGCCTGACCAGCCTGGTGGCCTTGTGTGATGGAGTGACTACATCAGTGGGTAAGAGAAGGGCTACACATGTCATTTATCTGGACTTCAGTAAGGCCTTCAACACAGTCCCCTCCAACATTCCTCTCTAAACTGAAGAGAGAGTTGGATTCAGTGTATGGACTGTCAGATGAACAAGGATTTGGTTGGATGGTCACATCTAGAGGGTTGTGGTCAGTGGCTCAGAGTCTCAGTGGACATCAGTAGCAAGTGGTGCCACCAGGGGTCTGTACTGGCACCAGTGTTATTTAATACCTTTATTAATGACATAGGCAAAAGGATTGAGTGCACCCTCAGCAAATTTGCAGGTGACACCAAGCTGAGCGGTGCAGTGACACTCCTGAAGACAGGATGCCATCCAGAGGGACCTGGACAAGCTCCAGAAGTGTGTCTGTGGGACCTTCATGAGATTCGAAAAGGCCAAGTGCAAGGTGCTGCACCTGGGTTCAGACACCCTCGGTATCAATCCAGGCCTGGGGGATGAAGGGATGGAGAGCAGCCCTGCTGAGAAGGACTTGGGGGTGCTGGTGGATGAGAGGCTGGACATGACCCAGCCATGTGCACTCACAGCCCAGAAAGCCAAACGTGTCCTGGGCTGCATCCAAAGCAGCGTGGGCAGCAGGGTGAGGGAGGGGATTCTGCCCCTCTGCTCTGCTCTGCCCTGGTGAGAGCCCACCTGGAGTGCTTTGTCCAGCTCTCGGATCTCCAGCACAGGAATTGACCTGTTGGAGTAAATCCAGAGCAGGGCCGCCAAGGTGATTATTAGGATGGAGCACCTCTAGTAAGAGGAAAGACTGAGAGAATTGGGATTGTTCAACTTGAAGAAGAGCAGGCTTTGAGGTGACCTAATTGCAGCCTTCTAGTACCTGAAGAGAGCCCATAAGAAAGCTGGAGAAAGACTTATTACAAGACAAAAGGGAATGGCTTCAGACTGAAGGACTGTAGGTTTAAATCAGATATTAGAAAGAAATTCAACTGTGAGGTTGCTGAGGCACTGGAACAGGTTTCCCAGAGAAGTTGTGGTACCCCCATTTTCACAAGTGTTTAAGATCAAGTTGTATGGGGCTCTGAGCAACCTGGTCTAGTGGGAGGTGTCCCTACCCATGACAGGGGAATTAAAAGTAGATGATCTTTAAGGTGGTTTACAACACAAACCATTCTGGGATTCTATGATTTGTATGTTCTCTAATTTACCCTGTGAGTCTTTGCTGTGTGGTGGAAAATGGTCTCCCAGTTGTGTTGATAAGACCACACAGTCAACTATGACCTACATGTCCTACATTTTCATTTTGTAGAAACTGGTGCATGGAAATAGGAGACAGGCTAAGGACACTGATGTGCTCTTTGTTTTTTCCAGATAGTGATTTGTAATTTTTGGTTCAGACTTTGACTAGGAAACCTGCAAATTTCCTGGGGTCTCAAATTTAGATAGGCTGGGTAACCACATATGTTCAGTTTACGTGGCAAAGGTTTGTTTGGTGTGGGGGCTGTGGGGGTCACATCTGTGACAAGATGCCAGAAGCTGTCCCCATGTCAGACAAAGCCATTTCCTCAAAGATGGATCTGCTGCTGACTAAAGCTGAGCTGTCAACAATGTTGGTGCACGTCTGTGATAACATAATTTCCTTATTTCCCATTTTTCCACGCTGACCTTTGATTGGCAGTAGATCAAATTTTTGAAGTCTAATCTGTTTTGCATGTGATGATGATAGATGAAGGATGTCCCTGTCCTTATCTACGTATGCCATTAGCATTTCGTCATATTTTGTCCCCTGATCCAGTTGAGGATGGGAGCAGTAGAGTGACTTGGTGGGCACCTGGTGGCCAGCTAAGGTCAACCTACCAAATGACTCATGCTCACATGCCTGGCACTACCTCGGTGGAGTTGATCTGTTGCCCAAGCCTGGCCCAGGTCAAAGTCACAGCAGCTGGAGTGCAACGCATATGCAGCATTTCTTCCCACACAGATTTGCTTAGGTGCTTGTGTGATGGCAAAAAGGGGCACTCCCAGTTAATGTGAGCGCGATGCCCACTTTAAACCTTGGTGCAACATGGAAATTGGAAGGGGCTGGCCTACTTCCACTGCCTGGCTTTTCTTCTCAAGGCCCAAGCTCTCAAATGTATCCACAGCATGAAGCTGGAATGCAGTGGCACATGCTGTAGTCTGTTTTCATAATGCATTACATGAACAAAATCAAAGGAATTTTCTTCACATTTCAATTTCACATTTATTTTACTCTGTGTTGAAAGAACAGTTTCAATTTATTTTATGTTGAAAGGACTAAATAGAAGGATCACAGCACAAGAACTAGTTTTTCAGAAAACTTTCAGTGTATGTATTGTTTGTTTGTGAAATTATATGCTGTATAATCTCTTATTTGTGATACCGTAACAAAGGCTTTTCAGAACTACAGCTGCCTCTTCTAAATAAGGGTTCTGAGGTGAGGTTTATATATCTTCAGAGGAACTGTACAAATTGCACTGAATATAAGCAAACAGAACACGTGATTTTTGGTTGCAATCGAATGTAGTTGCTATTGGATGGAGCACATACTACAGTACAACTTATGTTTATGAACAGTGTTGTATTGTTACTGTAGCTAACCATTGTAGACTTAATCTTTGTCAAAGCTTTGTTTTTGTGAAGACTGGTAGTAAATTACATCACAAACTCAGAAGAATTAATTCCTGGGCAAATTGGATCCACCAAAAGGCAGGCAGCAGTGAAGTGTAAAGAGATGGTGAAGAGTGCAGGGAAAGGATGATTAGAAGACATTTTCCCTGACTTATTTCAGAAGGAAGAACTGAAAGGGAGAGAAATGCATCTATTGGGTGAACAGCTCATGTCCCACAGGGACACGGGATTTAGTGGTTCACTTTACTCAGTATTTTCTTGGTATGGGTCCAATTTATTGTGGTAACTTGTTTTCCACCATCTGTTTCTTGTGGTGCACAACACTGAAAAGTTTGTTTGGCCTCCTTCCTTTGGAGAAGTGTTTTGGTAATTTCTCATTATTTATTAATGCTTTTCCAAACCCAAGAGCTTAAAGTGATTTGAGGTATTAAAACCCAGAAATTTTACATACTCACTTTTCATTAATTTTGCTTACTGTCAGAGAGTTTTTTGGCGGTCCAAACTGTACAGGTGCCACATTCATTTTGCATTAGGAGCTTTTTCAACACATTAAGTAGCAAGTATTTTGGCATAGTGTTAAAATTTTAAAACTATTTTATTTCCCTCAGTTATTATGGCATGCCCATATTTATATGGAACCAAATATTTTAGTGTTGCTAATAGAATGGTGGAAAAACTAAAAAAAAAAATGTTCCTCTGGTCAAGCTTTCAAAATACGAAACTTCCTTCTGGGCACATAATTTTGGAATGATGCTTTAATAATTTATTTTTAAAAGCCAAAGCTCCAACTTGAATAGAGGAGCTTGCTACTGTTTCAAACATGAAAAATTTAAAAACATTTATAAGCATTTCTCTGTGTGCATATCTGTACATAACAGTGTTTTAGCAAACAACTGCAAGCTTATGCTCATATTTCTTGCCCTTTTTAAGACATAAAATTTTATTAGGCAGTTATGATTTGAGTCCCTTTAATACCTGTCAAAGGTTATTAAGCATCAGATGTTGGAACCTGGGGTATTGTTGAGGGTTACATTTGTTAAGGGGCTGCTGATTGCAGCAAGTACTAGAGAGAGCAGTAGGAATTATTATCTACTCTCCCCTCCAAAGGCCCAAACCTTAATTTACAACACAGAAACAGCATTACATGGCCAAATGCCATCGCAAAGCCATGCCATGCAGGGCTGAAAAGGGGAGAACTTCGGAGAAGATGGATAAGCAGGATTAAGAGGCAGTGAAGGGAAGGGACACACTGAAGTAGAATGCAGAGGGTGAAGTAGAGGTGAAGAAAAAAGAATGAGAGAAGAATGTAAGAACAACCCATAAAATATTCTTACTTCATCATCACTGTCTGACATACCACCTTAGATTAGGTTTATAGGTAATCTCTAAGTGACCTCTTCACCTCTTCACAAAATTTCTTTCCTGAAAGGCACATGACATGAAATGATAAAATATTTAACATTTGCTGGTTTTCTATTGAATATGCAAGGAATGGGCAGGGAGCATTTCCTTTAGTTCGATATCTTTGTGTGTGTGCTTTTTTTTTTTTTTTTTTAAATTCTCATAATGCCTGGAAGTCCTTTAACTAAACAGGAAGTTTTCTTTTGAACTTTTATGACTAACATAACCACAGGAAAGCTGAGAGCATTGCTGGGATTTCAAATAAAAGAAATGCAGCATGAAGTAGATAACATTTTATAAAAGCCATAGAAGTGGTCCTGGGAGTAAATGGAAACTACAGAAGTACAGATGCATCTTATAGAACATGACAGTTAAAAGGGAATTGCATTGAAATATCATTTTAAACGGCTTAGACAGAAATTAACCCTCTGAATAGACAAGACCAAAACCATCCCTAGAGCCAGTGGCTGGGTTATTGCATCAGGGGTGAATTGGGCCCAATGTACTGATGATAGGATATGGAGCTTGAAAAGGGCATGAACAAAGATGAATTGGAAACAGATGTCAGAAAGAATTTTTAGAATCATGCATTTATGAAGTAGCTACTGGGCAAGGCAGTAGATGAAAAACACAAAGGGACAAGAAGAAGGGGAAGAGAGGGAGAGATTGACATATCTTACTTATTGCTTCAGCTAAAAACGATCGGTGCAGGTGTTGTCTAATGTGCCTAACATTTATTTTTTTACTCACTACCATGTCAAGATATAAAATGGCAATATTGAAACATGCTCTATCTGACTCTTAAAATTTTGCAGTGTGTACTAGTCAAATTATGAAACCATAGAATGGTTTGGGCTAGAAGGAACCTTTAAAGATCATCGATTCCAACCCGTGCCTTGAGCAGGGGTGAATTCAGCTACATCTATTTGTGCAAACTGACATGTAATGTTTCCAGGGATAGAGAATCTATAATCTCTCAGAGAAACCTGTTCCACTTTTTCACTACCCTCATCATAAGAAAAAACTTCCTTATATCTAGCCTGAATGTATGCTCCTTTAGTTTAAAACCACTACTCCTTGTCCTATGACTACAGGCCCTACTAAAAAGTCTGTCCCCATTTGTTTTTTGTAAGCCCCCTTTAAAGTATTCAAATGCTGCAATAAAGTCTCCCTTTACTCTTTTGTCCAGGCTGAACAATCGCTAATCTCTCAGCCTTCCTTAATAGGAGAGGTGCTCCAGCCCTCCAACGGCTTTTGTGTCCCTCCTCTGGACTCGCTCCAGCAGGTTCATGTCCTTCCTGTGCTGGGACCCCAGAGCTGGACACAGCTCTACAGGTGGGGTTTCACCAGAGAAGAGCAGAGGGCCAGGATCCCCTCCCTCACCCTGATGACCATAATGCTTTGGGTACAGCCCAGGATACCTTTGGCTTTCTGGGCAGTACCTGTATAATCTGTCATCCACCAGCACCCCAGATATCTCTTGGCAGAGCTGTTCTCAATCCATTCACCCCACAGCCTGTGTTTATGCCAGGGGTTGCCCCAGCACAGGTGCAGAACACCCCCTGCCCTTGGCCTTGTTGAAGCTTGTGAGGTTGATGAGGGTCCACTTCACAGCACTTGCAATACCTCATTCAGCATGTGTCAGATTTTTAAGATTATGGAAGTAATTTTATAGCTACTTTCCATAACTCCAGATTGAAAGAGACTGTTCTCACAGAACCTCAGTGAAGCTAACAATTTACACAGTGTACTGAGGCAGAGCAAGCCTCTGGTGCTGGGAGACGTGATACAGGATTACTTCTAGGGAGCACTTGTGGCTGCAATAAATAATGTATCTAATACTGATACTAACAGAGGTCATCAGATGGCCATCAGATATACTTGAGGCCAGGTACCCAACTGCCTACAGCAAGAACACATGAAGTGATTTTTCCCTGATAATGTTTCTGATTAGACTTAAAACAATGCATGCTGTATCCAAGTCTTTTGCCATTTAAACCACACTGTAATAATTTAGCACAAAGATAAGCACTCAAAAAAAGTCAGATATCTAGTGTAGAGACAGAAACTTCAGCTTGAGGCATTGATTCAAGGATTCTTTGCAGTGGCAGTGACCAGTCATATAAAAATGTTATATGGATTCTGAGGTTCATATATAGTGACAGATCTGTGTATAAGTTAGGAGTAAAAATCCCTGGTAAAACGAAACCTGGACAATTCCATGGTGGTTCAAATAACTCTTTAATAGAAGGAGAACATTATATGAACTTAACTGGATCTATTTGCCTGCTTTGCTGTTTAGACTCTCACTGTTTGAAAACGACTTCCAGGACTGATCTAAGTGCTAAACCAGACAACCAGACAACCAAATATATAATTTAGCTGAACTTATATTTCTGATTTTCATTAGACAAGGAAAATTGCATTTTTGATCACTGCAACATTTAGTGAAGCAGGATGTATGATTTGAATCTTACAAAACTATGAATATACTGGGAATAAAATTCTGCTGCTTTTTCACCTGTTAGAAGAAATAAAGCCAAAAATGCCGGATGAGTGTGCATCAACTCCGCTATCCTATTTTTGGTGATACTGAAGAAAACAGGTCCCATTCACTTTGGGTAGGTGGTTCTCACCTGCTCCTTCCCACCTATGAAAGTTTTGAAGGCCCCAAAGACTTTGTTCATTTTCCATTGTTATTCTATCCCTTTATGGTTCAATTGCTTAAAATTGCATATCCATTAATTTTATCTTTTCAATCAGCACTTTTAAAAATTCAGAGCATTTTCTATGTAAAATTATTTATGATACATTTGGACTGTATATAACAAATTTCATTCACTATAACCACATTCCATTAACCATAGTTTGGTTCAAATATAATACTTTTTACCAGAAAGAAATACTTTTTCCTGGAAATTTATTCTTGGGATACTATTCATTGCTTTATTTGTTTCCAAAAAATTACCTCTTGAAAGAGAAGAATATGAAGTATTAGTGTTTCCTTTTGTACTTTGGATTTATGACTGTGTAGTGCAAATACTCATAGGGAGTGACACCTTCTATATTTTAGATGTAGTTGAAACCTAATGATAAAACAGCTGAAAATATTACAAACACAATATTATTATTTGGTTTGGTGTTTTGTGTGTTAGGCTTTGTTGTTGTTGTTGTTATTGTTTTTGTTGCAATTCATTTAATTGGCTGAAGGGGAGTTATTTTGTTTTGCTGGAATTTGTTATGTAGCAATCTGTAAAAGTATTGGACCAATTTGGAGGCTGATAAATGAATCCATAGTTTCACGCATTTTTACCAAAATATTTCATGCTTCAGTTAAATGTCCAACAAAGTGAACAGCAATTGATCCACCACGAATCAGATAAAAATGTAATTCAATTTTCTAGTATTTCCAACTTGAAATGCATGTGCTCATCTGTGACACAATAATATTTCATATTCACTGTGCTCTGCTATAAATGTTGCCGAAGGTTTGAAGCCACGAATAGTTGTGCCCCTCTGTTCTATAATCACACATTGCACTTCAAAAAAAGTCAGTGACTGTTTAATTCTGAAAACCCTGTAGAGTCTCCAGTAGGTTTCAGCTTGTTGTTTTTCTGTGTTGAATACTCTATGGCTGTGGAGCCTGGTTGATTCTAGATCTGTAGCCAAATTCAGCACCTGCAGAAATAGACAAATTTCAGCAGGGTAAGTATAACCATTTATACAAATAGTGGGTTTGGTCCATTACAACTTTGATATCATTATTTGACTTTCCCACAGTGTAAGTGTTCCCTAGCTGCCTTGTACTACAATGAAAAAGTTTCTCTGAGCTCTGGAACATTAGTTACTGCAGTTTTCCTCAAGTTTGGACATGTCCTCTCAGTTATTCACCTGGAATAATTTTAAAGGGTATTGCTTTTAAGTATATTTTAATGCCTGTTTTTTCTGAAATGTTAAAGTTTTCACATAAAACCACCATCTCTGGAAAAACAATGAGTTCTACTAAATATTAAAATTTATGTGAAATGCTGTTGTTAAGTAGAATTTCACATTGAGTTGAGAAAGATAATGCAAAATTACATTTCTAAAGTTGAGGTGAAGACAAATGACATAATTTAGGTGTACGCTCACAAAAATTTAAAAAGAAACTGGCTTCTTTAAAAGAAAATGAAAATGTTAATTTCTTTAAAAAGTTAATTCACAGGAGAAAAAAAGGGTTTTTTTACTCTCTTTGTTACAGAAATCTTAGCTCTATGAGCAGTTATGAAAACATTGTTTCTTAAGAACTGTTATTACATTTGGTTACCTTTTGAAAATGGAGGCATTCATATTGTAGGGTCTGTCTGACACAGCTTATGTAATAGTTAGGAAAAGAGGGCATAATCGTGTAGTTGAGGAACACGGTAGTAAGATTTTAAATGAATTAAGTAATAATTAAGTATTTCTTGAAACTAGCTATATTCAAGGGACGGGTATTTCAAAATACTTGAGACATCATGTTTGAAATCTGCCTAATAAGATTTCAACTCTTTGTCTCTTTAAGCAGAGAGACTTCCTAGACAGAGCTGGCAGAGCAAATCAGATTTTCCACTTTACAGAAAATTTTTCAAGCCTGCAGCATAGTTCCTAAGTTTGAAACATGGAAGTTTGCAAGCATCTTGAAGAATCACAGAAAGGTGCTTCACATCTGTGTTCTACCACAGTCCCTGGGAAGTGGTGGAGAGCTCTTCTCCAGGTCTGGCCTTTGGCAGCAGGTGCATAAGGTGCCCTGCTGCTCCTTCCTGACAAAATGTTCTGTGACAAGTCTGTAATAGATTATCCTCCGGAATTAATGCAGACTGTCACTTTCCAGGAGTACACATGGATTTGTAGTGATCAAGATTCGCACCACAGAAATTTCTAGGATTAATCCCAAGGATGAGCTAATAAAGTGCTAATAAAGAGAGCCATTCGTTCCAGCCCACCTGGGAAGATGAAGTGATTTTTGATAAATCCATAAACTTTATTATATTGCTTTATAAAAATACTTTTCTTGCAAAGTAAATTTGTAGTGATTCATATATGCTGTTCTGGGCAATACTCATTTTTTTAGGATATGCAATTCTCCAAGCAATGTAGTGCTCATGAAGATACGTAATTGTACTATTCTGGGTGCTAAAAAATAAGTTCAGTCAGTGGAATTTATTCTTGATATTCATAGTTGTTATGTATACTTTATTATGGTAATTGTTACATTTATTTGTTAGGTTTTTGTCTGGGTTTGGGTTTATTTCATTTTTTTTTTAAATGTATTTTCCTATAATATTAAAAGAACAGGGAAGGAGATACCATCTAACTGGTATTGCATCCTAATGCAGACTGGTTATTTCTTAGATATTTTCGTTTTATAGATGAAATTCCTATATACCTGAAAAATTTAACTTCCATTAGGCCCGATTGCTTGAAGCCCCATTTAACCCAGCCTTGAACACTCCCAGAATAGGAGAATTTTGAACAGTTATGCATTCAAGCATCAGAGAACAGAGTTATTTATTAACATTTCTCATGTTGAAGCTCTGAAGGCAGAGGGTCAGCATGCCATAGAAACATGCAGAGTCCCTGGAAAGATTCAAATTTATTTGGGACAAGGCCTAAAGCAACCTGGACTAACTGTAAAGTCTGCTCTGATATGCATTGGACTCCACCTATTCCTTCCAGTTTCAGTTTTTCTCTGTTTTTTTTAATCTCAATGAGCTGGTTGGAGGTAACTAAAATCACAGACTCACAGAATCACAGAATCACCAGGTTGGAAGAGACCTCTAAGATCATCAAGTCCAACCCATGCCCTAACACCTCAACTAAACCATGGCACTGAGTGCCACATCCAATCTTTTTTTAAACACACCCAGAGATGGTGACTCCACCACCTGCCTGGGTAGACCATTCCAGTACTTTATCATTCTTTCCATGAAAAACTTTTTCCTAATATCCAACCTTGATACCATCCTTGATGCAGCTTGAGACAGTGTCCTCTCGTTCTGTCAGTTGCTGCCTGGTGGAAGAGACCAACCCTCTCCTGTCTACAACCTCCTTTCAGGAAGTTGTAGAGAGTGATAAGGTCACCTCTGAGTCTCCTTTTCTCCAGGCTAAACAATCCCAGCTCCCTGAGTCGTTCCTCATAGGGCTTGTGTTCCGAGCCCCTCACCAGCCTTGTTGCCCTCCTCTGGACACATTCAAGTGTCTCAACGTCCTTTCTAAACTGAGGGGCCCAGAACTGGACACGGTACTCGAGGTGTGGCCTTACCAGTGCCAAGTATGGGGGAAGAATGACCTCCCTGCTCCTGCTGGCCACATGATTCCTAATACAGGCCAGGATGCCATTGGCCTTCTTGGCCACCAGGACACACTGCTGGCTCATGTTCAGTCAGCTGTCGACCAGTACCCCCAGGTCCCTTTCTGCCTGGGCACTGTCCAGCCACACCACCCCCAGCCTATAATGTTGCAGGGGATTGTTGTGGCCAAAATGCAGGACTCGGCACTTGGACTTATTAAACTTCATCCGATTGGACTCTGCCCGTCCATCCAACCGTTCCAGGTCTCTCTGCAGAGCTCTCCACCTTCCAACAGATCGACACATGCTCCCAGCTTAGTGTCATCTGCAGATTTACTAATGAAAGACTCAACACCCTCATCCATGTCATCAATAAAAATATTGAACAGAACTGGGCCCAGCACAGATCCCTGAGGGACACCACCAGTGACTGGCTGCCAACTGGATGCAGCACTGTTCACCAGCACTCTCTGGGCCCGGCCATCCAGCCAGTTCCTGACCCAGCAAAGAGTGCTCCTGTCCTGCCAGCTTTTCCAGGAATATACTGTGGGAGACAGCAAATGATCTCACAAAAATTGGCTTAGAAAGTTGCTGCTTACTTCAGCATCCCTCAACATGTGGAGCTTCACTAATGGACAGATATTAATAATAATGTGTAGTTTAATTGTGAAATTCTCTCCAGAAGATATGTTTGAGATTATTACTATGTATTTTCTAAACCATGTATTAAAACTGGTTTTGCTCATAGGTTAATGTACTGCAAAAGGTAGGTTTTAATGCATGTGTATGCCATGGGCTGTTTCAGACTTAGCAAGCTGGAGAAAACTATATTAGAATTCTTTCATGTATGCAGTGGTTCTGGATGGTTTGGTCTTAATTTTCTTGAGTTAGTTGAAAAGTGGCAAGAACATGAAGTGTATGTTTCTATGAGTCTGAATTGTCCTCATAAATTTGCAAACTGTGTTTCAGTCTTACTGTGTTAACACTGAGTATTGTCTGAAGTCATGTTTAGCAACATTTTTCTCCAGCTTAAGGGATATCTGTTGTAAGTATGTGAGTCTGTCCATTCAGGCTGTTCACTGAGCACTTTCTGCAGTTGATTCAGTCTTTCCACCGCTGCATACATTCTTAATTGTGTTGCATTGTGAACTCAATGAAAACACTGTGTTGCTGTGTCATTAGCACCATATGTCACTGTTGTTTATAGTTGGAGCTGAGAATAAAGCCATTTAGAATTTTCATTGGTTTTAGTTAATGACACTGTTAGCAGTAATATAATTTAACACTCAGTCCCTTCCTGGAGTTATCGCACAATAATGCCTTTAAGCATAATCATGCCTGTCTTTCCAGTCCTGAACACAAGAATGTGTCTTCTGTTGCTCCAATATTCATTGATACTGTCAGTGTACTGTCCGAAGGTGCTCTGGCCCACTGAATTAATTTAGTAGTATGCAGAGTTAGTGACTTTGAGAGACAAGTGCCATGTGGAAATAACTCGATCAAAAAAGGATGCTTTTATCTGGGTTTCATTTTTTGCCTAAAAGATATATTTCCTTTTTTGAATTTACTGACAGAAGTTACATAGAGGATAATTTTGTCATATTAGTATAAGAGGTTGGAGCAGGATTTTGTGTCCATTACAAAAAAAAAAAAGAAGAAAAAAACCCAAGCCTGAGTTTTGCCTCTGCCTCAATTGGAAACTTTCAGAACAGATAGAGTTGCATTACTTTTAGTCACCTCTGAGTCCATTTTTCTCAATAGCAATGCAACATTTCTCCAAAGTGCTTCACACTTAGAATTGCTTTGCAAATATTACCACTATATTCCAGTAGTACCATCAGGCATTGTTGTCTTGAATATCACCTGTGATAAAGCAGCCCATGAGGCAGTTTGTTCTTTTGAGAGATGAAAATTATTGCAATTTCTGAAATAACAGCAGATCTTGTAGAATAGTTTTTCATGAAAGTATTCATTTACTTTGCACTCTCATTTGCCTTGCAGAGAGAGAAAATTATGACTGCATAAAATAATCCCATAGCTAGCTCATAAAATGTTCAGGCTAGATGAAAGGTTGGGAATGGTGGTGGTTAAATTACTATGGACAGCAGCTCAGGCGCTTTACATGTGGAGATGAATGCAAATAGGTGGAAATTATGTGGAATCAGAGCACTCAATTGCTTCCCAAGTCTCTTACTGCAGTAACTTGATTGACATCAAACCTAATCTAGATTGCTTCCCTAATCTGGATTCTCTCTTCAGGCATTCAGTTACCCGGAAAATTTATCCAGAGAAGCACCTGAGGAAAATATTATCCAGCCTTTTCTGTTTCTCCTGTGTAGCTGGCTAGCTATATAGTTAGTGATAATAATGATTACATATAGTAAAATATTTATAATAGCTATAGCAGTAGTTATGATAACTAGTTAGCTAGCTAGTTACTTATTAGTCATCAGTGGATCCTGGGAAATACTACTTGCTTTCTTATATTGCTATATAACAAAAAGGCATTTACATGAAATACCAGTATTACTTGTGTCTTGCAAATACCCAGGAAATTACCAGTTGAAGCAGTCAAGAAGAATACAAACTGTGGAGTCAATGATATGGATGACTTGGACTTGACTCCATGATGAGACTACTGTTTTTTGCTCTAGTTTCATGAGGTAAATTGCAGTGACTGTGTTTGGACATTGTATGTGTCTGTGTGACAACTGGTATAATTGCTCTGTCTGTCCTTTCATTCATTTTAGATTTTGGGCACTGTGTAGGTACTGCAGGTACAGAGGTAATGAGGGCAGATTTTGCCTCCTGGGAGCGGAGCAAAGGGTGCTGCAGAGCAAGATGTTTGGCCGTGTGGAATGAAAGTTTGTGAACAGAGAGAGATCATTTAGCATTGTTGCACTGGCAGACTTCAAGAAACAGACACTAAAAAAAAAGGCAAAGAAAAGATTTTTTGAGGGTTGTTGACTTGTAGGAAGCCACCATATAATGCTGAGTGTAGAGGAGGCCTTGAGGTACATTCTGATCAAGGCAAGACCTGTTCAAAATCATTTTCATTGTGATCCAGAAGACCCAAATTACCTTTTTCAGATGTTACTGTAGTCTAGGGGCTCTACTGAAACCTAACATTAAAAATTGAAAGCCTTTTTTGTGTCTGAAGCATATTCTGCTTAAGAAGTATGTTGGCAAATCCACCTGAAAACTGAATCCCATTCCAGGTCCTGAGAAAGCAATTTTGCTTATAATGTCTCTGCTTAGTGCCCTAGGGTAGCTGTCAAAATCCTTTTGGATAGCCCAGTATTAGGATAGAAATGAGGAGGGAACAAGTCTGTTTTGGTATAAAAATTTTGTTTGTTTATAATCCTTTTTCATCAGAATCCTCCCACTGCCTATAGTGAGTAATTAACTGCAGTCATGCTGTCTCTTTCTCAGTGCCTTGTGCATTATTCTCTGCAAAAGTTGCACAGTTTCAGCAAAAGCAATGGGGGAAAATCTCATACTCAGAGTAATTTGGAATCATGATTTTCTTCTAAATAGAAGACGGGTTAAAATCCAATCACAGGAGGGAAAGAAACATTGCTTTTCTCACTACTAGAAGGATATCTTAACATTTAAAATCAACTTTCATCTCTCAACTCTCTCCCTTTCCTCTCTCTTCTATGTGCCTTCTCTAGATGGATTACAGAAGAAAAAAAAAGGGCAAGCACTTCAAGTGGATTTGATCTGGTCAGTTTTTACTATGAAAATCTATGTTCACAGAGAAATTATGAACAAGAATGTTTGTTTCTGAATCCCAGCCAACTGTGAATTTCAGCAAGGCAAAGTGACTCAGCCCTGCAAATGTCTTTTGCCTATTTACAAAACCCAAAACATGTTAGGTTGTAAACTGCAGCTTTTATTGAGTAAAAGCATCTCTAGTATTCAGTAGTCACTAAAAACAGACTTTTCAAGATAGTAAGTTACAATTTTGTATTTGTGGGTTTTTTTTCTGGGCAGCTGTGTTATCAGGTTTACTTATGGCATGTAACATAGGACTAGGTGAACTTGAAATGAGCCTTCTGAGGTAAATTAGTGGGTGTGCACCACATCACTACCTGAAATCCTAAGAACTTTTGGCAAACTTCAGATATGTTTAGGAACAAAACCGAAATGAATTATTTCCGTTTTCATTTTGCCATGTTTCACTCTGACAGGGAAATGCTTCTTGCTGTTCAGTATTACTGGAAGTGATTTCTTGAATATTTGTAATAGTCTAGTTGAAATTGCTTTGCATGGAATATACAGA
This sequence comes from Coloeus monedula, assembly GCF_965178545.1. Lineage (NCBI taxonomy): Eukaryota > Metazoa > Chordata > Aves > Passeriformes > Corvidae > Coloeus > Coloeus monedula. Next base: position 13,217,522 of record NC_138822.1, on the reverse strand, counting down.
ATAAAGACCATACTTTCAGTTGGCTGATGATACCTACCTATAAAAGCAAAGTAAAAATCATGATAAATATGATATTTTCTTTCCATATATTATCTTGTGTCTTAGGAATTTTAGTTTAGTATGTGTAACAGTGTTTCTTAAGAAATATTCACCCAAAAGAACTCTTGTTCTGCATATGAACTTCATATTCTATGAAAATTGTTTTGCTTGGTTTACACCTTTATTTTTATATGTACAATCAGATTAAATTCTGTCCTAGAGACTTATGATGCAAATCAAAATACAGTTTGGCCCAAGCAGGCTTTTTCTTCATCTTCCGTTATATTTTAGTTTCCCAACAGTTACCATTTCCCCCACTCCACAAAATGCAGCTTTGTTGTGTGCTTTTCATTGCTGTGCAAGCTTTTCACTTTGCTGTGGAGGGCATTCTGTTTGTTCCTTGATAGTGATATTACAAGCTACAATTCTAATAGCATTAACAGTAATAGTTCTAGTGTGGTCACCTCATTTGTCTTTTATTCTTTGCTGTCCTGGCTCAGTGGAACTGAATGCTGAGTTTTGGGGAAGATGGTGCTCAGAGAAGCATCACTTCCTTCAGCTGATGTCACAGCCAAATGAGGGTATATAATCTTGACAAATTCGGTCTATTCCCAGAAGGTCCTCCAAGAAGATGGGATAAATGGGTACTGCTGGGGCTGGTTCTGCAGCTCATATCTCTGGTGAATGCTCTTAAAGTCTAAAGGGTATCTGAGATTTCTCTCCACAGGCTGTGTTGGCGAGTTCAACAGAGAATTTTGCTATGAAATACTTTGTATTAGAAATCACCATGAAAATACTGTGCAACATCTTTCATAGCTGTGGCATTCAACTCTGTGGGGCCCAGAAACCTCTCAGACTGTACTCACATCCTGAACAAGAAGCTTATCTTGTAGTTTCCTTCAGAATAAGCTGTAGGATATATTTTTTGCCTTTATGCGATATGTGGGATTGTTGGAGAAACAGTGAATGGTTGTTCACACGTAAATGATTTAATGTTTTTCTCATTGCAGGATCCCCAGTAGGGACGGGAATAGCACACAGGTTTTCCTTCCCTTGGAACCAGATGGCTCAGGTAGAAAACAGTATTACCAGTGGTTTGGAGTGTTAATGATGACGAATTTAAGAGCAAGTCTGGTCACAAGAGGAAATTAATTCTAGAAAAGAAATTAACTTCAGATAGTCCACATTTCTGAGTTCTTATGGAAAAGTCTGTTAGAGGAAAAACTTCTAGAATTTCAGTTACTGAGAAAATAGTTTAAAATGAAGTATTCATTTTCAGCTGAGAGCTAGTTAAAAGTGACATGTTATCTGCCACCAGTGTGTCTCTAATGAAGACAGAAATGTGTGGTTTGTAGCACAGAACATCTTTCAGAGTCATGGTCTATTATGTCACCAGCTGTATAAAATACAGGCATTTGGGATAAGTACATACCAATTTCAGCCCAGTGGTTATGATCAAAACTGGATAATAAGGCTTAAATAAATAAATTAAGTTATCTGTTAAGAAAATTCCTGTTATGAAAATGTGAATGATTAAGGTCAAACACGAAGACAAAGTTGGTTTTTTTTTGCAGTCTCTGTACTGATGGTCACAAATTATAATATTTAAAGATGACTACAAACGTGTTAGTATGCTCATGTATTCTTTCTGGTAGTACGAATCTTGTGTGATCTACAAATTCTTATCTTCAGATATGTTGGGTGCATTTCAGCTTGTTGAAATTTGTATTTTACAGGAATCTCATCAGTAAAACGCACGATGTCTAGACAGAAATATGGTTACCAGAAAGTTTAAGGTGACTAATGGCTTTTGTTGACACTCAATCCAGGTAGATGACTTAAGCAAACATAATTTACTAATTGCTTTGAAGAGTCTTACATTATCTTCATATCACCTTTAAAATGTATCAATGCAATGATTAGCTGTGCATTCAAAAGGTTTTATTGAAATTAAGTAGGGGATGAAGAAAAATATACCCCTTAATAGTACTCTGAAATGTTACTATTAATCTCTGTAGGCTAGATGAAGCTATAGAAAGTAAGTTTAAAACATTGAAATTTTAAGTAGTGTGAGCATTTTCTACCTAATCTAACTGGGTTAGATACTCACGCTTTTCAATCCTTTGGAGTTATTTGCATTTAGATATCCTATAAATAAATTATTAAATAAGTTATTTAGAAAGTTCTGGCCCGCTATGTGATTTCTACAGTGGATATGAAATGGGACAGCTTTATGAGTTTGAAATACACCCTAAAGTAGTTAATGATGTAGAGACATTAAAATCTCATCTTAGTTTTTATGTTCAACCTAGGATTCCTTGCTAAAACCTTCTTAAAATTAATGAATAACTCTCCTGTGCATTAGGATTTAAGTAACACTGTTTTATGTATTTTCTGTAATAATTAATGCTGTGAGATCTGACACCAGGGCCAAATTGCATTGTTACTGCTAATTAACCTTGTATTTTAGAAAAGAAACAGGGAAAAAAACCCAATGAGACTTGGAAATACTATTTCAATGTATTTTTATAGGTATGTTTGTTTTAAGTGTGAAATACATATATAAATTCCATATTCTATAGGAATGTTACTTGGACATAGCAATATCTCTTGTTCTTTTCATTATTTAAATTGAAGCAGGCCATGTAATTTTTCAAAGAGGAAAACAAACTATTTTTAACTGTTTTAACTAATTTTCTTCCACAAATCTATTTTTCCTTTGAGATAGAACTAAGCCATGAAAAACACTGTAAATTCATTGTATTGTAATGCTTGTGCTGTACAAAACAATAGTGTTTTCAGCATTGTGTTTTCTAATAGATCTTACATGCTTAAATAAAACATGTTTCTCAGTGAAAATCAGCTGCTGACCCCACATAGGATCAGCATTGGCTGAGGAATTCCTCAGGAGCTGCAGGAAGAAGCTAGATGATAGTCTCAATGACTTTTCCAAAGATCCATGAGAACTCATAACGAAGAGGAAACTATGACAGAAAATAGAGGTGAATTTTGGGCTGTGTAATGGTGAATGTTTTAATTTTTTAAGTCATTAGTGATGTAAACTTGTAGGAAGAAGGTGCATGCATGTAATAGGCAGGGAGCGTGCCCTCCTCACTGGAGCTTTGTGAGAACAATCAATGGGCATTGAAGAGTGCAAGAGCAAAGGGCTGGGCAGCCATGCAGAAAGCACAGTTTGTATGGTTGACAAATTGAAGAAAGGACCACTAGACTTGGATGTCTAGCAAAATAAAAAGAAAAATTTCCATTTGTTGGGAGAAATTCAGTATACTTTCAACATTACCTAAATTTACATAAGTTTGCATGACTGGAACAGTCCATTCTGAGGTTATCGCCTCCTTCATGTGTGACAAGTTCATATGTATGATATGTCAATGAAGAGAAAAATACCTAAGTTTAGACTAAGAATTAGAATGTTAGGATCATAAATGCCTGTGGAAGTATTCAAGTCCAGAGAGATTAGACAGATAGGCCCAATCGTACATGAATGTTTTATAACAGTGTCACCCTTTAGGAAAAGGTCAGAAATATTGGAGTGTCTTCTAGTCACTCAAAGCAGTCATGTAACAGTAGCAGTAAGGGTCAATGTGTTGAGAAGGTTTCAAGGCCAAGAGGTACATTTCCACAGAGAGGACATTTGCATTTTTTCAAGAAGCAAGTTCCACCTGTATTAGACAATGCCTTGATAGTAGTATTCCAGTAAATACCAGAAGAAATAAAATGACTGCTAATAAAACTGCTACTCACTGTCAAGTCTGTGAATTTTTAGGATGGTGATTTTCCCAAGTAAAAGCATGTATCATACTGAATTCATGCACCTTGGCTGTGAGCCTGCCCTCACAGTAGAGACTTGCCAGACAGGTGGCATACAAGAGGATGTTAGGGCAGGAGCACCATGCCCAGCCAGCTGTTGTGTCTGCACCCAGTGGTGGTGGTGGTGCAGACACAGTCTGGGGGGCTGCAAAGAGGCAGTACCAGTCATCCCTATCTCTGCCGTGGGGCTGTGTCTGCAGCTCTTGTAGATCAGTTTCTTGCTGTTGCAGATCTCTCACCTGTGGTCCAGGCTGTACTGTCAGCCCAGGTGTAGGGCTTATGTAAGTGGGGAGGTGTTCACCTATTCTTAGGCATCACCACAGTGAAGAGAGTGGAACAACCCAAAGAGAGGTGCAGTGTCCTTTCATGTAGTTGCTGTGTTATGGGCTGATTTGAAAGGTGGAAATCAATCTGCACTATATCACATGGAGCATAAATGATTCAGCATGATACAGTTAATACAAATTTTACTTCCATATCTTCCATCAAAACCCATCAATTTATCACTGATAAGGTATGACAGAAGGAATGAAATAAAAAAATCAATTGTAAAAGCATTAAGCAATGATTACTTCAGATGATTTTTAAAATTAGTTTTTAAGTACCCATGCATTTTTTTAAGTACTGAAAGGTATCCAGTATTTTTATGAATAAGTGTAATTTCTGAATATAAGCCAGATTTTAAATTTGCTAAGAATATGTCACCTTAGGGGACTTTTAAACATAGTTTTTGTAATGGCTGTAAAATTATATAAGAAATTTAAATTTTTTTTAACCATCATTAGCATGCAAATTGTTATAGGAATCAACAACAGGAATTACATTTTACTGAACACAGAGAAACATAAATAACCTCCTTGGATTTTCCTTCTAATTCCATCTCAGTTAACAGGCCCTTGTTTCAAAATTCTATTAAACAAAGGGGGTTTATCTGTTTAATGTTGGGGCTTTCTGAGAGAACTTTCTGGTACTGTCTTGATCAAGATGAAGAGCATAATGATCCTTCTGAAAAAGCTTTATGTTACTTTTTTTCTGATTGCCTATTTTTTAAAGGGAAAAATAATTATCTGAGATACTATCATCCAACTTAGTTTTTGTACTGCTGCTATTGGACTGCTGCAATAAAAATAAAATTATTACCAATTGCTTCTGTACACATATTTATAAAATAATTACTATCTGAACAGCAGAAGACTTATATTTGAATTAAAACTTCTAAAGCACAATATTCATTTTAGCTGCTTCTGATGCATCCTTATCAGTTAGTAGAGTGCTGAGCTAACTCTTAAACAGTTTGCAGTTTTTGAACTTTCTTATTTATGGGAGCTATTTTTGGGGTAAAGAAAGGAGAATAATACATGGAAAGAATTATTCACCTCTAATCTCAGCTGTAGAAAATCCTTGCATACCATGTAATTCCCTTTTTTGACTAGTGTATAATTTGACTTCAGCCCACAGGCAAGATAGAAGGTTCAGGTTTTTGGTTGCTATCTGTAGCTCTACAGCAATATTTCTCTTGAAATTAGAAACATGAGAAATATAGTTAACACAGTACTGGTCTTAGAGTCCAAAGAAAAGGTGGTCAAAAAGTCAGAAAGAAAAAGAAAAAGTGGCAGATCTAGTTTTCCAATATTTTCACCATCTGACATGGCATTGTTCTATGTAATGTAAGCCAGCAGGGCCAAAGGGTTTCTTTGTATCCATCCTTTTAGTTATAACTCTAAGGAAAGCCAGTGAATTTTGACTCACAGTGGAACTAAACATGGACTGTGCATTTGTATGGCCAGAATGAAAAACTGAAATCTGTCATTCCTTTCAGCACTTAGATATTCTATCTGACACAAATCCAATTGTTTTTCATTCACTCATAAATAAAGCATGGGACAGATGTGCTAGGTTTACAAATTGCTGGAGAAGGAGGTGGTTGTTATAGACTGCCTTTCTTTTGCCCTCTGTTGCTAGAGATAAGAGAAATCCAAATTGACTTGCTTCCTCTGCCTGAGGCATTTTGAACTCACAGCTTCCCTCTGTCTGAAGCATGCTCTGTGTTTCTGTATGTAGCGGTATGGCTTCAGCTGCTCATGGCTTCTCTGGGATTTTGGTAAAGAAAGGTGCTGCAAAAGAAGAGAGAGGACTGAGATGATGGTTGGATTTTGGAAAAGCAATGTAAGTATCATGCTGAAAGGACAGAGTATCCTATTTTTCATCTACTGTATCCTATGCCTGAAGGATGGAGTGAATTTCTCTTTTGCAACCTCCACAAACACACTGTCTTCAGTGTTTCCAACAGTTACATATGCACTGCCAAGGGCACTTGTTCAGGGCATCACCTCTAAAGCCTCCCCATTACCCACAGTTTCCCCATCAGGTCTCCTTCAGACCCTGAGGTGCTGCTTCTGCAAATGTGGTCACCAACCAGGTCATGCCTTGTGCCAGCTTTCCTGCTTTCTCAACAACCATAAGCAACTAGCAAAAACCTCACCATGTTCTGTCTTCATGTCCTTCCTGCTCAGGTCCCACACCAGAAGCTGACTTCTCACAAGCTACAGAGGAGGTGAAGTCTTCTGACTTTTTAACTTCTCTCCCCCATATTCTCTTGTGGATGAGTGGAGTTACCTGACACTCATTGCACCAACAAAGGCAGCTAAGTGTCTTTTCAACCATTCTCTCCTGGAGTAAGTTTAGACATCCCCTAAAATAGTCTAAAGTTTGGTTCTCAAAGTAAAATAACTTCACAGTTACCCTGAGACTTTTAATAGAAGATTTCAGAAGGATGTATCTAGCAATTTACTGTTCAGCACACACTCTGTGTTGGTGGGAGGAGTGGTAAGACTTCACTCAAAATGGAGTCTGGTGGTGGTGTGGAAAAAGGCTTTTCAGAAGTGAGCTGTCAGCTTGTCATTTGTCCATTATATGTTTTGCAGTTTTGATATGGTACATGAAGATTTTGTTACATCATCACTGAGCTTTCACCTGACTTCTGAATTACTGTTGTGATAAGTGCTCACATGCTAAGATCTTCTTATGTTTCTTCCTGTTTTTGTGTTTCCTTGTTTTCTTATTGAAAAATCACTATGGCACAGGTAAAACAGTTTACAAAAGTAAAATTAGTGTTTTTAGTTTCAGTGATGCTTACAAATTGATGCCTTTTTTTTTAATCTAAGGAATGTATTTAAAAAGTTCAGGATTTCTTTGCAAGCAGTAACTATATCATTCCAGTTATTGATACAGATGATTCAGGTTATTATCCATATTTGTGGCTAAAAAATACAAGGATTGGACATAAAAGCAACCGTTCCAGTTTTCTTCACTTAAAAGATACTTTATTGCTCTTATTTAGATGCTATTTTAGACATTAATCATTAAGAGTTGCTTAGATAACTTTAGAAAAGGGAAGTGATAGTGAGGAATAATATATTTTTCAATATTAATTGCAGAAGAAAGTTTAATCAGGCCAAAGCTACATGTTCTCTTCTTGAGCTTGCAGGAGAAACACCAAGCCATTTTATTTTCCATTACTATTTTATTCAGGTAAGAATTTCTAGTAAATACTTCCCCTGTCCATTGTGCTGTCCAAAACACAGTTTTTTGCGCACGCACACACGCACACACACGAACGCACAAAAACTAACAAAAAATCCGAAAAACCAAACCCACAACCAAAACAAAACAGAGTGCATTATGACTGGAACGGTGGGGATTGTCCAAATTATGAATTCAGCAGTCCTTCCTTCCTCTTTTGCTCCTGTCACGTGATGTGTAACACATATAACAGTGTTATATCACACCTACATAACGGAGTTCTGGAAGCTCATTTCTAGGATTACTCAAAATAAATTAAAAGGCATAATTCTGAATGCCTAAGAAGAATATAAATACTGATATTTCTGATGAACTGCTATTTCTGCCTTTTTGATGTCTGTTGCATATGTTTTGTTGTGTTTGGAATGGTGGGTAAGAAAGCTAATCAGTACATTTTAAGAGAGATGCACAGGACCATCTCTTGTTTTATATACAGGTATTTGCAAGAGCTGTTGAAACAGAAGTTGACCCCTTAAAGGGAAAGTTTGCATTGAATCATTGTGTATTTGCAAAAGTTATAAAGTCCTGTATTTATTTTTCTAATCCTGAAAGCACATATGTTCTAGTAGAGTAATCAAAAATTAGAGCTTTTTCCAAGGTTAACGTTCCAGGAAAATATATAGGCTTTCTATAAGGAGACTTTCAAATGTCTTCAATGTAAATGTCATGCCAGGTTGATTTCTTTCATTGTTGCTGAAAGTACGATGCATACAAAGACACCAAATAATTTCCTGATTTTTTCACCTTCCAATCTGAAAATATATTCAGTCTCTGTTGTATTTTCTATTCAGTTTCTTCCTGACACCATGATTTCCTTGGGAGCTCGAGAAAGTAACTTGTTAAGTCTTGGTAAATTAATGTGTAGAAGCTTTTGTTTTTTCCTTTCACAGTGCAGAAAGGCTCAAGCAGTTGATGGAACCCTTTCTATTCTGCCTTGCACTGGAAAGAGGCTGTGTTTGGTGGGTGGGAAGTCTTCCAATAGGCTGTTGAAGCATGAGGACTTGTAGTAAACTCTATCCATTGGCCTCAGGGTCTCAACTGCATTTATAGATTTCTGCCCAAGATTCAGCTGTGAGCTGCTCAATAATTTCTAGTAGCTAAAAATTCCTAACAACAAAGACAGAAGGTCCCAGTGTCCAGCAATATCACAGAAACCCCTTTTAAAGAAAAAAACTGAATTTGAGTATTTTGACTAACCAGAATAATAATGAGTAGTAATAATAATGAATCATTGCGAGCCTTTAGTCACATTGGCATGTTTAGGGAGAACAGGAAAATGTAATTTCAGAAATCTCCATATATCTACTGTCAGTGAAATTAATACTTTTTCTTCCGTGGCAAAATATTTATTCCAAATGATAAAGGAAAAAGTGAACCCTGTAAAGCACATGGTAATGAACTGTGAGTGGTTAGCTAGAATCACAAATTATCTCATCCCTCAACAGGGAAACTGCAGAAAAACTGCATCAAAGAATTTATGGACTTTTTCTGATGTTTTTTAAGTCCTTTTGGCTCACAAAGTAGCCCTAATCCTACAAGGCTGCTGGATCGTTTGAGTAATTTGAAACAGATGAAAGATCAGTAAATGTCAAAAAAAAGGGCAGAAATATTGATAGTTACATTGTCTCGTACATGTCTCGTTTCACCCATATAGTTATTTTTTTTAAAAAGTAAGGAGATGGAGGGCTGCCAGCTCACTTATCCTCTATCCTTCCTAGCTCCAGGCTATGAATGAGAAAAGGTTACACCTGTCAGCTGGAAGATGTACTCTGGGGAGAATGATTTTCAAACCATTCACAGGTCACTTTAAGACATGTAATTATACAAAAACCTCTAAAATTTAAAAACTGAAATGTAAAAGTTTTTAAATAATAGCAGATGCAAGTCTTTTAAAGCACTTAACTATTCTGTGTGAACTTTCAGTTGTAATGATTCTAATGTCCCTTTCATTGACTGATAAAAGGTTTTTTCCTTTGTCATGTAGATTATGCTGTATACCAACGTAATTTATTTTTATTCATTGAGTCTAGGTTCACAGAGATTCGAATTATCATTCTGTTTTCTGTTACATAGTCAGCTCCAGGAACTGACTGTTTTAAAAGTAAGCCACAGGAAATCTGAATTTTTACAGAAAAAATACTGATTTACATGGGGTATGGGATGCTGGTGTCTTCTCTCGCATGTCAGACCTTCCGTCTTTTTTACTTTCTGCCGAGCTGGAAGGCAATGATGGCAAGGTCCTCAGATTAATTAAAGAGGTAATAGGTGCAGAACTGATAAAACACTCCCCAGCACTAGATACTGGATGTGACATAATTTGGTAGTAATTGCAAATGCAAACCTGCTTCATCCTTGATGGTTTTGTTTCAATGTTTACTTCCTCTGATATTGCACACGTTAAACTAGATAGACAGACTTTGTAACCAACTCCCCAAGTGTGTTACCAGCTATATTTCACTAATCATTCAAATTAAAATGATGCATACGTTACGGACTTAGCTGTCTTTTGCATCGTTTTCTTTTACTGATCTTTTTTCTACCTCTAGTTGACACAGATATGCATTCAGACTAATTAAGGAAATCTGCTTTGACTCAGCATGAAAAGGAGGGCAAAAATAAGGGCAGAAAGATGAAAATAGTATCCCATATTAGATAGCTCTTATATAAAATAAATGCAGTGAGAATGAATTGGTGTGTTCCGTGGACCATAGGAGATTCCCTTGGAGCATCTCAGATACCCAGCCTTAATTTGGGAAAGCAGCAGTATGCCGCAGGTTTAGGTAGACATTCATCTGCATCCCTGCATACTCAGGGAAGGACACTGAATAAACAAGATCTTGTTCACCACTAGCAATGTAGGGTTTATTCATTTCACAAGTGTAGCCAAACCTCAACGAGCATCAAACCTCTTATTTTTTGTTTTGTAGTGTTTTGACTTGTACGTTCAATATTTCAGAGTATTTACTTCTGAAAATAAGCAGAAATTTATAGAACTTGAAAAGGACAGAGTGAAATAAAATGCTAACTTGTAACATGTTGATTAAAATTATTGCTTGGATCTCAAAAAAAAAACCAAACCACCTGCAACCGAATCAGAAATGCAGGCAAATTGTCTTTTATAGAGTGAAGTGCCTCATATGCAAGACTGGCTTTATGGTTTGATTATTGTCTACTGAGCACATGGTACAAATTATTTCAGTAACCCCCTCATAAAGTAAAGCTCAAGTACTTTTCATATTAAATGAACTTATAGCTAAACAATTGATATCTCCTGTTGAAGAGCCACCCCCAGACATTAAAGTGTTTGTCAGTTCACATTAATTTCCATATTATCATTAGGATATGTCTTCTAGGGATGAAACTAAGCTGCAGTGTGACTGCTTCTGTAGAGAGAGACCCACTCAGTCTAATTCTCACATGGGTCGCTGCTGTTGGTACAACTGTAGTGGCCACTTGAGCCGTGGCTGTGGATGTGGCCTTGCAAACTAACTGGTTGCAGTCTCCTGGATATTGCCCAAGATCTGTCCTGCATCTAGCCCAAAGGAGTGGAAGAAAGAGAGAATTGATATATCTATATGTACATTCTATGTATACAAATGCATAAGACACATAAATAATGCATAAATATACATCTAAATGTTTATATTTACATATCTGCATATATATTCTATTACAACAATTTATAAACAAGCATTTATGTGTATTTAGACTTGCTTTTTAAGCAAGTCTACATCAGAAGCCTGCAAGTCTGTCTGCAAATGAATATTGGGACAAGCTATAGCTTCTTACTTTGAAATGAAATGCATAGATCAAATTTTATACTCTAGTACAAAGAGAAAGCTGATTTCATCTTCTTGATTATTTCTTTCTTTTTCTCTTCATGTTAGTTAAGTACAAGATGATTTTTTGAGAAAATAATTTTTGGGGAGCTGGTAAATGTATCCGAGAGACAAAATGAATCAAAAGCACCCTCACAGAAATATTTGTGAGTACTTTTCTTATGAAAGATGTAACATAAGATATCAAAAAAATAATGAGAAAGTAAATAAGCTTCCCAGGACTGTATTCACACTTGACATAACCAATTCTATCTTAAAATTATGGGTTACATTATCACCAAAACAGAATTCCAACACCTAAGGGACCAAAAAGGCAAATCAAAAGAATGTCCAGAAAAATGACCTGATCAAAATGTTTCTAAAATTTGAAAGTGGTAAACAGAAAGGTATTGTCACTGCCAAAAGTATGTCTGAGGAATTTTAAAAATGCTAGTTTATATATGCTTTCTGTGCCTCCTGTACATACTACTCAAAATTCATGTGTGCTTCTTTTAAGAGATATGGTGCTTCTGATCAGTGAACAAAACTGCCAGGTGTTCCCAGGATACATCATTAGGACTTTTTCCAGTGCCATTCTTTCCCTCTTAGCATTTTTTCAGTTGGAGATTTGACATTTTTTGCATTCATCATGGCAACCCCTAATGTAAGCTATTGACTCCTATGATGTCAAGATACCTGGTACCTGTCACCTGGTAACTTTAGTTGCTTAGATATCAGCTATATTGGAAACTAGTGGAATCAAACAAAAAAAACCCCAAAAATAAAAGGGTTGATTGCATGTTGTAGGTCCTACAAATTACTTCTCTCAAATCTGAATTGTCTGGGACCTGACTGGGACAAGCACCACATTAATTTGGCCAGTAGTTCATAAGTAATAAACAGGAGGTTTTATAAGTTTTATATATTGATAAGCACATTGCATCTGACATTGACTGCGTGCGTCTCGCTATAAAAAATCGCAGTAGCTCTCAGAGCCTATGTTCTGGTGATCTTAATTTTGTTGTGCCAGCAGACAAAGATAGTAAGCATCTATGAATAGAATACTTAAGCAGTTTGGGTTCAATTGGCTAACTGTATTTAGTAAACATTTTTATCATATACTGTCTGACATAATTTAGGGGTTCCTATTCAGGATTATCTTTATAGAACTATGTATGAGGAAAGCTCTGGAGATAGCAAAACTAGCACGACAAAGAACTTTATTATCTCATTGAGGAAGTGTTGCTAGGAGAGGCTAGTGAGATGACAAGAAAACCATTGTAGAAGTTAATACATGCTGTCAATGCATAAATGTATCGTAGTGTGTAAAGAAGAAAAGGAAAATGTGTACATTTAATTTGTAATGTGTAAATATTTTCATTTTTCATGCTATTTGCAATCTCTTCCGAAGCTTTGAAAGATAAACTTCCCATAAACAACTAGGATTTCTTGTTTGCTCCCTGGAAAATAAATTATTTATGGATTGAAACAGTAGGATGGGCAATCACATGTAAATAAGTTTTCTGAAGCTTCTGAGGAAAAAAGTAGGAATAATTACAAAGAAGTGTGGTGGTGGATTTGTTAACATCCTGTGTTGTTTAGATTTAAGTGTTTTAGTTTTTACAGAAAAAGATGTCTCAACAGGTATCATGGTGGGGATTTCTTGGACAATAGAAACCAACAAAAATCCCCAAAACTTTAGAGAAGCATTCCCTTTACTTTTAGTAATTCTTCTGTTGAGGGAATTAGTATAGTAATTATTCTTATCCAAAAGAGCAAAAAGCTTAAGATAATATAAATAAAATAGTCTATGTCTGGATCTAAATGTTTCTGTATCTTTCAGGAATAAGTAAATAATTTATACAACAGACAGCTTAACAGATGCCATTAGTATTTAAATAATATCTAGAAGATATCTGCACTGTGTTTAGGAAGACTTATTACTATATGATTTTTTTTTTTTTTTTTTTTTTCTGTAAGAACTTTTGTTGTACTCCTAAATATGTGAGTACAACTAATATCTTGGGATGTGCTCTGACTTGCAGTGTACTTAAGGCAGGTAATGTCCAAATTATATTGTCTGGGCTAAAATAGCCCAAATAATGAAGGTTTTATTTAGCCTATTCTTTCAGGTGCTTTTACCAGACTCTTAAAATGATGTGTAAATTACATGGCTTACTATAAATCCTGTAAATCTCCCTTTCTCAGTTGATCGTGAAGTGCATTTCCTAGTTGTTTTCTCCTTTTTTCTTGATAAAGGGCACTAGGCCCAGCATAGAAATCCACACTAAAAGTATTCCTTTCTGTGACCATTGGCATCATCACTGCACATACCAGTTCAAAGTCGATGATGTCTTTAAATAAAGACCAATAAATGCAGTGGTTTCTCTGTATCTGAGAATGGGGGTAGCCATTTCATAGGTCTGAGGCTGAAAGGATGCTTCCCTCAGTAGCCTTTTCCCTTAACATTTTCCACCCACAGGGTTCTGCATAGCAATTTGTCCAGAGACAGTATGGTCATGGGCCATGATGAGAAGCAGGATGTTGTTGTAGATGGGATAGATTCACTCTCAGTTTTTAAGAAGACTGTGACAAACAGAACCAAGCAGAAGGACATAGATGGTTTTCAGGTAATACATGCAGAGAAGTAAAATTATTTTTTATTACAGAAGAGTAGTTATCTGGTTTTGAATGTTGAGAACAGCGGCATTGATTCTTTGGCTTTTGGGACTTAGTACTGGTGCTGTAGAAGGAAGAGAATGTCATGGTGATGCTGCCAAAGTACTGAAAAGGAGAAGGGGTGTGAGTGAACAAAATGGTCTCCTGCAAATTGTCTGAGCTCTAGCTCCGTAATAATGACTAATAAGGTCAGGGGTTGTTTACTATGAGGTTATTGGCAAGGTATGGTGTAACGCAGTGATTTTATAATGATGAATTAAATATAGAGATATGAATGGACAGCCTTGCTATCAAAAATAGTACAGACCATAGGATTAAAATCTAGACAGTTCAGGATAGGAATCTGTAATTATTAGGCAATTTTTTTTCCAGTGACTGGCCTTTTTTCTCTTGCTGCTCACTTCTTCATGTGTACAATAATGGTTTGCTATTATGGATTTTTGGAGGAGGTAGCAAGAGGAACAGCTTTTTTTTTAATGCAGGCGTTGTTACCTAATGAATTTTCCACTTAGCAAGTTTAACCATAATTTTTAATTTGAACAAATTCTTTATTAATGTGGAAAGGTGCAAAATATTTTCATAGATTTTGCTCTTTAGCAGAGGTATTGTAAAGAAAAAAAAGCAGTCATTTCTTCCTTGATAGAATGTTGGTGAAATGAGAGTGGATGTCACATGGTTGTATGACTTGGAATGAATTGAATTGTGTGGGTTGACAACTCAGTGACAGAGATGCCGGAGAAATTCAGGTATACTCAATAAATCACTTCCTGGTTTTGTAAGCAATCATCCTGGGTTTGGTTGGGATGGACTTAATTTTCTTCTTAGTATTGTTTTGGATTTGGTATGAGAATAATGTTGAATAACACAGTGGTGTTTCAGTTGTTGCTGGGTGGTGCTTACCCTAAGCCGGGGACTTTTCAGCTTCCTCTGCTTTGCCAGTGAGGAAGCACATAAGAAGCCATGAGGGCGCAAAACCAGGAGAGATGGCCCAGTCTGGCTAAAGGGATATTCCATACCATAAATTCATGTGCAGTAAACTGGGGGGAGTTGGGTGGGAGCTGCTGATTTGTCTTGTGGACAGGCAGGACATCAGTCAGCAGGTGGTGAGCAATTGAATTGTGTATCACTTGTCTTCGTGGGCTTTATTTCTCTCTTTTTTTTTGTAGTCTCCCTTTTATTACAATTGATTTTGTTATCGGCATTATTACTATTGTAATATTTTAATTTTATTCAGGTTTTTCCTTTTTTTCTCCAGTTCTCCTCCCCCACCCACTGTGTGTGGGGGGGTGATGGAGCAACTGCATGTTATGTAGTTGCTGACTGGGATTAAACCACAACAGCCTGATATTGTCTATGTTTATGAATTTCAACCTGCAGGTAAAGAAAAAAACCATACTGCTCTTCATGTCTACAGTGCTCAGCATTGTGTTTTGCTGTATTCAGAATCTAAGTTTGAGGAACAACTGTTTTCTGACAACAAATACTATTTGTGTTATCTCTTTCGTATTATTATCAATATTACTTTTAAAGGTTATGTTAGTTGTACCACATTCATCCTGTTCTTGAGAATTAAGCTGCATTCAAGAGTAATACTGTCTTTTTTTGGTGGTTTTTATGAGGTAATAACATACAGGAATCATTAGCCCAAATGTAATTGAAGCTTGAAACTGTGACAGCTGAGAAAGTGTTGTGTGTTTTTAGTGATATGAAGATTGTCTTCAGTTTAAAAATAAGCTGCTAACAGATGTTTAGAACACTCTTCTTTTTCATTAACAATGTGAGTCAAACCCTGAATAACTGACTAGGAAAAAAACTGCCTGCTAAGCCAGTGGTATCACAGATTTGTTATACCATGTTTGCGAGACAATTGGGTTACACTGGGTCACTGTAACAAGTCTGAATGTTAAATAAATTTCCCTAAATATTTTATCTTTTCTCATTGAGTGGTGGGGGAAAGAAACTAAAAGGGTTTACATTACATCAAATTCAGATTCCTTTTTTTTTGTCTAACAGTGAAATTCCGTCCTACCCCTTGGCAATCTTTATCAGCTTAAATCGTTCAAGTCCATAAGAAATAAGAGGAAATGTGAATGAGGGGCTAGATTCACAAAACTAATGGCAAAGAAGTGATCTTCCTCTTCCTTGAAGTATGTACCTCTGGGTGTAAACCACCAAAACTGGATGAGGAAGTTGTTATTCTTTTCCTCAGGAGGTGTGAATTTAATCCTTTAACCCAAATTATTGTCCCAGCTATCAGGTAAGTATTCTAAGATCTCTTTTTTTGATGCTGCTGCTTTATCTTGCCTTATAAATAAAGTTAGGAAAACTCAGTAAGTCATTGAACCTCAGCATTAGATTGCAGCATTATTAGTGTTTCATACAAATTGAAACAGTTTCACAAAAAGGCACGTGAAAGATTCAAATCAGAATTTTATGTAGTATTTCAGTGACTAGAAAACTTGTCAGGTGGGGAACTTCTGCTGACTTCAGTTTCTGTTTAATTTATGAGCAAGTATTAGAGTCCAGATTTCACAAGGGGTGTAAATAATGTGATTTCAAAGACACCAAAGCTAACCCATTTACCCCAGCATAGAACCAAGGCTTGTATACATAATAAAGCACAACTATAAAAGATCAAGTTTCAAAATAACATTGTTTTTTGAGCTCCTGCTTACATGAAAAATGGAATGATAATTTAAAGTTATGTTTTGTTTATTAACTTGTCTATTTAAAGTAACACTTTTATAACTTTGCCCTTCTTTTCTTTTTAACAGCACCTTCAGGCTTGAAGGAATGTCTATATTTGGAGGCACGTCAATTAATTCGCATATCAGATCCATCATTGTGACTTCTTGCAGACCAGATCTGAGAAGTAACCAGGAACCTGACCCTTAGTGGAGAATGGAAAAACCCTTCAAGTCAGAGCACAACTGATCACTAGTGTAATCTACATTGAATCATCTTTCTCAGATCTGGCAGCTACAAGCTGGGTCCTGGCAAAAGCCACAGCCTTAAATTCCATTCAGTGGGAAAGAAGGATAAGAGAACTAAATGTCTTGCCCCATTGCAGAAACTGCTGTCTCCAAGCCTGACACCAGAGTTCTGTGCTGACCAACCAGAGTACCAAATGAGTTTTTTATGGGTACAGCCAGCATCAACAAATACTTCAAAATGTAGCCAAAAGGAGAAACAAAGCACTTACGTAATTTCAGAAAACGAATAAATGTATTGTAACAGAGGAATGTTACTGTCTGTGGGGAAGAACACCTCTGTCATCCCTTGTATATATTCAAAGCCATACAGGAACAGGGCATAAGTGAAGTTCAGTCACTTAAAAGGATGCTGTCTCCTGTCCTCCACCCAACTTTGAGGAAGTTCCGCTCTTAGAGATTGCATCTCGATGCACTTCTAGTATTTGCACTGTCACTTCCATTCAGGGTAATGATGTGTGCCACCATTTGCACAGATGGCCCCAGGAGATTTTTGACCATAACAAGCTATACTTTGCCAGGGCTCCAAAAGGAATTAAAAAGTTAGAACTGAAGAAAGACAGTTATGCTCTCTTTCACTATGGGGATCTCTTCACAGAAAGGACTATGGTCCTTTCTTAGGATGAAATAAATACATGCATATACATACATATATACATATGTATATATATGAAAAAGCAGAAATATGATAAGGTGTATTTAAAAAGGGGATACAATCTTTTTTAATAGCATCCATTTTTTTTATCATATTAGCAGCCGAGAAATTTAGTCTATTGAATTATACATCAAAAAATGTTCCTATTGAACATTGACATTTAGTCCCAGTTACTGCTAAAGAAGTCATTTGTAATATGTACTTGACATAAAATTTTTCTAGCCATTTGTCTATACTTCATGGAGAAATCTAACAGACAAGCAACATTTTCAGTTTATTTTTCTAAATAAATGTGTTGTTTGTATTATTTGCAGTCACTCATTTTGGCTGGTTTTCATTATCTCCAAAAGTGATTTAAAGACAGAACCAAAACACGGGAATTGTTTGTTCTTTGTTAAGCTGTAATGATTTGCTGAATGAAAGCTTTAATATAAATACTGTAATTTGTAAAATGATGAAGTATATTTATATAGGCAAATATGTATGGAAAACAAAAGGAGGTATTTTAACTCTTAATTTCAGAACATAGTTTATTTTAATATCCACAGGATGAAATTAAATATATAATGGGATAGGGTTTTTATTATCAGTAAGTTTTAGTAAGTGAAAATTTGGATGTTTAAGAATGAAATGAATGTAGTCAAATAATGGTGGTTTCCCAAATTATACAGAGACCTTTTGCCAGCTGTCTCATTTTACTCAAAAACTGGTTTAGTCATTTGGGGGGTTGGGTTTTTCTGGGGTGCGTGTGTGCTAAGGTTTTTGTTTGGTGTTTTGTTTGTTTTGGCATACTGACAAGATCTTGAATTTGATACTATTTCTCTAATTTGAAAAGCTACAGAATAATAGGTTGTTTCTTGGAACAATCTACAGTTTACAGTTAAGAATAGTCACTGTTATCCATCTAATGCAGTGTTTTGTTGTAGAGTTATTGAACATTTCAATGCTAGAGCTGTTTTGAATAAAAATATTTTTTTCCTTTTTTCTCTTAGTCCATTAGCCTATGTGTAATTTTAAGAGAAAACTAGTGCATTTGGTTCCCACTTCACTTAAATCATTCATCTTAAATCCAGTTATATGTATCTGATTTATAAAGTTGAGTAGGCTTTTCTTTCAGATCATTGCTTTATGGAACTGTTTAAGTGCTCACTAACAGAAAAATTACATTTCAACAACAAAAATTAATAAAAAAATTCTGTGGGTTAACTTTGTGAAGGGCAGATATCCTAAAAATTTGTTGTTCTGCTCTAATGTGCTAACAAGTGTTATGCGTGTATGTTCGTGTGTGTGTGCACGCATGGCACTCTTACCTGCTCATGAATGAAATGCCAGCTCTGCTGAAGTAAGTGCCACAAGTCCTGTTACTGCAAAAGATGCTCATGTTACTGTATTTTTTGGTGAAAGACCTGAGCTCTGTCTTTGCTTGTGACTCTGAAGCCATAAACAGCTTTTGAAGTTTGTCAGGAAATCGGAAAATTAAATAAGTTTATGTTAGATTCCCTCATTTGGTAAAAATAACGATGATCTTTTGATTTGACTCTTTTCATGAAAGTTAGTGGTCAATTTCCTTTGGTGCAATGGATAAATGAAAACTTTGTATTTGTTAAAGAATGATGGCTGTGTTTTGTTCACACACAATTTAGCTTTTGGCTTATAGTGTTCTTACTGTGATGTCATTTCTGTGTCATTAGAATAACTTATTTGGACACACAACAGGCATTGGCTTGGTTTTCCTCCCTTTTTGGATAAACTGTATTTTAAAATTGGAGAGCTTGTTCTTTGAGAGAAGTGTTCAGTTGTTTAAGGAAGGGACAACATTATTGAAACAATAAGAAAATTTCAGAATGATAATTTGAACACTTTAATTATTGCCTAATAATAATGCTTGGAAAAGCTCTTATTTTTGTGAACAAAATGCATTCATCTGTATCTGAAAATAGCCCAATAAAAATCCAGTGGAATTAATTGTTACTACTTGCAAATACTTTTCTGCTATGCTGAGTCCTAAATCAGCTTGTGTGTAAAAATTTTGTTGCACTAAACCCACCTGAAACAATGCACAGTTTTCTTCAGAAAAAATATATGATATATGAAAAATAATTACTTGGTCCCAGGAGTGGTTTTATATAATGTGTGCAATGCAAAAATGATGAACAGATACCAACATGTTGGTATAATTTAAGTGACAAATGTAATTGGAAGATAACACTGCAAACCCTAGTTCTCCTCAATCACATGCTGTTATTTGCACCTTTGCTTTACTGGGACTTCATGCTGGAAAGTAAATTGCAGTGTGTGTTCACACTCATTCGATGTCATGTATCATGCCTTATTTTACTACCAGTGTCACTGGGAGAAATCCACGTTGCTTGATTTTTGTAGATTTAAATTAAATCTTTAGATAAGTGTTCAATATTGGATATAAATTGAGATGTTATCTGTGTATTGTGCAGAAACTCCCATGACACAGCATTTCAACACACAATTTCAGAAATTGTTGGCAAATAATTAACACTGAAATGCTTTTTCATAGTTTAAAACCAGAGGAGAAAATTGGATTATCTCATTAAACAGCAAAAAAACTGTGTTATTTCCATTATGTTCATCCAAGCATACTGACAGGACCAGCAGAATTTTTTCAACTTACAGTGATGGATGGGTCCTTTTGTAGGTTTATGTGTCATGCATTTAAGAAGTGCCTACAGAAATAGTTCTAGAGTAATACTGCATTGTTTCATTAGCTCGCATCTGAAAAGCCACCTGAAGCGGCCAATAGGCTTGAAATGGTGAGGTGTGTGAAACAAAATGCTGACAGTTCTGGACGTGTCTACTAGACATGATTTCAGCACTTCAATTTTTAAAAGACAAGGATTACCATCATTCATGAGGAAAATAGGGGTATTTTAAAATAGCTCATTTGTGGAGTGTAAGAAAAAGATTACAAAAACCTGGTGATCACCAGGATCTTATGAAAGTGTCCCTCTCCTGATATGGTTGCCCCAAGTGTCACATGTTGTGAGTATCCCCAAGGGACAGATTTTTTTTCTCTGATCAGTGATGTGCTGGGTACATAGCAAGGCAATGATGCTGTTAATAAAACCTGACCACAAGATAGTGGTCGGATATTGTCTAAGGAGGGGTGGGTGAAGGACAGCCATCACTCTGCCCTGGAGCTCCCCTGAAGGCAGGAGGCTGTTACTGAGACTGGATCTTAGAGAGAAAATTAGATTGAACAGAGTGACACATACTTTGCAGTAAGATTACTTAGAGGACTGCTGACACTAAATTAGTAATTTTTATGGACTGGACAGTTAAAAGATGCCATGAGAGAGGAAGCAAAAGCCGGGTGGATGTTGTTCAAATTACTTCTCTCTCTAGATTCAGTATCCTTGCAGGGCTGCCAAGAAGCCATGAAATCTCCCCACAGCTGGAGTGAACTTCAGAAAGGACAATTATAAACAAGAGCTTCAGGAGAATCTGGAAGGAATACTAAGAGGGTCACTAAGAGGGTCAAGTCACGGCAGATGGCACAGAGACTATTTAAGGTATTATTGAAGGCAGAGAACAAATACATTCTGCTTAGCTAGAAAGGCTTGAGAAAGGGTAAAAGGGAAACCACATGGCTAATCAGCAGGGTATCAGGCTACTGAGGGCAAGACATCCTTCAGATTGATGGAGATTTTTAAAGAAAATGTGAGGACTGTAAGCTTCTTAAGACTAAATGTAAATTAAAAAAAAAAAAAACAAACAGCAAACCCACATCAAGGTTAATCAAAATAATTCCAAGATACTTAAGAGATTTCTCAACTGAAATAGTTGAAAGAAACAAGAATTAAGAAATTCTGTTTCTACAAAAGAGCAGAGGCAAGTCTGGGAGACTGTCTGTACTGCTGAAAGATAATCAAGGAAAAGAAGCACTTAGAAGAAGCTATAGGAACAAAATTGTAACACTTTAATTCTGCTTGTGCTGTAGAAGGACTTTTGTAGATTCTGGCACATTAATTTTTGTGGGGGAGCTCACATGAAGTCATGCTTTTTCAGTTCGAGGTGGTACAAAACAAAATGAAAGGATGTACACCTAAGTTTTTTAAAGACACTCAGGGATGAAATAGCCCAATGGTACCTGTGATGCATTCTTTAAAGCTATTTTGATAGCTTTTGAGATGTGAGATTATGGCAACTATGTTGCCAGTTTTAGATTGAAAGAGTTTAGGCCATTAAATCAGTACTGGGCAAAACGGTTCAAACCATAATAAATACCTTTTTAAAAAGAACTAGAATGCATCTAACAGTGTCAATATTACCAAACACTGCAGGAAAGTGCACAGATGGCTAAGAGAAAACACAGGAAACTGCAGCTGGCTAAGAGGAAAGTTCCTGCATTCATAAAAGATTGTGAAATATTGGAGAAGATACGAATTTTTTGGTCAGTTTTCACAGGGTTACAGAGCCCAAGAGCGAAGTTCTATGGGACATATACTGGTGTCCATGTGTCTCAAAATATATTTGAACATGTGAATATGCTGGAAAAGTAGTGTATCATTATTTGGTAAATTTGGTGATCATACTAAGTTATTAAAGGTGTTAAATAGGAGTGGCCTGAATGTCTGGTTATTAAAATTTAAAATTAAATTCAGTGAAAATAAATGTAAACTGATATGAAAACACTTTTATTTTTTACATATTTCACTTAGCATTATATTTAGCAGTTAAATCTTTCTATGAAAATTTTGGTCTTGTGCTTAGGAGGTCAGAAAAAATGCAAGTACACAGCTAACAATTATTAGGAAAGCAGCAGAGAAAATAAGAGAACGTTAAATACATCATTGTATCAATGAATAGATATGCAGTAAGCCATGATATTTAACTTTTTAAATACTATATCCAGTTCCATGACTGGAAAACAAACAAACAAAAAAAAAACTGAAAAAGCTTCAGAGAATGAATGAAATGAATGAAATGTAGAAAAATTAAATGGTACAATTAGATTTGTCAATGAAGTGACAGCAGGCAACGATTCTTCTGCTCAACAAAGGTGAGAGAGAAGTAGGGTGACAAGATCATGAATGGCATCAAGTGTGCAGGGGTAGGGAACATCAAACAAAGTTAGCCACTGGGAAGCTCAAAAATAACACAAAAGTGGTTATTTAAGCAGTATGGAGGGAAGCTATGGAACTCTTTTCACTCAACACATTGCATATGCTGAAAGTTTATGGGACTTAGGGGCTGTGAAAAGAAAAGCAGAAATAGTAATTGAGAGTTGCGAAATTAAGTGATCCTGATTTTGCCTCAGTGAAGATCCATTGGTGTCAGGGTGAGTATCAATGAAGATGAATTTCTACATGTGTGTTCTGGATCACTGTCAGCTGCTTTTGTGCCCAGGTATTCCACTTACATAAACTGAAACCAGTGGGCAGAAAATTCTGCTTTTGCAATGTGTATTGTGTACTTTATAGAGGCACAAGCAAATTAGCAAAATCAGCCAAGAGTTTTCATATGGAAAGCAGAAAAAAAAAAATCCATGACAGGTAAGGGATGATGTTCTGGAAGTTATGTCAGTATTAAAAATTCACTGATGTATTAGTTCAGTAACTTGTTACATTGAGGTTTAGCTACTGAGATTTAAATAGGCATGTGTAGTAATTAAGAAGACTAATGTCAAGTGAGAGATTAATGTTTCAGCAAGTAAAACATCCCAAATTAAAAAAACCTGCAATCTTTTGACTAATGCTGATTACGTATTTCGTTAAAATAAGCTTATGTGTCTGTTTGTTTGTTTCCTTACCTTTATCACTGGAGTAAATATCCTTTACCAATAATATGGTTGCATTGCAAGTTGGGAATGGAAACCGTCTGCATAATCAGTATGAGAAGCTTAGAATTTGAGAATCTGAGCCCCATGTTGATTGGCCAAGCTCCCTTTGAATTACCTACATTTGAATAACTGGAGAATTTTTACACACTTCCACCAAACTGACAGCAATTGGGCATATGAAAAACACATTATTTATATTGGAGACTTTGACACTTTATTTTGTTAGAAAGATTGATACCTAGAATGTATTACTAGAAGACCTAGTCAATAGAATTTAAAACTTTTGAAAACTAAATTGCTAGACCATCTAAGATTATAAATGAACCAAAATCTATATGTAATGTGGAATGCAATGGAATTTATTTGATTTAGCCTATTATTTGTTTCCATTTAAACAGATTTTGCAATAGCAATAAATAGATTGTGGGAAAATAATTGTATAATAAGATCTTTTTCCTAGAGAAAAATGTTTTTAAGTTGTCGTAGCTGCAAAAGTGAGTAAATTTCTGTTTATAATAAATCAGTGAGCAAAATATTTATTACTTATTTATTATATCTGAGTATCACTGTTACAGTTGTGGTAGCATTGATGAAATAGGACAATACATTTGGTTTTAAAATTGTTTTTCATCTACCTATTTTTAGAACAAATGCTTGCTTTCTCACCAGTTTCTCTATAATGCTCTCTGCTTTCATATTGCTAAAAGAGACCTCTGCTTAGCTCATTCCTCTGTTTTCAAACTACAGTTGTCACTGTGATATGATAAAACTAACTTAATTAATCTGCTGGGAATTTGTTTCTGTTGATCATATGCCCTCTTCTTTTCACTGAGAAGGAGATATTGCAGGATGGTCTTGTGTTAACAGACTTATTTTAATTCAGTAACTTGTACTGATTTTATCTTATGTAAAAGTAAATGCTTGGTATTTGTGTGCAAAAGCTAACTAAAGACACCATCTTTGCTATTGGCTGTTTAAACAGAGTTTTCTAAACAGAAGTTAATTTAGAATATCTTGAAAATGGATGAGAAGTATTTCCATCTGCCTAGTTATGGCTTTGTTCTATTTGAACTAACAATGTGATGTTTTGAGTGGAATGAATTGAACTGAATTAAATCCCTAGTCTTTTTCTACTTTGCAAAATTTCCACTTTTCTGACATTGTAGAGGATCCTACCTCACACTTAAACAAGTCTTTAATTAGCATTTAAAATTTCTTCCTTTTTTTATTGTATGCAAAGAAGAGAGCAAACAAACAATGAGAAAATGTAGAGTAGCAAAAGGGAGATCTTTATAAAAATAAAACCAAAAAAGTAAGCAAATTCAGTTTTATTTTGGAAAGATGCAGTCAAAAAAGAACTGAAAATGCATTATAAGACATAGCTAAAAGATCTAAATTGTGACATGAAAAAGGAGAGGTCACACTGAGCATTAGGTTCCTGGAACTGATGCCTGCAGAATATGCATTAATAAACGGTAAAATATATACCATAATTTTGCCTTCAAACTTTTGCAATTAGGGTAGATTAATCTAAGCAATGCTTAAAATTGCTGGTTAGGAGGTCTTTCTGGTTAAAATCTGTTCTGGTTTCACTTTAGAGGTGATCAACCAAAGCTTTGACTTCATAACCTTCTCTGATGGTGCATCCACACTTTCTATGGATATCCTGGTATTCTATCATGAAAACATTTTTCCATACATACAGCCTGATCTATCCAGCTTGCTGTTCAAGGCCACTGTCCCTTCTATAATCCCTTTTATACTGTTTTCTTCTGCTGCAAGGAGTTTATCTCTGCTTCTTCCAATATGGTCCCTAGATTTAACTTTGCTGGGCTAAAAACAGCTCATCTCAATCAACCTCCCCATGTCAGTCATGTTCTTTAGGTCCCTTGTAGCCTCTGCTGCAGGTTCTGCACAGTTCATCCAGCTCAGGACAAGAGTACATTGTTGGCCTTGTGGTCAGCCATCATCCTCGACTCATTTCAGCCTGGGTCCTTGCAGCTCATCCAGTCACTCTCCATCATCCACACCTACTCTACCCTAGGTGCAGAGCTTGGCGCTTCTGCCTCTTAAGCATAATGAGGCTTCTCTAAGGAAAATCCATAAGCTTGGCCAGATCCTACCAAACTGAATTTTTGTCATTCATTATGTCATTCATTTTGTCATTCATTTTATCATTCGTTATGTCAAAATGATGTTCTAACATCATCCAGAAATTTGTCAGGTTTGCATTCTATGTCATAATCCAGGTCCCTGATGAAGGGACGCCAGTACTGATCCCATGTTTCATCATGGAAGTCACTGAGACTGGTAGAGTATGATTTACCTCTGGTAAATCTGTGTGTATTGCTCCTGATTGCCTGATTTTCCATGTGTGTTCGGAAATTAATTCCCAATGAATGCTGTTTATGAACTTTCCAGTGTAAAAGGTGAGGCTGCTTTTTTTATAGTTCTCTTGATCTCCTTTCCTTTTTAATACAAACATAATATTTGCCTTTTTCCCTTTGTTTGGGACCTTTCCTGATTATTGGTTTTTAATAGATGATAGTAGGTTTGCATTCACTTCAGTCAGTACCTTCAACACCTTGAAACCAGTTTGATCTGGCATCCTGTACTTAAGTTCAACATTTTTAAGTTGTCCCAGCCTTCTTGGTCTCTTGTACGCCTGCTTCCAAAACAAGACTGATACGTGCAGAATTTAAAAAGTAGGCTTTAACTGCCAAGACTAAGGTGAAAATGTCATAAATGAATTGAATTAAATAATTCAGCCCTTTCTGTATAATCGATCAGTCAACTGGCTCTCCCATTCAGCAGTATCTGTTTTCTGTGAATTTCCTTCTGATATTAGCATACTTTTAAGAACCCTTCTTGATACATTTATGTCCCTAACTAATTTTAGCTGTCATCAGGTTTTGGTCTTTTTATTCTTAACAGCATGAGCAATACTTTTATAGTTTTCCTTTGATTTCTGTCCTTGTTTTCACTTCGTGTATGAATTCTAGCATTTAAGTTCTCTGCGTAGTGGTTCTGACCTTTGATTGAAATTCCTGGTCTACCTGCATGAAGGGGTGCTTTTCTCCTGAGCTCCAAATAATTTTTCTTTAAAAGTCAGGTAGCTATTCTGGATGCTCCTTGTAGGAGGATCCAAGGATCCTAATCCAGCAATATTCTAAATAAGTCAAAATCTGCTGTCCTGAAGTCGAGAGTCCAAGTCCATTTCATACCTTCTTTGCCTTTCTCCAAATCATGGTCTCATCTTCTCCTGATCACAAGGGCTTTTTCCTTGTTGAGCAGCTGGTCAAACAGAGTATTTCCCTGGATGGCCCCTAAGTTCACATTAGAAATTCATAGGCAGGGCTCTGAAGACCCTTCCACTATGCTTAAGGTTTGTATTACCTGTTCAGTAGATGTCCATGTGATCAAAATCCCTCATATGTACTAAGGACTTTGATCAACGGAGTCCTCTTATTGTCTACTTCAGAGATGTCATCTTAGGCAAGCTGTAACAGATCTCCATCACAGCATCCATGTTGCATCCTCTTGGTCCGAGACCTGGAGTGTCTCTACAGACACCTCCTTGGTTTCACACCAGATATCTCCTCAGTAAGGAATTTCCTTCATATAACACACATCTCTGCTTCTTCTGTACCACCTATCTTGCCTCAGCAGGGTTGTGGAGCAGTCTTGTGATGACAATCAGTTCTACTGGAAGCAGCAGTGCTGTGGAACTGAAGAGGACAAGGAGTAGATGCCATATGTCTCACAGTCTTCATCTTTGGAGGTCTTGATGCATACAGTAACCGGAAAGATTTATTCTTGGTTTTCAAGCACAGAGACAAGAGCATGACCTAGGTAACCTTTCTATAAATGGGAGAGAAGTTGTCCAATGGGATATGAAGCTGGGAATTTGAGTATTACTAGATTAGTAATCAACTGGGAGCAAGGAACACAGCAAAAAAGCTGAGTGAGATCCCAAGAATAAATGTGAAAATTACACTTGTGATGTACTAGTCAGGTTTTCAGAGACCTGTGTCCTGCTGATTATGATACCTATGAATAATGTCGAAGAGGCTACCTGAAACAGCTGGATGACTCAGCAGGAAATAATTGGTTGTCGGAGTTTTTAAGTGTATAAAAGTGTTGATCCAGTTACTGCAGAAAGGCTCAAAAAAATTTGAAATTTGCAAACATTAAATAATTCCTGTTATGCTGAATGAAGCTTTGAGACCAAAATAGTTTGTGATGCAAGCAAGCTTAGAAATTCTTTTAATATGTTATCTAAATTTGCTTTTAATTAATTTGTGCTTAACCCATATGCATATGAAAGTAGATGATTATCTGTGTGGACAAAATCAGTATGAAGGGCAGAAAAAAGTTAAATTGCATGGGACTTGACTTCCATTAATCTGGATATTTAGCATGGTGAAAATATGTATGTCCTGCCACTGGTATAAAGATTATTTATTCTCACTTTATTTCTGCTTTCTGTTGATAGTATAATGCTAAAAGATTTACTTAAATTAAAATTCCTTGCCACTATTTTTTTTCCTAGTCAGTGGCAGATTAATATGTGTTTGGCTACTTGCAGAATAGCTCCTGAATTAAAAAAGAGTTAGGATTGCTTTTTCCTGTGAGGATCTCAGTTAAGTGTGGGTGGGAAAAGAGCTGAGAACAAATAATATTTCTTTCTCATTGTTTGAGATCTATTATGTGAGAAATGGCTATCTTCTGGATATACATCCTTCCACTGGCATGAAGCATGAGCAGATGGGAAGCTGATTTAGATGAGACACTTAACTTTAACTAAAGCTACTTAAGATGAATCCTTCTTTATTCCAGATCATTGAGATAAGTTTTGACCAAACATGGTCATACTTACAAAAACTCAATAATTTAGGTCTATATTTATGGTGCATAAACAGTGCATAAACACTGCTCTTTACCTGCAGTTTTGTAACACATAGAGGAAAAACCAATTTTTTGGCCTTGCTGCATTTGCCGTAATCAGAAACCACACTGATACTAGAAAGAAAAGTTTACCTAAGTAAATAGAAGATAACAACTTCCTAGCTTTTCATATTTTTTAAATTCAAACAAGTATTACTGGGTTATCATATCTACTAGCCTGCATTAATATTTACTAGATCTTCTTTTTAGAACCTACCCTAGCAACCAGTATATTTTTCTTTTGTGGCGATCATACTGACAAAGCAGACACATGGGCAGATGCATTTACTCAGAATATGTAATTTAAACATGAGCATTTCTAAGCTAAAAGATATCTTCAAAATTTTTTCAGGCTCCCATTAATAGGAAATGGGCATCAGTATAATCCTTGAGGGATGATATTTTAGATTTGATTGAAACAGGAATTGCAATTTATTGATGTCTCTATGGACAGAAGGATTAGGACTCCAGGCAAAAAAAAAAAAAGAAGAACATAGGGATTTTCAAATGCTTGAACTGCCAAGGTAATACATTCTGTTCTTCTACCTGCTGGACTCATGTATCTGATAAAAGTGTACTTACTACAGAGATATAGAAGGATAAAGACTGCAGTCATCACCTGCTGTTCTTCCTGATGGGTTTTCATGTACTACTTCATCTTCATAGAAACAATAATTTTACCACAGGAAGGTGTTGTGTGGTTTTTTGTTAATATCAGGTTTGAAATGTTACATATTAGGGATCTAAATATTTTATATATATATATATTTTACACTACTATTTATTCTGGTGTCAGCTCTTCTAATTTTGAAATGAATGAATGAATATTTTGAAAATGTTTTATTTTTGCTGAAACATGAAGTTTTTTGATACCAAGAACACTTGCAGCAGCTAATGTGTGTGACATTTATATTTATCCACTTAAATTCTCGCCTGTTTTTTTTGTTTTGGTACTAATCAACTCTCGTGTCTTTTTTGCATTTGTCTATTTTTTAGTATAATTTGTCTTTTTCAAACCAAAATAAGCTTTTTTTGCTCAACCAAGGTAGCATAATGCAATTTTTTGTTACACTGGTACTTTTTTTTTTTAATATAGATCTATATTTATAGGAACATATTTTGTGTGGGAGAGAAGTTGCACAAAATTAAAATTCTGATGTTTGAAATTTTTAGGTAATAAATTATTTACTGCCACAAAGATTGCACACACTGAGCTTGCATGCTTAGATACTTTTCATTTAGTTTTGGAAGAAGCAGTTTTGACATTTATCTTCATTGTCATTGTGCCAAGGCAATTTGTTTTATTTAATATCTTGCTGAAGAATGGAATGACAACAAGTATTGGAGTCAAATATTAGACATGATACATACTGTGGTAAAGAGTATTCCTGAGGCAACATTAATGAATCAATAATATTGTAGAGAACAAAAAGTAGGATTAATTTCCTTTAGAGTACATATGACAATTTTTTGTCTATTTCCAATATCCAATATAGAAATGATGCTGAGGGTTTTTCTGAGTGTTCATGAAACTGCATTTCTAGAAATAAACACTTCTCAGAGAGTGCTTATATAAATCATGATCATCTGAAGACAGAATATGTTTACTGACAGTTGGAATTGAGAGTCTCAGTCTAACTGTGAAGCACTGGATCACTGGCTATTTACTCCTTGGAATCCATAATAGTTATTTCTTTGATTAAGGTGACTTTTGGATAAATGTGATTAGTGAGCAAATACCATAAGCAAACCACTCAGAAAGAAGCTTTTTTGTTAGCACTGCTAAAGCACTGCTGAAATGCTGTAGGTGGAAAATGAGACAAATTTATTTATGAATGAATGAAAATTTATTTTGTGAACACATAAAGAAAATTTTACTTTCACCATAAATGGCAATATGCTTATCTCATGTTAAGTACAGTGTCTGACAACCCAAGCAAGCACAGGGACTGACGAAAAGAAAAAAAGAAAAGAAAAGAACGAAAAGAAAAGAAAAGAAAAGAAAAGAAAAGAAAAGAAAAGAAAAGAGAGAAGAAAAGAAAAAAGAAGAAAAGAAAAGAAAAGAAAAGAAAAGAAAAGAAAAGAAAAGAAAAGAAAAGAAAAGAAAAGAAAAGAAAAGAAAAGAAAAGAAAAGAAAAGAGAGAGAAGAAAAGAGAAAAGAAAAAAAAGATAATTTGCCCTTGACAATTGAAGTTAGCTGTCATAATTACTGCAATGAAGACTGAATGTCTTCATAGTTACATGCACTTAGAGGCAAAAAAATAATTTCAGAAATTTTAATTGTCTGACAGCTAGCAATTATGCAGACAGAAAGGACATACCTTTAGTAGCACCTCTAGTAACTTATCAGAGGCTAATAAAAAAATAAAAAAGTTCAAATACACAAATAGGCTTCCTCTTTTTATATTCCATATAAGAGTTCTTGAGCCTCTAAGTCCACATCCACTTTGTCCAGAGCATATTTTCTTATGTCTTATATACTGGAATCCAGGAACCTCAGAGAAACCCATAAATCATTTGGGAGAAACTAAGCTCTAGGCAAAGGCAAATTATTTAACAGTATTTCAGAAAGATAAATATAAGGACATTATTGAAAATGACATATATAGTAACTAGTGTCTTCCACAGTCATAGAGAAAAAACTCTCTGGTTGAGTCTGAGAAATAATATATATCTTAATGGAGGAATGCAGGATAAAATGAAGTAAAAAATTAAAAAGCTCATGGCTTCAAATAGTCTGGATATAAAGGCTTTAACTTAATGCACACAGGAGTGTATATAAAAGAAACTAAATGGAAGAGCAGTAACAGCATGCAGAAACAGAATATGAAGACTGTCTTTGCCAGCACTGGTGTATGGACAAGTGGGAAAAGTAATTAAAGTAATAAATTTCAATTAGGATGCTAATTAAAAGGCAGAGGGGGAAGGCAAGCCTATTTGAACAAACAGAACTTTTCTTGAATCTCAGTTCCACCAGAAAAACAATACCTGATAACACCGTCACATTTATTTCTAAATGAAAAGCTCTTTGAGACCCCAGTATTTATTTACAAGCTTGAGTCCTTTTCCTATGTTGGTGGTTTTTGCTCAATCTATTTTGGTATTGGGCCTAAGTATTCATACCTGTATTCACACTGCATGTACCGTATAGGAACCACACTGCTCATTTCAACCAAGTAGGGCTACAATCATATTGAAAGAAAAATGTATTAAATTTCTTATTTGAATATGAATATTGAATATTTGGGACCAGATGGGATCCATCCCAGGGTGATGGGGGAGATGGCAGATGAGCTTGTGAAGCCACTCTCCATCATTTACCAATAGTCTTGACTCACTGGTGAGGTTCCAGATGACTGGAAGCTGGCCAGTGTGACACCCATTCACAAGAAAGGTAGGAAGGAAGATCCTCCTAATTACAGGCCAGTCAGTCTGACCTCCGTATCCAGCAAGGTAATGGAGCAGTTTATATTGAGTGCCATGACGCAGCACTTACAGGACGGCTGAGGGATCAGACCCAGCCAGCATGGGTTTAGGAGGAGTAGGTCATGTTTGACCAATCTGATCTCCTTCTGACCAGGTGACCTGCCTGGTAGATGTAGGGAAGGCTGTGGATGTTGTCTGTTTGGACTTCAGCAAGGCCTTTGACACTGTCTCCCACAGTAAACTCCTGGAAAAGCTGGTAGCCCATGGCTTGGACAGGAGCACTCTTTGCTGGGTCAGGAACTGGCTGGATGGCCGGGCCCAGAGAGTGCTGGTGAACAGTGCTGCATCCAGTTGGCAGCCAGTCACTGGTGGTGTCCCTCAGGGATCTGTGCTGGGCCCAGTTCTGTTCAATATTTTTATTGATGACATGGATGAGGGTGTTGAGTCTTTCATTAGTAAATCTGCAGATGACACTAAGCTGGGAGCATGTGTCGATCTGTTGGAAGGTGGAGAGCTCTGCAGAGAGACCTGGAATGGTTGGATGGACGGGCAGAGTCCAATAGGATGAAGTTTAATAAGTCCAAGTGCCGAGTCCTGCATTTTGGCCACAATAATCCCCTGCAACATTATAGGCTGGGGGTGGTGTGGCTGGACAGTGCCCAGGCAGAAAGGGACCTGGGGGTACTGGTCGACAGCTGATTGAACATGAGCCAGCAGTGTGTCCTGGTGGCCAAGAAGGCCAATGGCATCCTGGCCTGTATCAAGAACAGTGTGGCCAGGAGGACCAGGGAAGTCATTCTTCCCCCATACTCGGCACTGGTGAGGCCACACCTCGAGTACCGTGTCCAGTTCTGGGCCCCTCAGTTTAGAAAGGACGTTGAGACACTTGAACGTGTCCAGAGGAGGGCAACAAGGCTGGTGAGGGGCTTGGAACACAAGCCCTATGAGGAACGACTGAGGGAGCTGGGATTGTTTAGCCTGGAGAAAAGGAGACTCAGAGGTGACCTTATCACTCTCTACAACTTCCTGAAAGGAGGTTGTAGACAGGAGAGGGTTGGTCTCTTCCACCAGGCAGCAACTGACAGAACAAGAGGACACTGTCTCAAGCTGCATCAAGGAAGGTATCAAGGTTGGATATTAGGAAAAATTTTTTCATGGAAAGAATGATAAAGTACTGGAATGGTCTACCCAGGGAGGTGGTGGAGTCACCATCTCTGGGTGTGTTTAAAAAAAGATTGGATGTGGCACTCAGTGCCATGGTTTAGTTGAGGTGTTAGGGCATGGGTTGGACTTGATGATCTTAGAGGTCTCTTCCAACCTGGTGATTCTGTGATTCTGTGAGTCTGTGGTATAGTTGTGCTATTATTTTTTGGGAATAAATAATTACTATTTACTTTCTCATGTTCAGATTTCCTACAGAGATAGCTAGGTGTTAGATATTATTATTATTGTTATTTTCTATTCTTGTAAGTCTAAAGCTGTATTTTTACATGTGAGATGAGAGTGGATTATTGGAGGAATAACAATCAACATCACTGTTTTTGCTAGTGTAGGACTGATCACTACTACTTTCTCAACCTGCAAAAAAAAAAAAAACCCAAAAAAACCACCAAACAAAGAAAAAAAACCCACACAAACCCCCCAAAACAAACAAACCCCAAACCAAAACCCAAACTACCAGCTAAAAGAAAAAAAACACAACAGCATTTTAAACCATACTGCAACACAGGAGATGGCATTCAGGAAGAACTGACTCCATCTGTCTTAATTATAGAAGCTTAAATAAGATAAACTATGCATCTTGGATACCAAGATATAGAAGGAGAATAAGGAAATAGTGGGTCAAAGAAAAATCCTCTGACTTTATCTCAGTTGTATTTATACCATTTAATCTTACTTTACTTTATTCTTTAAAAAGTGCTCAATATTTTATCACAACTGTAAAAGTAATTTAACTCCAGCTGTTCCAAATGCACACAAAAGCCTTTCAGCAGTATAGCAGCACTAAGTAGTTCATCACTCTATATGTATCACCTCCAAGAAAGGATATACATTTGGGTTTACCGGTGGCAGTTTAAAATTTATGAAAGGCTGTAGTCTTGAGCATCAGATCCTCTTTGTAAGTAAGAAATTCTTACAGATCTGGGACTTGTGGATCTACCATAAAAATAAATTATTGGCACATGAAAATATTGGGTGACTAATTTTATCAAGATTAATTTTATCAAGTCATATTGGAATTGGACTAAAATACCGAGACACTTTTCTGATACATGTTTTGACAAATGTAAAGTACATAACAGTTTCTATCAGTTATTTTATGAATCTACTCTCTTATGAGATTTCAGACCTTTTACATATTTACAAATTACCCACCAAGAAAATAATTATTTTCCTCCACTCCTTTTGAGTGGAGGAAATCACTTCTTTGTAAAAAAAGGGCCTTTTATTTTTCCAGGTCCTGTTGGGTTAAAAAAGTTTTTGAAGTAATAAAATTTGAGTCCTGGGTTATTGCTGAAGTTTAATCAAGAATGCATTTTGCCTATATTCATTGAGAGAGCACCTAAACAGCATGTAGTATACCTGCTACATATCTGGGCACTTGAGTCAGGATGGGAATTTAATGAGCCTGTGTAGAAATGGGTTCTTGTCTGTCTGGCCTTGAATGAATGTTGGCTGTCTTCTGACTCTGTTTTGTCTCTGGAAGATTTTCAAAATCACTCCAATTTTACCTTTTTTTAAAACTGATACATTCTGGCAGTAAGGAACAGCTAGATTGAATGTGAGAGAAAAGAACTTTTACTTTTTTGGATCAGTGACATTTCCACAGTCATTAGATTTTGAAGCAGGAGTCCCCTAGAGCCCCAAATAATGCACCAATTTCATGGTTAAAGGCATGGATATTCTATTTTGCTGAGTTATTACAAGGGGCTTCAACAATTCTCAACAGGATACATCTCAGGCATTTTCCTTTTAGGCTACAGAATGCAAAAAACCTTTAATCAAAATTTCTTCATTGACTTGAATGTCAGTGATATTTTGAAGACAGTGGATACCAAAACATCTTGCTCCTATGCTGAATAAAGTAGGTAAGAAAAGACCTATTCATACAAGGATCTGTATTGGCTCCCTGTATGTCATAAATAGCTATATCCAGAGATCTCTGAAAGACTCATGCACCTCTTGTCTAGTCAAATATATGCCCTACAGACTGTTTAAAAGGTGTTTTTCTTTCCCTTTCTTTTTTTTTTTAAGAGTGTTTTTAAACAATCTGAAATTGACATTAATACTGAACTTATTTTACACGCAGTTACCAGTTATTTTTTAAATGCACTACTCCACAAACCTAGGACATCATTGTCCTTTTATAAAAAAGTGTTTATTTCATTCTAAAACCCCAGTATGTTCTTACATAAATCTTTTGGTGTAATAACAGTGGTTACCGTTTCTTTGGCTTTGAACCCTTAATTTCCCCAACATATTATTAATAGGTCTGTAATATTATTTCCCTCTAAAGTGAATCAAACTGAAAGCAAAATGTATTGGTGACTTTGCAATAAGTATACAATAGAGCCATAATAAAATCTGTCAACTCAGTGTGCAGCCAAGACAATTTGTAATATCAATGTAAGAAGAAAAGAGGCAGAGACGGTCGCTGTGGTGTGAGAACATGGAGGTTGTGTGTTTCAGTCTTGTTTCAGACAGTTTGCTGTTTCTCAAGTATCATCTCAAACATGTGATCCGTAGAGCATTTTCTGGTGGTCTGTGCAATTTTATCTCATTAAAAGATGCTGGCATTATTCCTGGTCTTCAGCTACTCAACCACCTCTTAAGATAGCTTAAACAACATAGCAAACTTGCTTAATATTCCTTTCTCATGCTTAGTCATTTTGAAGGCGTGAATAGACGGTCTATCAAGCAGGCTCCCTTTTGGGGTGTAAATTGTCAAAAAAAACTGCTTTGCAGTTCATCACTACCATTTTTACACCAGAAGAATTTTTACTTTCTTAAATTCTTAGGTTAGGCACATCCATTTTGGTGTGTTCTTTATGAAATGGTTTATTTTACCAAGATTAAAATGTTTAAAATGCCTCTCTTCTCACTGAGTACAGAAGGTTCAGAGGAGGTTGTTGATGAAATACTTAAATAAATCACCTGATTGACTGTGGAATAGCCATGAGACTTGCTGAAAAGGATAAATGTTTCTTCCCAATACATACCATTTTGGTCAAGTTATGAGTATGCTTTGGAAAGAGTTCTCATTGACTTCTAATCCTGTAGTTAGAGTAAAGGTTTACCCAGATAAGCATCAACTATTATTCTTGAGAGCAAGGAACTTTTGTACCCCAATTTTAGTTCTGCAAGTTGTTATGCTTTTTATTTTTAAGTCAACATACAAGAGCTTAGCTGGAAATATTCAATATGACTGCAGCCTTTCAGACACTGAGCACTGTCACAGCACATTTTCAGTGTAATAGTTTTTTCTTCTTTGGATTCTGTGTGGTCACTGTCTCCTGGAGTAGTGTTATCCCAAAATTCAAGTATCTGAAGTTGATCCTTATGCCAAGGAGTTGGAATGCAGCACGTAAATTCAGTTTTCCCCAATGTCTTGGTGCTTCCAGGCCAGGATGAATTACAACTTCATCCATTTATAAGGAAATGGAACCAAAATATTCGAATTTAGCTGTTTAGGTTCTTTCTATTAAAATGGAGAATGAACCTTATAATGATACCATAGGTTTTAAAATAATGTTAAGTGCTAGAAAGAGGGGGTTTCCTTCCTTATTTATGACTAAGTGTATTTCAGTGAAGAATATTGCCTTATTTATGACTAAGTGTATTTCAGTGAAGAATATTGCTTTTGAGACTATTCTGTGTGTTAATACTTAAAACTATGGAATGAAATGTTTACCAGGGTTGAAGTAAAAGTGATGTAGTCATATCTGCTGTGATTTTGCACCAAACATTGCCTGCAAATCCGTTAAACTAAGTTAGTCATCCTATTGAGAGCTCAGAATAACTCTCTTTTTATACTAGATGATATGATAGATGCCAGGAGGGAATGGGATGTGGCACAGTAAGGGAGGGGGCACAGAAAGAAAAACTGGACATCAGGATACTCTCATAGTGAATCTGGTAGCTGGTCCTGACTTTGTAACCTAATAAAGGTACTTCATTCCCAGAATTTTTATGCTTTTCAGCAAACCAAGCAGAACAGACATTAGTTCAGATTATTTTAATTTGTGGTTGACCTTTTTAATCCAGATGTGTTTATTTCAGGTTTTGGGTTGTTTTCAGTGTAGCAGCCAGCCATGACGGCTCAGATAAAATCCAACCCATCTGTTAAATCTCTGTCTAAAACATGACAGATCAAAAAGCAACTAGCAGTAATTTAGAAAAACACAGGTCTGGCCCTGACATGCTAATCTGTGTAGGTTTAGATGAGTATAGGTTTTAGGTTTTTATTGAAATCTGGAGAGAAAAACACATATGGTGTTCAAATTCTTCACCTATCGTTCAAAGCCTGTCTTTACTGCATCAGCTTGCACATAGGGATTTTAAGATTCCACAGGTTGTTTTATTTTCATTTGACTTCACGTTCTTCACTTGGTTTCCTGCCTAGTTCCCTGAGGAAACAAGGCCTATGGAATTGTGTCATCTGCTTCTGTGTCTCACTTTTGGAAGTCTTGGCCATAACCAGCCATATCTGACTTAAGACAAAGGGCCCAATGACTGAAGTTTCCAAGGTCCATAGAAATAGACAGTAAGTGCTGCAGCCACCTTGATAGGCAGGTGGGGTAGGAGGTGGGAGTAAGGATTAAAAGGCAGGCATCCTTTGGAAACTGCTCTTTGCTGGTCTCTCTGTCTAGGAGTCAACCTGTTTCTTGGCATGCCAAATTTTGAAGTTTGCAGTTTGACTGTGGTTCAAATGCATCATCCCAGAGGAAATTAAACTGGAAGAATACCGGTATGTTTTTGTCAATTCAAATTAACCTATGGAACATTTTTAGTTAATTACCTTATCTAGCCTCTTTTTATTCATTGATGTCACTACAGTTTCCACATTAAGAGCAAGCAGAGAAAATAATGGCATGCAAGTCAAATTCTTTTGTCTCTCAAGGGAACAATTGTTAAAATTATGTGATACTATTGTACACTTCTTAAACTGCCATCTCAAAACACTGCAGTGCTCAGAGGCAACACTGTCCGTTTTATCAATTGTTTTCCCTGATGGGGGAGACATTCACATTTTTGCCAGGAGAAAAAAGGAGACGAATGGGACTTCATGCTTCTCAGTCTCCAGATAGGGGTTTATTAATTCTTATCTAAGGAGTACAAGCCACTGGAGTGGTCTAGACATAGCATAGAGCAGAGAATGCAACAAGAAGACAGCTTAACAAGATTTCACAGCCTTTTTAAAGGTAAATTACCCAATGAAAACTTAAAAGGCAAGATATTTTCACTTTTTTACCAATGTCCAACAAGTTCCTAAATCACATAGACAGGAACTGCAGAATTCTTTATCCAATCATCCCAAACTACTTCTACTGCAGAGTATGGAGTAGAAGAAGAAGAAGAAGGTTTGGAAAACAACAACAATCCTCCATTTTGGTGTTTTTCGCTTTTATCTATTTACTATGTAAATAGACCTAAAAACTCTAAATTTTTCACCCTGGGATAATCTCACATCGTATTCTAACACCTAATTCACACCATTGTAGATTCAAATTCTTCCCAGAGGGTAGGCAAATTTTCCCATGGACAAAGGCCAAAAACTGTGTTGTTCAGGGGGGTAAAAACCCTTCAAAACAGGCAGAGAAATATACTCTGCACTCTGGGTTCCTACAAGATGGAAATGAATTCACTTCTGCTAGGATGTCCTTACTAGGCCATTTCATTACCTATTTCTATTACTTTAGCCAAGCTTAATAAAATCAGTTCACATAAAAAATAACAATAAATATATTTAAGTTTTGTATTATTTCTTGTATAAAAATGTCATAAGAAAAAGCCTAGATGGGTAGGAAACAGGAACGTGGATGAGGACTGGAAGTTATTTATATGGTAATTTTCCTTTATCTGAAGTATATTTTAATGTAATGAACATTTGTAAACAGTGACTTGAGAACCATACAGAGATATTGAAATGTATAAAGGAGCATGCCCCAAATTATCCTAAATTATATTGGAGTAGCACTAAGGACCACAGAGATAAACTGGTAGGTTTTTGTGTAACTTAGGGCACAATTTAATCTACTTTTCTCTAGCAGGACTATTCATTATGAATACAATTTGGACTTGCAGGCTACATTTATCTGATAGATAGATACATAATCCCTAAGAAAATGGGCGATACTCTGTGGATCACAGCTGAGCTACAGTAGTGCAGCAAAATGAGATACATCACATTTTGCAACAGCTCTTCACATAAGTGACAGAAATGTTTTAGGCATAAAAAAACATTCTGACCAAACAAACAGCCCCTAGACTTCCAGTTGCAACCAGTGTCAGATTAGCTCCAAGTGGGGAGAGAAAAAGTAGGATGATGAATGCTGTCATGTCACATCTTTATGTTGCATTAAGTATTTGAAGGCATGTAATCACAAGGTTGTAATACTCGTGTATTGAGGAACCCTTTGCCACCTCAAAGTCTTTGCAGCTCTAGCAAACTGTGTCAGATATCAGAAATGTTTCCCACATGTCAAATTCAGAGTCACACTGCTTAGTATAAAATTCGATGGCAACAGTGTTCAGTATAAAATTCGATGGCAATAGTGTTCTTTCTAAAGGAAACTTGTGCCTGAGTGAATTTGCTGCCAAAGTTTAACTGGAAAACCTTTGATCAATGTTATTGAACAAACTCAGCATCTGAAATGAATGCTTTGTGTCTTGCAGTGGTCTGAGAGAAAATAAAATTTTGCAGCATAAAATAGACATGCCAGAAGAAAACCATACATTGTAAAGTGTTGCTCCCAGCAGTACAAGTAGTACAATATAAGCTCAGAGGTGCATTTCTTCACAGTTTTAAACAGAGAGTTTGAGCTCACCAAATGCAGCCGAGCTTCAGCTTGCTAGGAACTGCCTGTCCTGTACAGCCACAACCAGCAAGTCTGTATGTACCAGTACCCACAAAGAATGCTGCTGCCTTAGGAGGGCATCATGATGCTGTATTTCAAATGAGAGACACATTCTGTTGTATGGTACTCTGTGGCAATTTCTGTCATCTGCATCAGCTTCCCTCAGTGAGAGAGGTGGAAAAAATGGGGAAAAAAAAATGCCTCTGAGTCCTTAAAAGTTGTCGCCTCTTTACCACAAATATGAATGAATTTAATCAACAGGAAGGCATCAGGATGAAAATCGTGACTTCGTGTGATGACAGTGAGGAGACTATCAGTTTTAGTTTAATGAACATGATGTGTGCTTCTGTGTGCATATTTATTTTGGTGGGTTATTTTCTACTCAGTTGGTCATTAAAGGACATACACAGGCACTGGATGGGAAAAATGAAGAGATGACGCTTAACTGAACAGAAACGGTTCTCTAACCTAAAATAGAGGAAGATTTGTGAAACCTAGAGAAACTGACAGCATTATGGCAGTGTAGACATGTCTGGGGTGTGGACTTCATCCATCCTAACCCTAGCCTGGTGATGCCATGAAGATTTTTTGCCTTTTCTTTTATACCCCTGTTATACTTTTTTACAACTTCTGTATTCTTAGTGCTTTTTGCCTACATTCTTGGATTTATTTGTCAAGATAGGAAACTAAACATTTTAGAAGCTTCGTAGCCAGGGATCAGTGTGCCCCAGACTCCAAGGTCCTCTCCAGAACACATTCTGTAAACTAAGATAGAACATCCAGGGGAAGGTTCCTTGAGGAGGGGGGCTCACTTGAGCCTCTCATTAGGGAATCCTTGATAGATATGCTAATTAGTAAAAGCTATATTAGTTCAGATGTAATTCTTGAGTTAATGTGCATTTCCTGACCCTAGATCTGACCTGTCATGGCATTGCTTTTATCAGTGTGGACCTGCTGGTTTGAGGGTCTGCAAGATCAAGCACTGAACATCTAGCAAGCGGTTCTTCGCTTGGCTTGCGAAATAGTCAAGGGCATAAATACCAATGCATGTTTGCCTAAAAAAAATTGGATAAAGCAGCAAGCATAGGTAAGATGGTTTACATGTAAAACTCACTCGTTTAAAATCTCTTCTCAGAGAAGTGTGCACCTTTTGGCTGATACACTTTTTATTTTGCAAAAAATTATCACTGTCTCCACAGTCCAATTGTCATCAACAGCATTTTCAGGGAACACTTTTAGAAAAATCAGAGAGCTTTCCTGGGGACTGCAATGTATTACAGCTAAGATTCAGGTTAAAACAATCCAGAGACCCCAGTGAGGATACTTCTGGAGAAGGCTTATAGATTGTCTTCTCAAGAAGAAATGGAAAAACAGATCAATCACACACAAAGATGTGTACTCTGAAATCTGGATGAACAGTCTTGGAAAGATCATCCTTCATTTTAGGTGGAGACACACCCAGGATCAACAGTTCTGTTGGGTTATTAGGAATGAAATTTGGTAACACATGGCAGACTTTTTTACTGACACTATTTCAAGCAGATTAAGGCACTTGGGGGAAAAGAATGAACTAGGGGAAAAGAGCAACGTTCCAAAACATAAAGTCAAACGTTTTCAATAGCTACATATGAAATTCTCATGTAAATTTTTTACTGTGAAGACATGCATTTCTTAGTTCTGAGTAAATGATTCTCATTTTGTGCAATATTTGAAGGTATTAATACAACTGTGCCACTCTTAAGAAATTACCGAGATTACAAATTGTGACAGAAATTAATAATGAAAGACAATATTTGTCTGCTTAGAAATCTTAGGAAAAAGAAGTTCAAGTTCAGAATTTGCAAGCTTTTACACTTATAAGTTGTTTAAAAATGGCTACTACCAAAAATGTTTGTAAAAATAGTAATGATTTCAGTAGAGGCTGCTTCATGATTTTAACTAATCAAATTGGGAA
This sequence comes from Coloeus monedula, assembly GCF_965178545.1. Classification (NCBI taxonomy): domain Eukaryota; kingdom Metazoa; phylum Chordata; class Aves; order Passeriformes; family Corvidae; genus Coloeus; species Coloeus monedula. Next base: position 13,175,708 of record NC_138822.1, on the reverse strand, counting down.
TAGAGTCCCTTTAAATTCTATTTCAATACTTAAAAATTTACAAGAAGGAAACTAAGATGTACAGGAAGGGTTGTCTCATTCAAATGAAGTAACTATTGTCATGTAACAACCAATACTGCAATATAACATTGAAAAATAATGGCCTACAATTGGAAAGAAACCAAATAGTTTATTCTTGTTCTACAAAATATTTTAAATAAATCTTGGAAAGTTAAACAAAAATAATTTCCTGTTCAGCTCTCAAGTTCTCCTTGCTTCACAAGCTTTCCACTTTTCCAGGTTTTGTGAGGGTTTTCTCTTTGTCCCTCTAGCAGCTTGGCCTCTGCTCACAGCAGTCAGCAGAAGCCCTCTTACATCTCTGACCCAGATCTGTGCTCCAGTCAAAGACATTGTTGGATTTGAGGGATTTTTTTTGTGTTAAACACAAACTGTGTGACTTACTAGCTAAGGGTATTCTGGGAATGCCTTAAGTAAAGCTGGGCCAGGAGGAGCCCTGGAGTTTATAAAGACTGAAACCTCTTTAGAGATCAGTGCATGTATCCAGCTAAGACACAAGTTTCTGGTTTCAGGTGCCAATCTATTATTAAAATATTCAGAATCATTTTGCCCAGGTCCTAGTGAGTACTATGGTAATGAACAAAAGAATTGATAATATTTATGCAATCTTTAAAATTGACAGAGGTAATTTTTATTGTGGCAGTCTTTGGAAGCAAATACAAACAAAATACAGATGGCTGTGTTACACTTAAAGGGCAAAAATGCTAATAGAAAACTGTACTGTAGCTAGTTCTCCATTTTTCTGTCACTGGTTGTAGTCAGAAAACTGTTTTGCCACTATCAAGAGAAGAGAACTGCAGGATATAAAATTCTGCAACCTCTAGAATTCAAACCCACAAATATTTGTGCAAATCCTGCCCTTTCTTGTTCTAGGCATGGCAGAAGAAGCTTGGCTCTTCTCTGAAGATGTTTTGGGAACAAATGCCAAGGCTGTATTTCCATAAAATGACTGGGCTAAATTAACAGCTCTTCTCCACTAAGGGATGCAATCCTGTTTCCTTCTCTCCTACATGACAACCTTACCTCACCCTCTCCATGGTACTTATCTGCTCACATAATAATTTGATTCAGGTCAAAAGAACAGAAAATTGACTTGGAAAGCAAGAAAGAAAATGGAATATTCACTGTTGGGCTGTTTTTTTTAGCTCACTGTATGACCACAAGAGTAACAGAGGCTGTCTCCTCCCATGACACCCCCAAATCACTGGAGAGCCTGCCAGCTTTCTTCTGGTGAAAACTAGCTGTGTTCTCATTTTTTTGGTTGCATTTATCATCAGTTTTTGTCCTCCACTTATGTCAGCACTGAATTAGTTTTCTCTTCTTTCCCTGCTGATATTGTGGCACATAATTCTTCTCTCACACACTTTGTTCTTTATTTATTTAACATACTGCTGTCCCAGCAATCCTTGTCAGTGCTTTCCTTATGTTAGCTTTTCAACCATTTTATACCTTGATATTATTTAAAACATTAATATTTAGTCTGAAGTGATGGTAAAATGTGTCTGAGCATATATTATGAATAAATCCATTGAAGGTTTACACAACTTCTGACTACAACACAGGTTTAGATTAATATTAAATAAATCAAAGACTGATTCATTTTTTAAGAAGATAACTGCTGAACTGACAGAAGAGCTTGTGTTAGAAGTTTTGCAAAGCTTTGGGGGGGAAAAAAAGAGTAAAATACGATAAAACTTGCTGTTATACCACCAAGTAGACTTGCAAAAAAAAAAGGCAGCAACAGCTGAGCAATGGGTTACTAAGATTTCCTGAGTCCAGCTTAGGTTTCCTCATTGAACTAACCCATATTCACCTAGTAGTGTCTAGAAAATAACATCTAATTTATTCTGAAGCTCTGAATATGTTTTTTCACTTATGATGCAGGAGTACTTTACTTTTGAAAGACAGGCATTGGTTGGTTGTGCCTGACAGAGGTGAACAGGAATTGCCAAGTGCACGGTGAGCGATACTGTGGGCAGTACAGGCTGGCGAGCAGCAGTGGGATAATCCCAGCTGGGTCCCAGCACATTCCCAGTTTGTTGTTTGCCAGGACACAGGTCACACTTGGCACCACCACCTGCAGTCCACCATCCCATCCCCATGGGACCCTGTCTGCCCTAGGAGGGTGGCACACAGCCAGGACTAACCATGGGAGAATAAAACTTCCCTCAGCTGAAAGTGAGGCTTGTAATGTACAAGCAGTTGCCTAACAGCTGTTGGACTCTCCTGGTGTTATCTGGATTGTAGGCATCACCAGATTTGCCTTTCTTCATGACTTGTTACCACAGGCAGGGACTTGTAAAACACTGTCATGGTGTTTTGGAGAGGTGACTTCAAGGGGATGATATCAGCAGGTCTCTAAAGTTCTGGGATCTTGTGCATGCAATCTTTCTCAGAAGCCTGCCTCCGTCTTCATTTTTTGTGGTGAGAGGGGAAGCACAGTCCAGTACTGTAGGTGACTGAAAAAACTCTAGGCAGATAAAAACCAGGAAACCACATGCCCACGTAAATTGTTTGCCCTTATGAATTGGTATGTGATACTACAGAGCAACCAAAGCTGCGAAATTTAGGTGGCTTCGTTTGTGTGAAATCCCACATGTCAAAGAAAACCTCACATACTTTTTTTTAGGAGCAGCATTCAAGAAATGAAGTAATAACAAATTTGGTGGGTTTTGCAACCTGAAAAAACAATATGTGGACCACAAGCTGAAGCTGGTGTTGAAGACATACCTCCAATTTTAACACTTTGGGGAATATACCTAGTTTTGCCTTACCTGCTTAAATATGCAGGACTTTTTAACAGAGTTGCACAGGTGTGTTTTGCTTGTGGGTGAAAAAGCAGAGGTATAAGAAATTTTTTCCTAGGGTTAGTAATCCTGAAGTCAACTGTGTATTCAGTTTTCCTAGAAACAAAAATAACTTCTCATCCCACACAGGGAATGGAGAGCTACTCCACTGTAGAAAACTGCATTCTGCCAAACTAAAAACAATTCTTTGAGCCAAGTCATTGACCAAGTGTGTTTCTTTGAGCTTTGTGAATAACTAAGCTTGCAGCTCATTAGCCAAACCAAGCCAAATAATTATTCTAAAATGTATTACTGATTGACTTAATTTGTTCAATATATTTATTTGAGATCAAGAAAAACACAGATAATCAGAATTTAAAAGAAAAGGTTCAATTGCAAAGATTGTTGCAGTGTATGTTATATATGTATATATACTCTAGAAGCTAAGTTAAAATTCAACTTGCCCTTGAATTTTTTGCATATTTTAACTCTGGAGTATTATCTTAGTAGTCTTATCTTTCAGAATTGGTTTTTGTGTACAAGTTTCTTGTAACTCTGACTGTTCATTTCTGAACTATATTACATGTCATTCCTGAGGTATGTGGTTCTAAGTGTGTTGGCACTCTCTTCCTTTCATGATGAGAGATTAGTATCTTAAATATCCTTTAAGTGAACTTTTCTCATACCTAGAAATCTTCTCTTCACGTCTTTCAATTTGGCAATAAATTTCTATGCATGAAGTCATTCCCATTTTCACATTAAAGCAGGTTAAACAGTGGCAATTTCTTATTAAGAAATATAGAACTGTAATGGCGAATTTTAATCTAGCATTTAACTTACATTGAGGTCCTTTGGCTTCATGTTTCTCAAAAATTTTATTGAATTTTGTCTTCAGACTACCTTCAGAGAATCTATTTTCCTCTTAATGACTACATACTATAAGAATTCAGATTAAAAGAAAATTATGTGATGCCTTGAAATGGCTACCTGAAGACAGAGGCCAGACAAGAATAAGAGAATAAAAGCAGGTATTTATTTGAAGGGCCTTCAAAGGTGCATCTTGGACAGTCAAAAGCCTCCGAGGGGCTCCTCCCAAGATGAACACTGGGTCACTGGTTTTTCACACTTTTATAAGTTTGGTCCATTTGCATATCAGGGTTAATTTTCCAATTACAATCTCAGGTAGAGATGTAATTACCCCAAGTTTGCTTTCCCTGTCAAAGGCTTTAGTTTATACATTTTGGGGCCTGGTACAACAAGGTGTCCTTGAAGTGCAGACCTAGAGAGGGTTTATTATGTCTAATCATCAAGAGAGAACAGTAGCTAAAATATGAAGTTTCAGAGTTACATACTAAGCAGTACAGGGTTTGAAAGATAAAAAAGTTAAAACCTAAGGGATCAATGTATAAAAAGCTGGAACAGCCTGAGACTGTGTTCTAGTATAGCAAGATAATGGATAACATTTATTAAGTACACGATATGGATGAGCTCCATATCAGGAGACTGATTCTACTGGCCCAGAAAGCTGTGTTCCCTTTTGTATACTAAAACTTTTCTGAACTTCTTCCTCTGATTCTCCTTTCTGCTATTTCTTCGAGGGTGGTTATTTGGTTTTGTTTTCTTTTTGTTGTTTTCCTTTTTACTTAAAAGTCTGGTCAGCTCAGAAATGTCTACAGATTTCATTGCAACAGCTTTCTGCATCCAGGTTTCTTTAACATCTCTGTTAATGCTCTGCAAGGGGATTAAGCTGTTTCAATCAAATCTGTGACACTCAGCATTCTGGCTTTAGTCTTTATCCTCATTTATCATGTTTTCTGGCCATAACAAATTTTATAGGGGATCAAATATTTTGAGCAGTCAGAATAATAGATTAAAAAGCAAAGCCTATTTCCCTAATGACTCAGTAAATTATATGAAAACTAAAATAAAACATAATAACTCAAATTACTTTCTAACAAGTAAGGAGGAGCAGCTCCCACAAAAGAACAGGCCAAAAACACACCATGGGGAAAACAAACAAACAAGCAATCCTGAACAGCAGAGTTAGTTCTAGAAAAATGTCTCTTCCCTGTCATATGGAAACATTGCAACCTCTGAAACTCATATTTTTTTGTCATCTTGGGGTAAATATTACTGTAGAACCTCATGATATCTAAGCCAAATTGTCATTAATCCCAACGCTGTCATGTCTGTCTGTAGAACTACAAGCACTGTGAACCACATTATTCATGACAGTCTGCTAAAGTTGGGTCTAAAACATTTTTTAATGGAGTCATTTACAAAATCTATTGTTACATAACAGTGATCTCAGCCAATATATCCAAAAAGACTCCCCAAATCAACAAACCCTCTTAAACTGTTTATCTAGATTACCATGAGGTGACATGGTGATTGAGAATATGGTGTGGCCTCCTAACTCCCAAAAAGATGTTACTAAGGTTAGTAAAATTTCATAAGCTGAATCTGAGGAAAACACATTCATTTTCACAACCCATTAATGTACCTACATTAGACAGTCTTATCCAAGTAAACAAAAATTATGATGTGTGTAGTAATTTCGTCTTTGCTAACATTGAATTCTCTTTGTGCAAGGAAAGTGAAAAAGTTACAAGAAACTTTCAGTGATGACACTTAAATAAAATAATAGTGCTGATTTTGGACTTTACACAGAAGAGCTCAAGTGTATAAGTGACTTGTGTGATATCTCATCTTCTTTAGATGTACTAAAACATTCCAAAAGCAATGGATTAAACTGCGTATGTTTGTAAATTAATTCAGATTTAAGAACATGTCATTGGCTTTAAACAACATAAATCTGAAAGAAGTCAGACCATTAGGAGTGTTTTCTGAGTTTGTCAAGAGTAACATTCTCTTCTCTCTAAAGTCTGTCTGAACAACATGCAAAGGTAAATAAATTTTGGTTTAAAATGCCTTTTAAAGCCATACACTACACACACAGCAGCACAATGAACTCAGCTAACTCTAATAGTAGCATCAGCAAGATAAAGATAAATTCAAATCCTGGAGTAAAATTAAAATAAGCTGAGAAACCAGCCTTGATATCTGCATGCAAACGATCTCCCAAGCATTTATCCCAAGGAAATTGGCATGTAAAACAGGTAAATTAAGGAAAAAAAAAATAAACATGAAGTGCTCTTCTAATTCTACCAAATATAGAGCAAAAGATGAGTCATATTACATGGTCATAACAATTTTGGTTGTGAAGGGAACTAGTAGCCCAGCCCTGCTCTTTTGGCCTATTTCCCTTCTCTTTCTCACACACACGTACTTGTCTTGTGTATGGCATATGAAGACTCCTGCACACATTTGATCTGCTCTCCTTACAAGGGCATATCTTGATTTTTCCTTCTCCATTATCTGATTATCTGTGAACAGCTGAAATATATTAAATTCACAGTCTGATGGACTCTTCATGACCTTGTATGACAAAAAGGCATATAATTTTAGGTGTATGCCCCCAAAAAGAAAGAAATATTAAAAACAGGGGGAGGAAATATCAAGGCCCAGAGGCTCAAATCTTCAATTGTGCCTAATTTTCAATGAAATAATGAAAGTGAATTGTGTGACTCAATAAAATCTAAACGACATATCTACAAAAGTATTACACTATAAGGCAAGGTCTGATGAAACCGTACAAGTTGCACAAAAATATTTAATACTCGTAGCTATCCCTGACTGTGAACTGTCAAAAGTACTTTGGGTGTCAAGTTCTCTCATCCAAAAATAACTCAAGCAATTGGAGAATTTTATATGCTGGTCATCAGTATGAGACATATATTGAGTTTACTAAACAATCTGCTTTCTGCCCTTTAGTCTTCTTGCCCTCTCACACAAGCCAGAAACTCACATAAATAAATTGGCGAAGACTTGACTCAAAATATAGCAGCTGTGTGTATTTTTACACATTCTGTTTTATGGAGATAGGAAGGAAAGTAGCTGCTTGTATTTTCAGGGTCAGTAAAGAAGAAGAGCTTCCTAAGAGAAAATCTAGTGTATTCCAGTCCATTTATTGTGATTTAGCTTTTTATGTAAGGGAAGAGAACATCGTTTCAGTAGATTTAACACATTTATTCAGAATCTTTGCTTAATCTCCTGAAAGGTAGCCCACAGTTTTCTGGATGTTCATCTTTTTTGGTAAGGAAAAAGGGCTCATTTCTCAGACTGTGGAAGACTGTGGAACAGACAGAAGAAATCCCCCTTGCTTCAGTGTGGGATTGGATTATAGTAATAATGAGATAAAGTTTGTAAACTAAGGTTGTAAAATGTTCAGCTCTCCACAAAGCTATTTATCTAGCAAAACAACAATTGGCACATCACAGTTCACTCACCAGGCCAGAGACAGTAGAATTCAGGACAGAGTTTTGTTAGCTTTAAAGCAGACAGGAAAACTCTAATGTTAATGTCAGTAAAAGTAAAAATTAAAAAGTGAAAAGAACCTCATTATGTGCAATTTGTGTTGCTTATTACCAGTGGCCATAGTAATGAGACTAAAGAGAAAACATAGGCAAATAAGTACAATATAGAAAAAAACCATTAATTTTCCTCTTATCACTATGTGATTTTGCTGGGGCTTAGGTACCTGACTGGATAAGGTGCAGTTGTAATGCATTTCAGTGGACATAGGGTGTGGACAGGTTTGAGCAGAGAAGGTGAAAAGGCATGATCCTTACAGCTGGTCACAGCACAGTGCAAACGTCTCAGCTGCTGGGTGAGGGCAGAGCCTTCGTGATGTCTGTGTTGTGATTAGTCTGGCCATGTTTATCCTCTTGTAGGAAACAGCTCCAGTGTGCCCATTATAAGACACTTCAGGGGAAAACACACTAAGTGAAATAAATAGGGGAGATCAAGACTCGCAACGTCAATTGGTTCAGCTAAATTAGTGTCTACAAACTGAAGTAGAGTGAACTGGGCCAATGCTCTTTGCATTTTAGTAAAACATCTATTCCATTCCACTATCCCAGAGGCTGAATAAAAACTGTTTATGCAGAGAGGCCCTGAGGCTGACTTTAGTCTTTTACACTTGCATAGCAACATCGGAAAGGCCAATGGTTCCTTAGAGGCACATTTCAAAGAAATTCAGGATTTATGCACACAAACCTTATTATTTAAAGTGCAAGTTCTGCTCTAAAAATCATTGCACAAGAAGAGCACAGAGTAAGAGGACTTAATATTTATTATTTTAAAGCATACTGTATGTTGAATATCACCTGTGTCTAATCATCCAAAACTTCTTCCTACAACCAGTTATATCAGATGCTTTCTTCCCTTCTTTTCTTGGTAAGAAATGTGCAGCTGCAGCTAATAAAAAAAAAAATTACTGATGAAATGTATGTCAAGAAAAAACTCAAGCAGGCTGTTCCTAAGTTTCATTGACAAGGTTGAAAAAAAAGCCTGTAAAAGCAACATCTTCCTATTTCTTCTGCCCAAGATAAAGAGCAAGTGTGAATCTGCATAATTATCAATAACAAATTAATGCAACGTATCAATATTTGATTTGATTTAGTTTTATTTGCATTTTCTTCCTTTTGTGTACTGACCAATGGTTCAGACTCTTAACATCACTGGGGAGTTCACAGAGAGGAAAGGAGAACGAACTTTGGGTTAGCTAGCAGGCCTTCTGTTATCAACTGTACTGAGTGTTCAAGATGCTTAGTAAGGACATGGCTGTTGGCTGTGCAATTGCCTTGATGGTAGGTAAACAAAGAACTTTCAAGGGTGTTAAGAACTGATTATGCTATAGAAACCTCATGCCTGCAGCTTTTTGAGAGGAGATATCTAAAAAGCAGAAGTGACATAATTTGATTTTATTGTGCTTCAGGCACACATGAGACCACACTGAAATGTTAAATCTGTGACTGGAAATTTGCACTGACATAGATCTTTCTTTTCAGAACACTTTTCTGTACAGAGAAGCTAAGATTTTATTTTGTTACAGATGTATCTAAGAACGAAACACACACATCGATGTATATTTGGGATTCAAAGACAATGAAAAGAAGGCAGGAGAGCAGTTAGAACATGGATGTAGCTGTTAACTTATTTTATCTCTGTAAAAATGATGATGAGACTAACTTAATTTGCATGACCATTAGAATATAATATGATCTCTCATGAGATTTGAGCTAACAAACAGTATAAAGACTTGTCTGCCTGGAGATATTATTTCCTTCACCTTATTCTGCTTTGAGATTATATTATGTAAAATGGAATTGTGAAGAGCAATTTTGCAGTTTAAAAGGTCATGAATTTTTATGAAAATGTGGATACTCTATGCTGTCTGACATCTTTGGTCAGCTTGCATCAATTGCAAGCACCTTTTTCTGTTAAGAAAAAAGTCAAAAAATAAATTTGCATTGGCAAATAGAGAAATGGCTGATGGAAGACACAACAGTTGCTATGGCTGACACAGAGCAGTAAGCGACAATACTGTTTGCCAATTTTTATTCCATTAGTTTTCCCCCAAAAACTTAGTAACACAATTTTGGATCTTGAAACAATTTTTAAAAGCCCATATTTAATTTTCTCCATTTATTTATTTGTTTATTTGCTTTCTTGTGTGTTTTCCAGTAGCATCATGCTTTGCAAAGTTATCAATTTAACTGTAGAAATAGGGTGGCTTATTTGCTTAAATCTGTCAGGGGGGAGTTGTAGCTCACTAGTTTTATGTGAAACAAATACCACTTTCACTCTCTAGCTGTGTCCTGTGCCGCACCAATCAATGATTAGTTACTAGTGGACAGCATTAATAATAAGTGTTCTTTTGATATTAGGCAGATGTGGTGTCTGTATCATTATGACAAGTAAATAAAACTTAATTCAAAACCCATTTAAGTTGACTGAATCATTCTTATAGAACACACTGAATTTTATCTGATGCATTACACCTGCTGACTAACCTTTACTTTTAATGTTTATCAATGAAAAATAGTGGTAAAGAAGAGTTACTGAGCTGCCTTTGTCTGAATGTGAATCCTGCAAAAGCACAAGCACAGTGAAAAACGAGGTATGGTTATCCTGGATTCCACAATCACTGAATAAGCAGTAGTGAAAGTGGTTTAAAATTTCTCTGGAATGAATAGCATGTATTTTTCTAGGTCAGTATATAATATATTTCTTCACAAATATCTGAAACTAATTCTGAAATTAATAAGTGTGAATAACCTATTCATTTAAGCAACTAAAAGAATTTTATTTGGGTTCCAAATGTGGTTATATATAATATATATGTAATGGCACATAAAATAACATTTTATAGCAGTGATGTTAATAAAGTCATAAAATTTAAACCAGATTTAGTTTGAGATAGCTATTTTGTCTTTCTTCTTCTCATAAAAAAAATCTGTGGAAAGCAAGAACTGTTATTATTCAGTGAAACTACCCATTATTACACTCCGCAAAAATGTATTTCTAACTAGAGTAGTACAGTTTACCAATTTTGCTCTGCAATCTTTTTGAACTGAATTTCTTTATAATAGCTGTGGAGTAGTTTCATGTAGAAGATATTTGAGAATTTTGTCCCATTCTGTTTTAGAAGTCATGTGCTTCCCATTAAACATTATCCTTATAAACACCCACATCATTACCACTCTGAGAAACTGAGTATTTTTAACATCAGGAATGAGTTCTTCATATTATACACTTGCATATATCCTGTCAGTAAAAGACAAGGAAGGAAAATTATCTATTTCTACTATTGTGACTATAGACGAAAATCCTTTTACCCGTTTATGAAGTGGATAAGATTTTTCTGAGTGAAGGGAAATCCTTTCCTGGTTCCTGAAACCATCAAACAGAAACACAGAGAGTGTTAGTATTACATGAATAAAAATAGTCATACAAACTTGAGACAGAAAATGGAAGCCTATGAATGTATAGATAAAATGAGAGGAAAAATAGGAAAGTGATAAAGGAACAAAAATAAAACCATGTTAAATTCACAGAAAATTATCCCTGGTAGGTTTAGACTCCCATGATGGGGAAGTAAGAAGAAGGTCAGCAGTGAAGCAGAAGAAATTATGTAAGAGTTAAACACTGGCCATGTTTCAGTAAGAACATTGAAACCCTATGTAAATGTTATTACATTTTTATTAAAGCAAGCGGTAAGTCTCTAATCAGTTTGTGAGTTCCTTCTTTTTCCAACAACAGCTCTAGCTGTTAAGAGGCAAGGCATGGCTCACAAAATAGGTCACATGTCAAGATATACTACATAAGCATGTAATGAATAGTTTTTGGAGCAATTCACTGTCTTTTTACATGCATTCAATTATTTTTCCTTAACAGGTGACAGAGATAATGAAGATAAATAATATTTTTCTTTTCGACATGAGCACTCAACAATTTTTATTTAGTTTTAGTAGGTGACAGATAAAGGGGGCATCACATCAAGATTTCAGATAGTATTCTTGAGTTCAAGGAGACTCAACTAGTTATTTTTTAATGGACCCTATCCTTACCAAATATTTCCTACATGTAATAAAAAGTTGAAGACCAGAACTACAAACACACACAAACAGACATGCACATAAAAGAAAAATAATATGATGGTTATGTGTCCCTTGCAACTTTGCTCTCACCTCAGAATGGATCTGTTAGCACTGACCTTGTGTCTAACTTTATCCTCTGTTCACAGAAACCAGGGAAACTTGCTATATCCATGTCAAGCTCGAGCTGTTCACTGTTATGTTTAAAATTAAACACAACACTGAAGCAGGCCTGCTGATTAGGAAGTTGGAGTTCATTCAAGTCTGGAACTAATTTTTTAGTTCTTGAAACAATGGAGATATTTTCACTTAGACTGCTTATAATTGTCTTTTAATTAATACATTTAAAACGGCAACTGTGGAATTTTTTGATAGACTTGTTTGCCTTCATTTGCATGCATCATCAGATAGTAAAGGATTTATATGATATGACTTGCAGAATATAAAAACATTTATATAAAAAAGAATATTTACAAGGTTAGAAATCACATTTTTTCTTTCAACAGTCTTGTTACTTGGGTTGCTTAACACATTGCAGGATTAATTCTCACTATGCTAATTGCTTGATAAGCACAGAATCTAATAGTTCTGCTTGTGGAACATGTGGTTTTAACTCCTTTTGAACTTAAAGAAAAAAAAAAAAAGGGATTGTGGCACTTAATTCATGTCTGGAAGTCTAAGTACTTTCTGATATTTGTTCATAGAATCACAGAACATCCCAGGTGGGAAGGGACCTCAAAAGATCTTCCAGCCCAGGCCTTTTTGGGAAAGGGAACCTATACAAAAATATCTACCACCCTCTTTTATTGCACCTTGAAAATCTTCAGGAACAGGGACTTCACCATGTCCCAGAGGAGGTTGTTGCAGTGAATAAATGCTCTCACACTAAAAAAATCCCCACTTTTTTCTGTCAGTATGAAATCTCTCCCACTTCAACTTATACCCATTTCCCCTTGTCCTCTCCATGTGG